>NC_041387.1:322900019-322976799 GCF_002162155.2 Triticum dicoccoides | reverse complement strand
TAAGTTGTAAAATCCTACCGAGTGGAGAGCGAACCTCCCACTCGGAGGCTTAGCTGCAGTCCCGTACTCGCCTAAGTTTGAAAAATCCTACCGAGTGGTGAGCAAATCTCCCACTCGAAGGCTTAGCTGCAGTCCCGTACTCGCCTAAGTTTGAAAAATCCTACCGAGTGGTGAGCAAACCTCCCACTCGGGGGCTTAGCTGCAGTCCCGTACTCGCCTAAGTTTGAAATATCCTACCGAGTGGTGAGCAATCCTCCCACTTGGAGGCTTAGCTGCAGCCAAGTGCTCGCCTAAGTTTGAAAAACCTTACCGGGTGGTTGACAGGGACGTCAAGACCATTGCTGAATGCCTTGCTGATGAGCTGATCAATGCTCCTCAAGGATCACCCAATTGGTTGACAGGAACGTCAAGACCATTGCTGAGTGCCTTGCTGATGAGCTGATCAATGCTCCTCAAGGATCACCCAATCGGTTGACAGGAACGTCAAGACCATTGCTGAGTGCCTTGCTGATGAGCCGATCAATGCTACTCAAGGGTCACCCAATTGGTCGACTGGAACATCGAGACCATTGCTGGGTGCCTTGCTGATGAGCTGATCAATGCTACTCAAGGATCATTCCATCAGTCGACTGGAACGCCAAGATCATTGCTGAATGCCTTGCTGATGAACTGATCAAGGTTGCTCAAGGACCGCCCGATCAGTCGACTGGCCATCCTTCTCCAGAAGCTGCATCAAGCAAACAGACAACAATTCGAGGGAAAAACGATTTTCGTTCGGAGACAGACGCAATGTATGAGGTGACAAGTCCAAAGTTTCTTAACCGCAGAATAAAGTGCTCAGGCATCAGGCCTGAAGGAGTTTTAACGGTTACAAATCCACTCGGCATTCCGAGGCAAATAAAAGTGATAGCATAATGTTTTTCTTTTGTCACTCGGTGGGAGAAGGACTGGCCGGGTCATAGAAGCTGTCGAGGTCGATGCTGTCGGTGATGCGAGTCGCTGCCTCGAGGAAAGTGTCCATGAAGTCCTGGAAGGAGTGCTTCTTAGTGTTTGCCACTTTGAGAGCTGCCAACTTGTCTTCCTTAGCTTCCTTGAAGTGCACTCGGACCAGAGACAAAGCGACATCAGCACCACAGCGAGCAGAAGATTTCTTCCATTCTTGCACTTGACCTGGAATCTGGTTTAGCCAAGCCATCAAGGACTCGAGGTCTTGAGACAGTTCCTCCCGAGGCCAGAGCTCAACGTCCACTCGGGCCATCGCCGCCTTCAGCCGAGCCAGATAGTCGACTGCATCGTCCAAGCGCGATTCCAGTCGGAGCAAGTTCGTCGCAACTTCATCTTTCATGGGACAGTTGATGGGGTCGAGACCTGTCTCGACCCGCCTAGTTTCAGCCTCAAATTCCCGACACAGTTCTGTCACATTGCAAAAAGTGATGAATCGACAACGAGATAACAAAGTTCAATCGACAACAAAGTGATTAGTCGACTGATCATACCTTCAAGCTTCAGAACAAGTTTGGCGGCGAGTTGCTCCAGATAGGATTCTAGCTTGTTGGTCTTGGTCTTAAGGCCGCCAACTTCAGTGGCCAGATTTTCCTTGTCTTTCTTCAGTTGCTCAACTTCCTGGTTGGCGTCTAAGATGGCAGCCTTCAGCTTCGCGTTCTCCTCCTCCAGTTTGCTGACCGAAGCCAGCTTCTGGTCCGCAAGCTTCGTCTTCTCACGCGCTTCCTTCTGGGCGGCCTCCAGATCCAGATCCTTCTGCTCCAAAGCCTCCTTCATCCTCTCTAAAGAAACAACACTCTTCAGACGAGACTGAAGTTGACGATTTTCACTACACATATATGGTCGTGTGAAATCACTCGGTTCAAAGAGACTGAAGGAAAAACTAGCGCGAAGTATGAAGCTACAAAATAGACAAGATGGTCGAGTGATTACCTCCCATGATGGTCGTTTCTTGTTGGGCAGTCTTCAGATTCTTCTTCACAAGTTCGAGGTCAAGTTCAATGCTGATATGTTTCTTCTTCAACTCGGTGAGCCGAGCTCCAAGATCACAAGACCTCTGCAACTAGAAAGATAGAATATGTCAGTCGACAGGTCGAAGCGCCGAGTGAAAGCAAAGAGTTATTCTAAGACTATTGCCAAATCAAATTTCCAACAGTAGTCTCAGGGACTACACCCAGTGGGTGCACTTAGCGTGCCCCCACTGGATCAGATCAATACTCAGCATGAGTTCAAAAAAAAGGAAGAAAGAGAGATGCATCATTAGACCTCGGTCGACTGCCAGCAGCCGACCGTGGTCTCAGGGACTACACCCAGTTGGTGCACTCGACATGCCCCCACTGATTCGGAAAGTGCAGAATTGAAGATTTCCTGAGTTCTGACCGAAGGAACACCCAGCGGGTGATCAGATATAAAGTGACATTCAAAAATTTCAGTCGGAATTTTACTGACCTGAACATCGGTCTGAAGAGCAGTGCTGGCATTGTAGGCTATCTGATTGGCTTCATGCATCACTTTCACCTGCTCCATGACAAGGTTTGCCTGGCGAAGAGCTTCCCTAGCAGCACTCGGCGAGTCGTCTGGAGTTTGATATGTAGCAAAGAGAGAGGGCTCCAGAGGGGCCGAAGTAGCTGCCGGGTCAGATGAGTGGAGTTGCACTGGTGCAGCAGATATCTGTGCAGTCGACCCCGATGGACGATCAGCCGTCAACGGGTTAGCGAATGTGACGTTGGTCCGGACTATCGCTTCAGGCGCCGGTGTCGACTGGGGGACCTGGACTTCAAGCTTCTTCCTGCTTGAGCTTCCACTCTTCTTCTTCCTCTCCTGTAGAGGCACTTCTTCATCTTCTTCGTCATCAGGAAGCACAACGATATCTTGTGGAGCTACATAAGAAGAGGAACGTCAAGTTTTCAGTTGATTGGCCATCCACTCGACTAAGCAGAATTTGGTCGAACGAACTTACCAGCTCGGGAGGTGGCCTCTTCGTCTCCTGGTGCCTTATCGACGTCCATGTCTGTGGCAGCAGAGGTGGGGCTGGAAAGTCACAAGGATTGGTTGGTCAGATAAAAAAAATCTTCAATCGACTTACAGAAACACAAACAAGATACCCACCCTGAGGCAATGGGGACGACCATCTTGATGCGCGGCAGTGTCTTCCGAGCCTTGGAGGGAGCAACTTTAGGCTGCTTGTCCACCTTCTCCGTCGGCCTCGGAGTCGACGTCCGAGTGTGCTTCTGGGTACCAACACTCAGACCCGCACCTTTCCCTCTCCCACCGGCCGGGTCATGCTGCTGTTTGGATCGACGTTCAGAACGTGGTGGCGAGTCGACTTCCTCCTCCTTGTCCGACTCCTCGCTCTCCTCCTCCTCGTCGTCCTCCTGAGAATCCCACTCGTCACTATCTTCCGCGCTGTCCTCCCCCTCCTGGGCCTGCTCCAAAGCCTGCTCCCCATTGGGCATCGAGTGCATCTCAGTGAACACCTGCAGAAAAAATTGGGAGAACGAGAGTCGGTTAATCTCAAGTACAGTCGGAGCATGAATGAGAAACAGTCGGAGCAAAAAGCATACCTTGTCGGGTGGGTTGTTGCTGCTAAAAGGAACGACTCGCCTAGATCCTTTGGGATTGTCCTGATTGCCTGATATGCTCCTCAACCACGAAGCTACTGTTGCAGACGGTACTTCTTCTGGATGAACCCGAGCAGTGTCGTCCGGTCCGGAATACAGCCACATCGGGTGATCGCGGGCCTGGAGAGGTTGGATGCGTCGACTGAGGAACACCTCCAACAGATCCAGACCCGTGACACCATCATTGATAAGCTGAACCACCCTATCTACCAACATCCTCGTCTCCATGGTCTCGCCAGTCATAACTTTCAGCGGGGCTAGAGTCTGGACTCGGTAAAATGATAAGTGGGGGAGGCCGGTCGACTGACCTGGAGCCGCGACATCCTGGCAATAGAACCAAGTCGATTGCCAGCCTCTAACGGAGTCAGGAAGAGTCATAGCAGGAAAAGCACTCCCTTTCCTCTTTTGGATACCTAAACCCCCGCACATCTGGATGACATGGGTTTTCGAGTCACTCGACTTCGCCTTCTTTACCGATTGGGAATGAATGGTGAAGATGTGCTTGAAAAGGCCCCAGTGCGGTCGACACCCCAAGAAGTTCTCGCACATCGACACGAAAGCAGCTAAATAGGTGATGGTGTTGGGGGAGAAGTGGTGTAGTTGAGAACCAAAAAAGTTCAGAAACCCCCGGAAGAAAGGATGCGGGTGGAGCGAAAAGCCGCGGTCGACGTGGGTGGCGAGCAGAACGCACTCACCCGGCTGAGGCTGAGGGCTCATCTCCCCCTCCGGCAACCTTGCCGCTCCCTTGGTGATCAACCCCAACTCCGCCAGCTCGTCCAGGTCTGCCTGCTGAATCAAAGACCGGATCCAATCGCCCTGGATCCAGCCCGGCTGCAGCCTCGCGCGCGACAACGACCCGCGCTGCTGCTTCCTGCCCTTCGCCACCTCCTTCGTCTTCTTTGCGTGCTCTAGCGCCGCCGTCTTGTCCTTCACCATGGCGACGGGGCAGTGGCGTCGGAGCGGAAGAGTAAGGTGCGGCGGAGGAACGGAGAAAGAAGAAGGAAGAGAAGATGTGCACAGTACAGATGCCTCGGTCCGACCACCTTATAAGAGAATGTTTCCGAGTGACTGACGCATGGGACCAGGCGATCCCGTCAAATCCCGCAACAGTCGCGCGCAATGTACGTGGCGAAAAAGGCGGCACAAGAATCGAGGAATCACTGTTTATCTGCTCCGCCCGCTTCGGCATTCCCTGTCTGGCGCGCTTCCCCGAAATTTCGTATCCCGCGGAATCCGGGATACACTGCAGGCAATCGCACCCAGGATCCCATGCTCCAACGCGACACTCGGCACATAAGACCAACATCTCACTCGACTATCCACTGAATAGATCAAGGCGACTGAGTCGACACCAAACATCGACGCGGGTGCTCAGACTTGCAGAAAGCACTTGCTAGATCCCAAGGCTCAGGGCAAGTTCATTTTCAGCCTATTTTGCACTCGCACCTTAATCCATTCGGGGGCTACTGATGAGGATACAGACCTGGGGTGGGGTCATAGGCCTGACCTATACGTCCTACCCAAGGTCACTACCCCAGAAGATAAGAAGACCAAGAATCCACTCGACGGTATAATCACTCGACTGTCATTCCCCGCCTTCACTCGACCTTATGGGGAATGACTCGACTATATTGAAGACCAGGAGTCGGAAGAGCGCACAATGGCTGGGCATTCACTCCTTAGTCTTCATGAGCATTAAGAGTATTTAAGACTGCCGTTACCAGTAACACCCTTACTTTATGTACATTGAACTCCTTGTAATGGTGGAGGGCTGGGGTCCTGGCGTACTCTATATAAGCCACCCCCTCCTCTGGCACAAGGGTTCGCACCCCCTGTAACACAACACACATAAACCAATCGACCGCCTACGGGCACCGAGACGTAGGGCTGTTACTTCCTCCGAGAAGGGCTTGAACTCGTAAACCTCGTGTGTACATCTTCGCCATAGCTAGGATCTTGCCTCTCCATACCTACCCCCCTTTCAACTGTCAGACTTAGAACCACGACAGCTGCCTCCGAAGACTTGGAGACGGAGGTGCCCAAACAAGGGAAGAAAACTTCATCAGGGGGCCCTACCCTGAAGGGTGTCCTCACCGCGCCATGCCCACAAACGGGCCAGCCCTCAGCCGAGTTGTAAGTTAATCGTTACAAAGCTTCTGCTTCCTCCTCCGAAAACAATAACCAGGATCCATTCTTTGCAGTCCGGCTAGCAGCTCTTCTCGACAGAGTTCGTCTTCGAGGGATCTCCTTCCGGAGATGATGGAGAGTGAAACCTCACCAGCCTCTCCGCCTTATGGGGTGGGCGACCCCGAGGTGTCGTCACGGAGGAGTCCAGATTTGCCGAGGCCAAAAGCTAGTACTTCAGCCGCCCTGAGCCCGGAGCGCTCGGCTCCCACGGGGGGCGATAAGAAGGGTCCAACACAGTTCGGCGGCCGGCCGGACACGCTGACAGGCCTTCTAGAGCAAGCTGCTATCTCGGAGGATCACTGTTCATTAATGAGCATAGTGCTTGAGAAGATTTCATCCGCCACAAGCAGATTGAATGAAGCTTTTACAAGCCTGCTCAAAGTCTTTGAGGTATGTAAGAAAGTATGTAATTTTTGTTGTGGCGCACACGCTAGGTGAGCACCGTATAGATAGTAGCCCCTGAGACTCTGGTTGCCAGCCCTAGGCGGCAAATGGAGGATCACATTGTTAAGTAATGATTGCACTGAATTCATGCGCATGTGGCTAATGGTCCGGCGGCCGATCGGACCATTAAAGTCGCCGAACTGCGGCGACAGATTGATGTTGTGGATGCCGACATCACGCTCGTGAACGAGCAGCTTGACGAGTCACAGAGTATGTGCTCTGTTTTCCTCGTTTTTATAGGACATATTAAGAAGAGCATAATGTTAATATGATATGCTTTGACTGCAGGCGGAGCTGCTGCCGTGGAGGCCCTGAGGGCGGAGCTTGCCCTAGCCAAGGAACAAGCCTGGGCTAGCAATGCAGCTGCCCTGAAGGCGACCGAAGAGTTGAGAGCCGAACAAGCTGCTCATCACTGAAGCGAAGATAAAATAGCCGAGATGGCTGTGGAGCTGAAGAACGCCGCCAGACGGTATGAGATCCTTGAAAAAGAGAATCAGGTGAAGTCAGCTGACCTGAAGAAGGCCCTTGATGCAGCCAAGGAGACGCGTTCCGAAATTAGGGATGCACGGGAGGAGCTTCGACAGGCCGGAGAAATCGCGGCTGGAAACCCCTATTTGTTGCGGATGAAGTTCTTAGATCCAAAGTACGCTCCTCTGGATCGGCGCTGGAGCCCTGCAGACGCGTATGCGGATCTGGCGAAGAGTACGGCTGATGCGGCCAAGTTTTTCGAGGACCAAAAAGATAATGAAGTAGAAAAGCTGTTCTGGTCGCAATTTAGTGCTCCAACGCGCCCGTTGCCATCAAGTGAAAGGATGGCTGTTGTGGCCGAGCTCCATAGGTTGTCCGGTCTTGCGATGAGATCTATAATAGACCATCTATGGCCATAGGGGCCAAAGCCGGACAGTTATTTTGGTTTAGTGCAACAATTCCTTGGTGCCGTATCACGAATCGATGCCATGAAGAGGTCAGCGTGCATAGAGGGTGCGCAAATGGCTCTTGCCTGTGTTAAAACATACTGGATAGATATGGAGGCCACCATCATTGCAACCCAGAATCCGGCGGGAAGCGAGGATCCAGCCAAGTAGTACTTGGAGCAGGTAACAGAAGGTGCTCGTTTAATAGAGGCTCAATGCTCGAAGAATGTCATGTTCGAGTGACAAATTGTTTCATTGTAAAAACAATTTTATTTTAATTATGGAGGCTATGTTTATACTTTTTGACCGAAAGTGTTATTGTGCCTCCTGTGCGGTCGTTTGATGTATGTATGTAATCTGAAAGTTAGCAGTCGTTGGCTTCAGCCCCCACGCATACAATGCGAGGGTGTTCGCAAGAATATGCATAATAACACTTGATCCAATGTCTTGGTCCATTAAGGAGGTGACCGCACGTCTAACTAGGCAACCGGACTATATAGCTTTAACACTTTCACTTAGCCATCGGAGTTTAACGGTGGGACTACTATGTAGCCCCTGGTACCTTTACGTGCATCCGAATATGGGCGCGTGTGTGCATGACCAGGAAATGGTCCTTCGTTAATGCGGAGGAATCCTAAAGATTTCGGTGAGTCCCTGAGTGGTTGACCAGTCTATCGCTATATCATGACAGTCAGTTTTTGGCTTTCTCTACTGAGGTGCTCATCCGGAATAACCAGGGCACAATCGCAGTAGTTCTCCTTTGGCCGCCTTAGCCGATAAGAACGAAACGTAAGGCGGAAAACCCAGGAGCCGGGCAAACCCAACATTTGACCAAAGACATGATTCAGAGCTAATGCATATAAGGCCAAACTCGCGACGCCGAACACTCCCGAAGGTATTCGGACTTTAGAACATATACCGGGCTGAATAACGCCCTTTATTATGAACCATGTATTTCCAGGTACGTGCATTAGTCTGTCGTGGCAAAATGCCAATAACGGCAGTATCCCCTATGGGTGTAGTACCCATGGGATGTGTAAGCAACAAGAGACAATAAAGAAGGTTTACACAGGGGCTTAATCTAAAGAGAAACCTTTGAGTGGGGCCCTGCTGCACGTCTGCGCCTTTGTCTCCGTTGTGCTATGTCCTGGGAGGGTATCGCATGAATGGTGTCTGTAAAAAGGAAAACTCATGTAGAAGAGTATGACGTAAGCGTGGGAAAAGTTGGCTATTATCAATGGATAGTAGAAGTGTAAGACATTGGCCTGTTAATACGGTCAAGCCAAAAGGTGGGCTTTATTGAATATATATAGCCCCTGGTGTCCTCTATGGGATTACATGTATAGCACCCAGCTGGGCTGCCGGACTCGTCTAACCGTGTCCGTGGTCTTAACGACCGATCATGCGTTCTGATATTAGAGGCCGCTTAGTGTCCGGCTGCTAGAGCCGTCGCATACTCTTCCGCGCGTAAGGAACGCTCTGTATATCCGTTAACGGTGATGACACCATGTGGACCGGGCATCTTGAGTTTAAGGTAGATGTAGTGCGGTACTGCATTGAAGCGGGTAAAGGCCGTTCTCCCGAGCAATGCATGATAACCACTTTGGAGGGGAGCGATGGTGAAGAGTAGTTCTTCGCTTCTGAAGTTGTTTGGGGAACTAAATGTCACCTCTAGTACGAGGGAGCCCCTCCAGCGGGCTTCAACGCCTGGTATCACCCCTTCAAAGGTGGTGTTACTTTGGCCGATTCTGGATGGGTCTATCCCCATCCTGCGGATAGTGTCTTGGTATATTAGATTGAGACTACTGTCGCCGTCCATGAGGACACGAGTGAGATGGTATCCGTCGATTATTGGGTCGAGCACCAAGGCAGCTGATCCTCCGTGCCGCATACTAGTCGGGTAGTCCCTATGATCGAAGGTGATCGGGCAGGCCGACCAGTGGTTAAGTTTTGGGGTGATGGGCTCTATAGCGTATGCGTCTCTGAGCCTGCGTTTGCGCCTTCTCTTGGGTATGTGAGCCGCGTGGATCATGTTTACTGTTTTTACCTCTGGTGAGAATTTTTCCTGTCCCCAAGTGTTCGGCTGGCGAGTCTCATT
The DNA here is from genome assembly GCF_002162155.2 of Triticum dicoccoides. Lineage (NCBI taxonomy): Eukaryota > Viridiplantae > Streptophyta > Magnoliopsida > Poales > Poaceae > Triticum > Triticum dicoccoides. The sequence continues at coordinate 322,967,533 of NC_041387.1, read as the reverse complement.
CTCGTCTTCACTTGGTGTTTCCCTTCCCTTGTGTTTGGTGTTTAACTTGCCGGCCTTCTTAAAGACCCATCATTCTCTGTGAGTGTGGTTCGCAGGTTTTTCGGGGGTGCCATGAATTTGGCACAATCTGTCCAGGACTTTGCTTCGGCCGGACGGTCCCTCTTTGCTGCCTTTAAATGGCTTCTTTTGTTGACCGGGTCGAGAGCCCCTGAATCCGGCGTTGACCGTTGTGTTGTCCGGACTTTCTTCCTTGTTTTGACGTTTGTTTTTATTGCGCCGTGGCTTCCTGTTGCCATCCCTGATTTCGGATGTACTTTGGTTGCTGGTGCCTCTACGGGCTAACCAGCTGTCTTCACCCGTGCAAAAGCGGGTCATAAGGCTTGTTAAGGCTGCCATTATCCTCGACTTTTCTTGGCCGAGGTGTCTGGCGAGCCACTCATCCCGGATATTGTGCTTGAAGGCCGCTAGGGCTTCGGCATCCGGATAATCAACAATTCGATTCCTCTTAGTGAGGAATCTGTTCCAAAGCTTGCGGGCAGACTCTCCGAGTTGTTGAATTATGTGACTTAAATTGTCAGCATTCGGACGTCGGACATAGGTCCCTTAATTGGCCCTGAAAGCATCCTCGAGTTCCTCCCAACTTCCGATTGAATTTTTGGGGAGGCTTTTCAACCAGTGCCGAGTTGGTCCCTTCAACTTGAGGGGAAGGTATTTGATGGCGTGGAGGTCGTCCCCACGAGCCATGTGGATATGCAGGATAAAATCCTCAATCCAGACCCCAGGGTCTGTCGTTCCGTCATATGCCTCTATGTTCACGGGTTTAAAACCCTGTGGAAATTCGTGGTCCAGTACCTCATCAGTGAAGCACAGAGGGTGAGCAGCCCCTCTGTATCTGGACGTGTTGTGGCATGCTGTCGGCTGTTGTTGTGTTCGGTGCTGATTCCGAACTGGTACTCAATCAGTCTGATCGTTTTGGTGACCATAATCCTGCACCAGAGCGTGTCCTCTAAATCCATAGATGGACCTGGTCGCGCCGGCCTTTTTATCTAGGAGCTCATGTAAATCATATGCAACGTCAGTACCTGCTCTATTGCTGTCATGAATTGGCTGGTCCGGCCTACTGGCCGTATTGTTCTTCGGCGGAATGGCCTCGTGGTCGAATTCCGGCAGCAGCTTGCGCTTTGGGTAGCTCTTTGTGTGGCGACCGTCACTGTATTTTTCTTCAGTGTCTAGCAATTTATTCCATCTGTGGTTGAGCGTTTCCTGCGCAGCCTTGAGCCTTTGCTTCTGCTTCTTCAAACTTCTGGCAGTGGCCATAAGCCTTCTGTGGAGGTTATCTCGTTCCAAACATTTTTCCGGGATGATGAATGCATCGTCGTCCGGACTGTGTTCCTCTCCCGGGGCGTGTTGATGAATTCGTCCCTCGGGATCGTTGTGATTGGGCGTTTGCGAAGGGCTGTGTTTGGTGTGACCTTGCTCATCCTACTCCATTGCTGGGTCCATATGGTCGTCGTTGCCTTTGGAGTTGACTGGGGTGTCGATCTTTCTAGCGCTACTGTTTTTACTGTGGCTGGACTTAGAGCGGCGTCTGCGTCATCGTTTTGGCTTTTGTCCGGGGGTTTTATCCTCCGTTTTGTCGCCATCGTCCTCCTTAGGCGTGTCCACCATGTATATATCATATGATGAGGTGGTAGTCCAGCGCCCCGTGGGTGGTGGTTCTGAATCGTCTCCTGCACCGACGTCCATGCCGTCGGTGTCATCGGAGTCGAAGTCAAGCATGTCTGTTACGTCGTCGATAGTGGCTATGAAGTGGGTGGTGGGTGGGCAACGAATTTCTTCGTCGCCTTCTTCCCCCTTGAGCCGGACATAGTTCGGCCAAGAGTCTTCTAACAAAGAGATAGACTTTAATGAGTTCAGCATGTCGCCAAAGGGCAAGTGCTGGAAGATATCCGCAGCGGCGAGTTCCATTACCGGAGCCCAACCAGAATCGGTGGGCTCGGGGGCGCGCGGTCTGGGACCTACAACCAGACACAAGTCCAGGGGTCCGGAAACACAGGCTTCCTTGGGGTGAAGTCTGTGTTTGGCTCTACCGCCGATGAGTGTGCGGTCTCCGAGGCGGGGTCTATCCACCCGTCCTCGGACGACGCAATCTGCCCCGAATTTAGGTCCGGAGCTCCTGCAGGTGCGATATCCCGAGTATTGTCCGACAGCAGGTCTAAGCCGTGCTCATCGTGACTGTTCGGCGCTCCTGGTGTAGGCCCGAATCCATCGAAGATCAAGTCTCCGCGGATATCGGCCTTGTAGTTCAGGTTTCCGAACAAGACCTGATGGCCAGGGGCGTATCTGTCGATCTGCTCCAGATGGCCGAGCGAATTGGCCCACAGTGCGAAGCCACCGAACACGAAGATTTGTCCGGGGAGAAAAGTCTCACCCTGGACCACGTTGTTGTTGATGATTAAAGGAGCCATCGAGCCTTGCAGCGACAACAAAGAGGAACTCTCAATGAAAGCACCAATGTCGGCGTCAAAACCGGCGGATCTCGGGTAGGGGGTCCCAATCTGTGCGTCTAAGGCTAATGGTAACAGGAGGCAAGGGACAGGATGTTTTACCCTGGTTTGGGCCCTCTCGACGGAGGGAAAACCCTACTTCCTGCTTGATTGATCTTGATGATATGAGTATTACAAGAGTTGATCTACCACGAGATCATAGAGGCTAAGCCCTAGAAGCTAGCCTATGATGATTATGATTGTCCTTCCACGGACTAAACCCTCCGGTTTATATAGACACCAGAGGGGGCTAGGGTTTACATAGAGTCAGTTACAAAGAAAGAGATCTAATATCCGGATCGCCAAGCTTGTCTTCCACGCAAAGGAGAGTCCCATCCGGACACGGGACGAAGTCTTGAGTCTTGTATATTCACGGTCCAACAGTCCGGCCAAAGTATATAGTCCGGCTGTCCGGATACCCCCTAATCCAAGACTCCCTCAATGATCGCCACACAAAGAGCTACCCAAAATGCAAGCTACTGCCTGAATTCGACGATGAGGCTATCATGCCCATTCCGCTGGAAAACAATACAGCCGAACTGCCGGACAGACTACCCCGTGGCCGAGACAGAGCGACCAACGCCGCACACAAGTCAACACGCGATCTACGTGAGCACGTGGACAAAAGAGCTGGCATGGCCAGGTCCATCTATGGATCTAGGAAACATGTTCCTATGCAGGATCACGGCCACCAAACCAACTATAATGATCGACTACCATCTCGTAATCAACACTAAACACTACAATCGTCGAACCCACGCCACGACACATCCAAATACAGGGGTGACGCGCACCCCCTGTGCTTCACCGATGAGGTGCTGGATCATGAATTTCCAGAGGGGTTCAAACCCGTAAACATCGAGGCATACAACGGAACAACAGACCCTGGAGTCTGGATTGAGGACTTTATTCTTCACATCCATATGGCTTGCGGAGACGATCTCCACGCCATTAAATACCTGCCCCTCAAGTTGAAAGGACCAGCTTGGCACTGGTTGAAAAGCCTCCCCAAAAATTCATTTGGAAGTTGGGAGGAACTAGAGGACGCTTTCAGGGCTAATTTTCAAGGGACCTATGTCCGACCTCCGGATGCAGACGATTTAAGTCACATAATCCAACAACCCGGAGAGTCAGCCCGTAAGCTTTGGAATAGATTTCTCACAAAGAAAAACCAAATCGTCGACTACCCGGATGCTGAAGCCCTAGCAGCTTTCGAACACAACATCTGGGACGAATGGCTTGCTAGACACATTGGCCAGGAAAAACCGAGGACAATGGCAGCCCTAACAACTCTTATGACCCGCTTTTGCACGGGCGAGGACAGTTGGTTGGCCTGCAGTGGCACCAGCGACCCAGGCACATCCGAAATCAGGGATGGCAATGGGAAGCCGCGATGCAATAAAAACAAGCATCGAAATAACGAAGACAACCCAGACAACACAGTGGTAAACACCGGATTCAGGGGCTCTCGACCCGGTCAACGGAAAAAGCCATTTAAAGGCAGTGGAGATGGACCGTCCAGCCTAAATAAAATTCTAGACAGATCCTGTCAGATTCATGGCACCCCCGAGAAACCTGTGAATCACACCAACAGAGAATGTTGGGTCTTCAAGCAGGCCGGCAAGCTAAACGCCGAACACAAGGGGAGGGAGGCGCCAAGTGAAGACGAGGACGAACCTCGCCAGCTGAACACTAGGGGGCAGAAAAAAAATCCACCAGAGGTCAAAACAATGAATATGATTTACGCAACCCACATAACAAAAAGGAAGCGCAAATGCGCACTCCGAGACGTATACGCTGTAGAGCCTGTCTCCCCCAAATTCAACCCATGGTCGGCATGCCCGATCACTTTCGATCGCAGGGATCATCCGACTAGTATCTGGCATGGAGGTTTGGCTGCCTTGGTGCTCGACCCAATAATTGACGGATACCATCTCACTCGAGTCCTCATGGATGGCGGCAATAGTCTTAATCTGTTATATCAGGACACTGTCCGCAAGATGGGGATAGACCCGTCAAGAATCAGCCAAAGCAGTACTACCTTTAAAGGAGTAATACCAGGTGTAGAGGCCCGCTGCACGGGCTCTCTAACATTAGAGGTTGTATTCGGTTCTCCCGACAACTTCTGAAGCGAAGAACTAATCTTCGACATCGCTCTGTTCCGAAGCGGCTAGCATGCACTACTCGGAAGAATGGCCTTCGCTCGTTTCAATGCAGTACTACATTACGCTTATCTTAAACTTAAGATGCCCGGTCCATGTGGTGTCATCACAATCAGCGGAAATACAGAGCGTTCCCTACGTGCGGAATAATATGTGGCGGCTCTAGCAGCCGAACCACTGAACGGCCTCTCCAACCCATAGCAGCCCAGATAAACCTGAGCTTGATTAACGGTTATGCCCCCATATGTGGTGCTGGGGGCTGCCCGCACGAAAAGGATCCATAGTTCGGCTGGGTCCTATTTACACTCAAGAAATTGAATTTCATGATTCATTAAGGTTAAATGACTTTACGCACGGTCACACAAGATTCTTTCACATGGTTTTTTTACAGATGACCATCGTGCTATACCCTTCCAGGATACAGCTCAACAGAGATAGAGGTGCAGACGTGCGGTAGGGCCCCGTTCCAAGGTTTCTTTTTAGATTAAGACCCTGTGTAAACCTTTTTTATTGTCTCTTGTTGGCTCACACCCTCCTGGTACTTAAAATGACCAAGAGGGATACCAACATTATTGGCAAGCTTATTATTCGCCGATCTAAAATAGACGTTACAAGGGCAGCAACCAATGTGTTTTGGGATCTATGCTCTCACCACAGCCGCTCTTTCGTCACGCCAGGTTAATGCACGTACCTGGAAATTCAGGGCTCATTATCAAGGGCGGTACTCAGCCCAGTATATGTTGTAAAGTCCGAATACCTTCGGGAGTGTTCGGCATTGCGAGTTTGGCCTTATATGCATCAGCTCCAAATCATGTCTTTGGTCAACAGTTGGGTTTGCCCGGCTCCCATGTTTTTCTACCTTCGTTCCGCTCTATCGGCTAAGGTGGCACCGGGAGAACTACTTCCATTGTGCCCTAGTTCATCCGGATGAGCACCTCAGTAGAGAAAGCCGAAAACTGACTGTCATGATAAAGCGAGAGACTGGTCAACCACTCGATGACTCAGCGGAATCTTCGCGATTCCTCCACATTAACGAAGGACCGGTTTCTCGGTCACGTATGTACATGCATCGTATTCGGATGAACGCGGACATACCAGAGGCTATATAGTAGCCCCAACGTCAAACTCCTATGGCTAAGTGAAAGTGTTAAAGCTATATAGTCCGATTGCCTTGTTTGCCGCACTACCACCTCGTTAACGGACCAAGACGTTGGATCAAGTGTGATTACGTGCTTTGCCGAACACCCCCGCATTATATGTGAGGGGGCTGAAGCCGACGACTGCAAACTTCCAGGTTATATACATATATACATAAACGGCCGCACAGGAGGCACTACAATACTTTATGGGCAAAAGTATAAATATAGCCTTTATTACCAAAAGCATTGTTTTTACAATCAAGATACATGTCAATGGAACATGGTATTCTTCGAGCACTGAGCCTCTATTAAATGGGCACCTTCTAAGACTTCTTCAAAATAGTGCTCGGGTGAGTCCTGGCCCCCGGGCGGACCCCTGGTTGCGATATCCGTGGCCTCCATCTTCGCCCAATACGTCTTAACACGGGCAAGGGCCATCCACGCACCCTCTATGCACGCCGACCTCTTGACAGTGTTGATATGCAGCACAACATGAATAAATCGTTGCACCAAACCAAAATAAATATCCGGACCTGGTTCCTTTGGCCACAGGTGGTCCACGACGGCCTTCATAGCAAGCCCGGATAACCTATGGAGCTCGGCCCATTTGGACATTTGCTCATTCAACAGCAGTGGACGCCTTGGAGTACTGAACTGCGACCAGAACAATCTTTCCACCTCATGATCTTCTCGATCTTTGAAATACTCCGTCCCATCAGCAAGACTCTTTGCTAAATCCAAGTATGCGTCTGAAGAACTCCACATTTGATCAAGAGGGGCATACTTTGGATTGCCGAACTTCGTTCGCAATAAAAAGGGCTTCCCAGCCACGATATCACCGGCTTGCCGAAGCTCCTCCCGTGCCGCTCTGATTTCAGAGCGAGTTTCCTTTGCTGCTTGCAAGGCCTTCTTAGGTCAGCCATTTTTGTTTGGTTTTCCCTTTCGAGAAGCTCATATCGGCTGGCGGCATTTTGCAGCTCAAGAGCCATGTTGGCTATTTTATCCTCACTTTGGCGATGAGCAGCCTGTTCGGTTTTTAATTCTTCGGCTGCCTTCAGGGCGGCCGCATCACTTCTCCTGGCTTGCTCCTTGGCCCAGGCAAGTTCTGCCCGAAGGGTCTCCATGGCGGCTGCTCCATCTGTAGTCAAAGCATATTATAAATCCTAGCATCATGCTCTTATTAATATTTGCTGGCCACTTAAATATACATACCATGTGCCTCGTCAAGCCGCTTGTTCACAAGCGTGATGTCTGCATCCGCCACGTCAAGTTGCTACCTCAGTTTGGCAAATTCAGCAGTCCGGTCAGCCGTCGGATCTACAGCCGCCTGCGTACAAAATCAGTGCTATCATTACTTGAGACTACGATCCTCTGCTCGCCTCGTCCGGATGGCAACCAGAGTCTCAGGGGCTACTATCCATACAAAGTACACCTTGCATGTACGGTACAATCAAAAATATACATATCACTTTGCGTACCTCAAAGCCTCTTAGCAGGCTCGTAAAAGCTTCATTCAACCCACTTTTTGCGGATGATATCTTATTAACCACCGTACCCATTAAGGTATGATGTGCCTATGAGATAGCCGCTTGTTGCAGAAGACCCGTCAATGTGTCCAGCTATATATCGGGCACTTCGGGGCTTTTCCTGTTGGTCTCTCTAGGAGCCGAAAACCCCGGACTTTGGACGGCTGAAGAGTTACCTTCTGGTCTTTGCGGATCGGGAGAGATCCTCCGGGACGACACCTCAGGATCATCCGCCTTCTGAGGCGGAGAGGTGTGAGGAGGCGTTTCGCTCTCCATCATCTCCGGAAGAAGATCCCCCAATGACGAACATTGTGGAGGGAGGCTATGAGCCGAACTGCAAAACGTATGTCTCGGTCGTTATTCTTAGGAAAAGAACGGGGTATGCTTACTAGACACCTTTGTTCACTTATGGCTCAGTTAACGGCTGGCCCCCCTATGGGCGTTGTGCAGCAATGTTGCCCTCTGGGGCAGGGCCCCCTGATGCAGGTTTCTTCCCTCGCTTGGAGACCTCTGCTTCAAGTCTTCAGGGGCGGTCCTTTTCTTCCCGTAGGGAGAGGGGATGCTAGAATCTCCTCCACGTTCATCCTCCGACACGGGGGTACTAATTTCCTCGGTTAGGATGCGTAACGTACCTCCAGTATGAAGTCTGCTCCTGGCTTCCCCATTCCTCTCCTCGTCCTCCCCTGATGGCACTTGATAAGATGCGTGAGCCAGCATCCTGGTTAGTACAGGATCCAACGAGTCTTTGGGAAGAGGGGCCGAACACCTGATCCTCTCTGCCTTTCTTATCCAGTCCTGGCCGAGGGTGGCTTTTCAGAATAATGTTGTGACAAATATAATGACAACATGTTCGGTCGTGGAGTTACTTACCTGGATGTCTGGACGGTTGCAGTTGAGGCCTGCATCCTCTGTTGTGTCCGGACACTTTATTCGTGATCCAAAGAATAATCGATACATCCCTTCGAGCATCACACCGAAGAAGTGTTGAATGGTTCGCGGTCCTTTCGGGTTGAACTCCCACATGTGGAGAGATCGACATTGGCATGGCAGGACCCGATGGACTAGCATTACTTGAATTACTTTGATGAGATTAATATCCCTCTTGAGGAGATCCCGAATGCGGCTTTGCAATATCGGCACGTCATTAACCGATCCCCAGTCCAGCCCCTTGTTGACCCATGATGCAAGCTGTGGCGGAGGGGCAGAGCGGAAGGCCGGGGGAGCCGCCCACTTCCTCCCTTGAGGCGCGGTGATGTAAAACCACTCCCGTTGCCATAGGTCAGAAACTTCCGGGAAAGAGCCCTTTGGCCATAAAGCATCGACACCTTTGCTTATTATAGCGCCTCCGCACTCCGCGTGTTGCCCGTCGATCATCTTCGGCTTCACATTGAAGGTCTTGAGCCATAAGCCGAAGTGTGGGGTAATGCGGAGGAAGGCGTCACACACAACGATGAACGTCGAGACGTGAAGGAAGGAATCTAGAGCTAGATCGTGAAAATCTAGCCCGTAATAGAACATGAGCCCTCTAACGAAGGGATGAAGACCAAAGCCTAGTCCTCGTAGGAAGTGGGAGATGAATACGACGCTCTCGTTGGGTTCGGGAGTAGGGATAACCTGCCCTTGAGTAGGAAGCCTGTGAAGGATTTTGGCGGTCAGATACCTAGCCTCCCTAAGCTTCTTGATGTCCTCCTCTATGACAGAAGAGGCCATCCACCGGCCTTGAAGGTTGGATCTGGACATGGTTGAAGGTCCGGAGTGCTTAGACTAAACCTTGGGTGTTGGAACTCAAGGTGGGAGAAGGGAAGGATCAGGCGTGGAAACAAAAGGACAGGTCTTGACCTCTTTATAAAGAGGATGAATGTCAAGCGTCCTCCACGCGGCCGTTTGGAACTTGCCTAAACCAAGGAGTCGTACCAATGGGACGGTTGGGTTACCCACGCCCGTATTGATGAGAATCCCGTGATAAGGGGGACACGATCTCTGCTTCGACAAGACGTGCTAATAAAACCGCCTCGCAAGACGTGTAGTGGCAGGTTGGGAAAAACAGTTTGAATAAATACCGGCCCACGACGTGATGTCACTCTAAGCAAAAGTTGTCAGCAGATTAGACACATGGCATATTGTGCTCTCTTCGGTGGTAGGTGGAACTTGTTTTGCAGAGCCGGACAAGTTTCGTGTGTTCAAAATCTACTTTGGAGTATTTGGAGAAGGAACCCACCTTGCAATGCCGAAGACAATCTGCACGCCGGACTCATCATCATTGAAGCCTGGTTCAGGGGCTACTAAGGGAGTCCTGGACTAGGGGGTCCTCGGACAACCGGACTATATCCTTATGCCGGACTGTTGGACCATGAAGATACAAGATTCAAGACTTTGTCCTGTGTCCGGGTGGGACTCTCCATTGCATGGAAGGCAAGCTTGGCAATTCGGATATGTAGATTTCCTTCTCTAGAACCGACTCTGTGTAACCCTAGCCCCCTCCGGTGTCTATATAAACTGGAGGGTTTAGTCCGTAGGACAGGGACAACAATCATAATCATAGGCTAGCTTCTAGGGTTTAGCCTCTATGATCTCGTGGTAGATCAACTCTTGTAATACTCATATCCTCAAGATCAATCAAGCAGGAAGTAGGGTATTACCTCCATAGAGAGGGCCCGAACCCGGGTAAACATTGTGTCCCCCGCCTCCTGTTACCATTAGCCTTAGACGCACAGTTCGGGACCCCCTACCCGAGATCCGCCGGTTTTGACACCGACACTGATGAAGCCGCTGAAGCCCGGTCAAGCTCCAAGGACCAAATTCCTCGTGAAGGAATTGCTATATGTGCCACGGACTGTCTATCACATTCTGACCAAGACATTGAGTCCAATCAAAGGCCATGACTCGAATGATGAAGAAGTCGTTGGCATCATGAAGAATCTGCTATTCAATATCATGCATGGTATCCCAATAAACTACCATGACTTCTTCATGCAGACTATGGAAAATGTTGCACTATCTCCCTTTGAATTGAAGCCGTACGCTCCCTGGATTATGAGATTCCTCAGATCATGGTCTTCAATCAATTACAAGGCTGACACACTCAACCATGGTAGTTACTTGCCCCCATTGAAGTCCTCAAGCGGACATTTTCCTCAGCTGATGAAAAGGGAAAGGCCACTGCAATTGTTGATGAGGGCACTCGTCCATTGGATGGATAGTTCCGCAAAGCTGCATCACATTCCACCAATGATGACTTGCCACTCATGATTCTACCGCCAATGCATCAAAGCAAAGTCCTCAAGCTACAACTCCAAGGGTGATGACTGATCGTGAGCTTCTCCTTAGTCTTCATCAGAAGATCGATCGCAACCATAAATGGGTCAAGCGTCAGTTTGGTTCAATTCTTCACAACATGACTGCTACACATAATTCAGTGAATAAGAACCACTACTACCTCCATGAAGTTTTTGATCGCACCTGGGCTGTTCTGACTCATCTCTACGGTGATGAAGATCTCAAGCAGATGGGCTTCAAGCAGGACTTCAACTGGTCTAAGCCTCCGGCGAAGAAATTCAAGAAATTCGAAGTTCCTCCCTTGGTGCCCAGCTCCTATTCTTCATCACGAGAGACCAATGAAAATGAAGATTTGGACGACACTGCGGCATGCCCTATTCCAACAACCGACCCCAACAACGCTGGCGCTCCTCCATCAACCTCGTGATGATATTCTTTGGGGGTGTTAGTCCTCATTTTTCGTCCCTTTTGGTCATTTGATGACAAAGGGGGAGAAATTTGAGTTAGTATTTCAAGCGAGTCTATCTAGATGGGCGTTTTTTTGTTAAGTTGCAACTCTCGCTCTTCTGAAGTGTTTGTTGATCGAGTTGTAAACTTAAGTCCAATGGTGACCAGATACTTTTGCTATGTTTTCTGCATGCTATTTCCTCACATATGTTATGCACGCATGCTGAATTACATCAATCACCATATTTCATCATGCATTTCAAATTCTCCATTCGATATGTTAAATGTGTGTATGAAATACAAGATATAGGGGGAGATCTCCATGATTCTACTCTTCAAATGTGCATTGCTTCAAAAGCAAATTCCTCACTATGCACATCTTCAGGGGGAGTACCTCTATATCTTGCAATCAAATTCCTCAACGCACTTTCAATTCATATGTTGATACCCGTTGAGAACTTAACCTATATTGTCGTCAATCACCAAAAAAGGGGAGATTGTAAGTGCATCTAGTGCCCCTTAGTGATATAGGTTAAGGGACCAATGTGTTTGTGAGTGTACACATGCTCTATAAGTCGATGAGGAGTTTGATATTTACAGTGAAAGTCGACCCCTCAAAATGAGTGTCTTCGGCTGAAGACTTTGGTTCTCCTGAAGACTTTGAAAGCGATGAAATTGTTGTGACCTTGAAGACTTGGATATTCATGCGAGGATTATGATGCGTCAAGATTTTTTTTTCGTAGTTTCGTTTCCTCTTTCTTGAGTCACAGGAAACACCGTACTGTTAAAGGGGGTCGAGGTAATACTAAGGAAACTGATTTCCAAGTGATGCTCATCTCAAAATCCTACACCTACCCAATCCTTTCGAGTGAAGCCATTGGAAATCTCATATCAGTTCAGTCAATTTCTTCAGTGACAGAGACGAAGATCTCCTAGTCTCTGAGGAATTTGTTCTGACTAAGGAGTTAGAAATTTGCCAGTGTGGATTGGCTACACTGTGAGGAACATGATAGCCCTGAGGAATTCAAATCTCAAATCCGACCGTTGTTGTGCTACACACTAGCTATCCAAAATATCCTACCACCTAACATCCATATCATTGAAGGGCATTTATGTCTTATCTTGTCGGGCTGCTCCCTAGGCTATAAATAGCCGCCCCCCTACAACCACTAGCTGGTTGGCTGCTCCGAGAGAAACTAACACTTGTCATTTGAGAGCATCCCATCCTCCGAGGACTTTGAGAGAAAATCATCAAGTGAGGAAAACACAAATCCCAAACCCAAACACCTACAAACCCAAAGTGATTGAGCATCACTAAAGAGATTGTTCCTGTGTGGAACCGACACTTGTTACGTTTGAGGACTGTATATCCTCCAGACGGTTAGGCATCATGGCTGAGCATCCAAGAGGAATTGTGGATCGCCGAGTGACCAAGTCTGTGAAGGTTTGGAAGTCACATGTGAAGACTTACCACGAGTATTGGGCGAGGTCTGTGTGATCTTAGCTCAAGGAGAATATGGTGAGGACTGTGTGTCCAGGACTGTGTGCCCTCGAGTTTAAATACTCAGCCGCTCCAACTAGACGTACAACTGTCACAGCAATTGGAACTGGTCTACCAAATCATTATCTTCACCAAGCCTACTGGTTCTATTTCCTCAACCTTTTCATTTCCTCATTCATGCGTTGATGAACTTGATCATTACTGTTTGAAGACTTGACTGAAGACTTTCTCTATCTCCTCAATCTAGTTTCTTCAGTCACATTGTCTTCATCCTGCTTATCCTATGTTTATGCTTTCTGACTCTGTGTTTGTTTTTCATTTCATCATGATGACTATGCTATTGCTCTGTTATGCTTATACCTGAGTACTTATTCTGCTGCTAGTTGTTCGTGACTTAGTAATTTCCTCACCCTAAAATTCCTCAGTGACGAATTTGTAAAAATCGCCTATTCACCCCCTCTAGTCGACTTAATGCACTTTCAATTGGTATCAGAGCAAGGTACTCCCTTGTTCTGTGTGATTTTGGTTTAACCGCCTGGAGTTTTAGTTATGTCGACTATAGGTATGATCAAGGTCTCGTCTGGGTGTCCTACCTTTGATGGGACGGACTACCCCTATTGGAAGAACAAGATGCGCATGCATCTTGAGGTAATTGATAACGATCTCTGGTATGTTGTGGAAAATGGTGTTCCTTTTGTCACTCCGTCTGTGAATGCTGCTGATGTGAAAAGATTCAAGCAACTCGATTCTCAAGCGAAGAATATCATATGTGGCCATCTGACCAAAGGACAGTACGGCAGAGTGAGTGCCCTGGAAACTGCCAAGCTGATTTGGGATAGGTTGTCCAAGGTAAATGAAGAAGTCTCAACTCAACGTGACTCCCAAATTGATGTTCTTCGCAATCTCTTCAACTGCTTCAAATGACTCGACAACGAAAATGTTCAGCAAACCTTCGATCGCCTCACTGACCTCTCAATTGAGCTTCAAGCACTTGGTGGTGGATATCATTACCTCGTACCATTTGATACGTCTCCAACGTATCTATAATTTTTGATTGTTCCATGCTATTATATTATCCGTTTTGGATGTTTATGGGCTTTACTTTACATTTCTATATCATTTTTGGGACTAACCTACTAATCGGATGCCCAACCCAAATTGTTGTTTTTATGCCTATTTCAGTGTTTTGAATATCAAACGGAGTCCAAACGTAATGAAACCTTCGGTAGCGATCTTTTTGGAACAAACGCAATCCAGGAGACTTGGAGTGGACGTTAAGAAGCAGCCGAGGCGGCCACAAGGCAGGAGGGCGCGCCCTAGGGGGTAGGCACGTCCCCACCCTCGTGGGCCCCTCGTGGCTCCCTTGACCTACTTCCTTCGCCAATATATATCCACACACCCCGAAAACATCAAGGAGCACCACGAAAAACTATTTCCACCGCCGCAACCTTCTGTATCTGCGAGATCCCATCTTGGAGCCTTCGCCGACGCTCCGCCGGAGGGGGAATCAACCATGGAGGGCCTCTACATCATCTCCAAGGCCTCTCCGATGAGTTGTGAGTAGTTTACCACAGACCTTCGGGTCCATAGTTATTAGCTATATGGCTTCTTCTCTCTCTTTGAATCTCAATACAAAGTTCTCCTCGATCTTCTTGGAGATCTATTCGATGTAACTCTTTTTGCGGTGTGTTTGTCGAGATCCAATGAATTGTGGGTTTATGATCAGGTTTATCTATGAGAAATATTTGAATCTCCTCTGAATTCTTTTATGTGTGATTGGTTATCTTTGCAAGTGTCTTTGAATTATCAGTTTGATTTGGCCTACTAGATTGATCTTTCTTGCAATGAGAGAAGTGCTTAGCTTTGGGTTCAATCTTGCGGTGTCCTTTCCCAGGGATAGCAGGGGCAGCAAGGCATGTATTGTATTGTTGCCATCGAGGATAAAAAGATGGGGTTTATATCATATTGCTTGAGTTTATCCCTCTACATCATGTCATCTTTCTTAATGCTTTACTCTGTTCTTATGAACTTAATACTCTAGATGCAGGCAGGAGTCGGTCGATGTGTGGAGTAATAGTAGTAGATGCAGAATCGTTTCAGTCTACTTGTTGCGGACGTGATTCCTATATACATGATCATGCCTAGATAATCTAATAACTATGCACTTTTCTATCAATTGCTCGACAGTAATTTGTTCACCCACCGTAATACTTATACTATCTTGAGAGAAGCCACTAGTGAAACCTATGGCCCCCGTGTCTATCTTTTATCATATAAGTTTCCAATCTACTTTTATTTGCAATCTTTACTTTCCAATCTATATCATAAAAATACCAAAAATATTTATCTTATCTTATTATCTCTATCATATCTCACTTTTGCAAGTTTCCGTGAAGGGATTGACAACCCCTTTATCGTGTTGGTTGCGAGGTTCTTGTTTGTTTGTGTAGGTACGAGGGACTTTTGAGGATCCTCCTACTGGATTGATACCTTGGTTCTCAAAAACTAAGGGAAATACTTACGCTACTTTGCTGCATCACCCTTTCCTCTTCAAGGGAAAACCAAAGCAGTGCTCAAGAGGTAGCAAGAAGGATTTCTAGCGCCGTTGCTGGGGAGGTCTTTGCTCAAGTCAAGACATACCAAGTACCCATCACAAACTCATCTCCCTCGCATTACATTATTTGCCATTTGCCTCTCGTTTTCCTCTCCCCCACTTCACCCTTGCCGTTTCATTCGCCCTCTCTTTTCCGTTCGCCTCTTTTCTTTCGCTTTACTCTTGTGTGCTTGTGTGTTGGATTGCTTGTCACACTGGCTCAAGATAATACTAAATTATGTGAATTTTCCAATACCAACAATAATGATTTCCTTAGCACTCTGATTTCTCCTCTTAATGATGCTGAATGTTGTGAAATCAATGTTGCTTTGTTGAATCTTGTTGTGAAAGATCAATTCTCCGGCCTTCCTAGTGAAGATGTCGCTACTCATCTAAACAACTTTGTTGATTTGTGTGATATGCAAAAGAAGAAAGATACGAATAATGATATTGTTAAATTGAAGTTATTTCCATTTTCACTTAGAGATCATGCTAAAACTTGGTTTTCGTCTTTGCCTAAAAATAGTATTGATTCTTGGAATAAGTGCAAAGATGCTTTTATCTCTAAGTATTTTCCTCCCGCTAAGATCATCTCTCTTAGAAACGACATTATGAATTTTAAACAACTTGATCATGAGCATGTTGCCCAATCTTGCGAAAGCATGAAATTAATGTTTCACAATTGCCCTACACATGGTTTGAATTTATGGATTATCATACAAAAAATTTGTGCCGGATTGAATTTTGCTTCTAGAAATCTTTTAGATTCGGCCTCGGGAGGCACTTTTATGGAAATCACTTTAC
This sequence comes from Triticum dicoccoides, assembly GCF_002162155.2. NCBI lineage: Eukaryota > Viridiplantae > Streptophyta > Magnoliopsida > Poales > Poaceae > Triticum > Triticum dicoccoides. The sequence continues at coordinate 322,951,539 of NC_041387.1, read as the reverse complement.
GAGAAGCTACTAAACTCCTTGATAAAACTATGGTCAATTATTCTCAATGGCACACCGAAAGATCTACTAGTAAAAAAGTTCATGTGATAGAAGACATTAATGTTTTGATTGGAAAGATGGATGAAATTATGAAATTATTTGCTACTAAGAGTGCTCCTATTGATCCCGATGATATGCCTTTGTCTACTTTGATTCAGAATAATAATGAATCTATGGATGTGAATGTTGTTGGTAGGAATAACTTTGGTAACAACACGTATAGAGGAAACTTTAATATTAGGCCGTCTCCTAGTAATTCCTCTAATAATTATGGTAATTCCTACAACAAATCTTATGGAAATTTTAATAAGATGCCCTCTGATTTTGAGAATAATGTTAAAGAATTTATGATCTCTCAAAATAATTTCAATGCCTTGCTTGAAGAAAAATTGCTTAAAGTTGATGAATTGGCTAGGAACGTTGATGGACTTTCTCTTGATGTTGATTCTTTGAAACTTAGATCTATTCCACCTAAGCATGATATCAATGAGTTTCTCAAAGCCATGAGAATTTCCATTGATGAGTGCAAAGAAAGAACCGCTAGGATGCGTGCTAAGAAAGATTTCTTTGTAAAAGCGTGTTCTTCTAGTTTCCATGAAAATGATGATGAAGATCTAAAAGTTATTGATGTGTCCCCTATTAAATCCTTGTTTTGCAATATGAATCTTGATAATGATGGGACTGGATATGAGTCAACTTTAGTTAAAAAGGCGTCCCAATGATTTGGAGTTTTTAGATCTTGATGCTAAATTTGGTAAAAGTGGGATTGGAGAGGTCAAAACCTTACATATCATTGAACCCACCATTATGGATTTGAAGGAATTTAATTATGATAATTGTTCTTTAATAGATTGTATTTCCTTGTTGCAATCTGTGTTGAATTCTCCTCATGCTTATAGTCAAAATGAAGCTTTTACCAAACATATTGTTGACGCTTTGATGCAATCTTATGAAGAAAAACTTGAATTGGAAGTTTATATACCTATAAAACTTTATGATGAGTGGGAAACTACTATAAAAATTAAAATTAAAGATCATGAATGCTATGCTTTGTGTGATTTGGGTGCTAGTGTTTCCACGATTCCAAAAACTTTATGTGATGTGCTAGGTTTCCATGAATTTGATGATTACTCTTTAAACTTGCATCTTGTCCACTATTAAGAAACCTATGGGAAGGATTAATGATGTTCTTATTGTTGCAAATAGGAATTATGTGCCCGTAGATTTTATCGTTCTTGATATATATTGCAATCTTTCATGTCCTATTATTCTTGGTAGACCTTTCCTTAGAACGATTGGTGCAATTATTGATATGAAGGAAGGGAATATTAGATTCCAATTTCCATTAAGGAAAGGCATGGAACACTTTCCTAGAAAGAAAGTCAAATTACCTTATGAATCTATTATGCGAGCCACTTATGAATTGAATACCAAAGGTGGCAATACTTAGATCTATTTTCGCTTTTATGCCTAGCTAGGGGCGTTAAACGATAGCGCTTGTTGGGAGGCAACCCAATTTTATGTTTGTTCCTTGATTTGTTCTCCTGTTTAGTAATAAATAATTCATCTAGCCTCTGTTTAGATGTGGTTTTATGTTTTAATTAGTGTTTGTGCCAAGTAGAACCTATAGGATAACCTGCGGTGATAGTTAATTTGATTCTGCTGAAAAACAGAAACTTTTGTGCGCACGAGAATAATTTTATTAAATCACAAAAATGTGATTTTGAGTTGATTATTTTTTCATTAGATCAATAGACAAATTTCCCAGGACTTCCTATTTTGGTAGGATTTTTAGAGTTCCAGAAGTATTCGAAAGTTACATATTTCTATAGACTTTTCTGTTTTTGACAGATTCTGTTTTTCGTGTGTTGTTTGCTTATTTTGATGAATCTATGGCTAGTATCAGGGGGCATGAACCATAGAGAAGTTGGAATACAGTAGGTTTAACACCAGTATAAACAAATAATTAGTTCATTACAGTACCTTAAGTGGTGGTTTTTCTTTCTTGCACTAACGGAGCTCATGAGATTTCCTATTGAGTTTTGTGCTGTGAAGTTTTCAAGTTTTGGGTAAATATTTGATGGACTATGGAATAAGGAGTGGCAAGAACCTAAGCTTGGGGATGCCCATGGCACACCAAGATAATTCAAGTACAACCAAAAGCCTAAGCTTGGGGATGCCCCGGAAGGCATCCACTCTTTCGTCTTCGTCTATCGGTAACTTTACTTGGAGCTATATTTTTATTCGCCACATGATATGTGTTTTGTTTGGAGCGTCTTGTATGATATGAGTCCTTGATTTTAGTATACCACAATCATCCTTGCTGTACACACCTTTTGGGAGAGACACACATGATTTGGAATTTATTATAATACTCTATGTGCTTCACTTATATCTTTTGAGCTAGATAGTTTTGCTCTAGTGCTTCACTTATATCTTTCTAGAGCACGACAGTGGCTTAATTTTGTAGAAATTATTGATCTCTCATGCTTCACTTATATTATTTTGAGAGTCTTTTTGAACAGCATGGTATTTTCTATGGTTATAAAATTGGTCCTAATATGATGGGCATCCAAACTGGGTATAATAAAAACTATCATAGAAAGTGCATCAAACACTATGATCAATTTGATGCTTGATAATTGTTTTGAGATATAAAGGTGATAATGTTAGAGTCATGCTAGTTGGGTAATTATGAAATTGAGAAATACTTGTGTTAAGGTGGGAAGTCCCATAACATGCACGTATGGTAAAAGTTGTGTGACAAATTTGTTGCATGGGGTGCTCTTTTAATTTTCTTCCTTATGTGTGGAGGTCGGAATCGCGCGATGGTTAACTCCTACCAACCCTTCCCCTAGGAGCATGCGTAATAGTACTTTGCTTCGAGGGAAAGTAGACTTTTGCAATAAGTATATGAGTTCTTTATGACTAATGTGAGTCCATGGACTATACGCACTCTCACCCTTCCACCATTGCTAGCCTCTATTATGTCGCGCAACTTTCGCCGGTATCATGCACCCACCATTTACCTTCCTCAAAACAGCCACCATACCTACCTATTATGGCATTTCCATAGCCATTCCGAGATATATTGCCATGCAACTTTCCACCATTCCGTTTATTATGACACGCCCCATCATTGTCATATTGCTCTTTGCATCATCATGTAGTTGACATCGTATTTGTGGCAAGGCCACCTCCATAATTTTTCGTACATGTCACTCTTGGTTCATTGCATATCCCCGTATACTCCTGGAGGCATTCATGTAGAGTCATATTTTGTTCTAAGTATTGAGTTGTAATTCTTGAGTTGTAAATCAATAAAAGTGTGATGATCTTCATTATTAGAGCATTGTCCCAAGTGAGGAAAGGATGATGAAGACTATGATTCCCCCACAAGTCGGGATGAGACTTCGGACTTTATAAAAATAAAAGAGGCCAAAGAAGCCCAAATAAAAATAAAAGAGGCCAAAGAAGCCCAAATAAAAAAAAGAGTCCAAAGAATCCCACAAAAAAATAAAAAAATGAGAGAAAAGATAGAAGGGACAATGTTACTATCTTTTTCCACACTTGTGCTTCAAAGTAGCACCATGATCTTCATGATAGAGAGTCTGCTATGTTGTCACTTTCATATACTAGTGGGAATTTTTCATTATAGAACTTGGCTTGTATGTTCCAATGATGGGCTTCCTCAAAATGCCCTAGGTCTCCGTGAGCAAGCAAGTTGGATGCACACCCACTTAGTTTCTTTTGTTGAGATTTCATACATTTATAGCTCTAGTGCATCCGTTGCATGGCAATCCCTACTCACTCACATTGATATCTATTAATGGGCATCTCCATAGCCCGTTGATATGCCTAGTTGATGTGAGACTATCTTCTCCCTTTTTGTCTTCACAACCACCACCCTATTCCACATATAGTGCTATGTCCATGGCTTGCGCTCATGTATTGCGTAAGAGTTGAAAAAGCTGAAGCGCGTTAAAAAGTATGAACCAATTGCTTGGCTGAAACCGGGGTTGTGCATGATGGGAGTATTTTTGTGTGATGTAAATGAAGCATGGCCTAACTATATGATTTTGTAGGGATGAGCTTTCTTTGGCTATGATATTTTGATAAGACATGATTACTTGTTAGTATGCTTGAAGTATTACTATTTTCATGTTTTATGAAATTTTATCTTGAATCATTTGGATCCGAACATTCATGTCTCAATAAAGAAAATTACATTGAGAATTATGCTAGGTAGCATTCCACATCAAAAATTCTGTTTTTATCATTTGACTACTCGAGGACGAGCAGGAATTAAGCTTGGGGACGCTTGATAAGTCTCCAATGTATCTATAATTTTTGATTGTTCCATGCTATTATAATACCCGTTTTGGATGTTTATGGGCTTTACTTTACACTTTTATATCATTTTTGGGACTAACCTACTAACCGGAGGCCCAGCCCGAATTGCTGTTTTTTTGCCTATTTCAGTGTTTCGAAGACAAGGAATATCAAACGGAGTCCAAATGGAATGGAACCTTTGGGAGCGATCTTTTTGGAACAAACACAATCCAGGAGACTTGGAGTGGACGTCAAGAAGCAACCGAGGCGGCCACGAGGCAGGAGGGCATGCCCTAGGGGGGTAGGCGCGCCCCCACCCTCGTGGGCCCCTCATGGCTCCCCTGACCTACTTCCTTCGCATATATATATCCACGCACCCCGAAAACATCTAGGAGCACCACGAAAAACTATTTCCACCACCGCAACCTTCTGTATTCGCGAGATCCCATCTTGGAGCCTTCGTCGGCGCTCCGTCGGAGGGGGAATCGACCATGGAGGGCCTCTACATCATCTCCAAGGCCTCTCCGATGAGTTGTGAGTAGTTTACCACAGACCTTCGGGTCCATAGTTATTAGCTAGATGGCTTCTTCTCTCTCTTTGAATCTCAACACAAAGTTCTCCTGGATCTTCTTGGAGATCTATTTGATATAACTCTTTTTGCGGTGTGTTTGTCGAGATTCGATGAATTGTGGGTTTATGATCAAGTCTATCTATGAGAAATATTTGAATCTCCTCTGAATTCTTTTATGTGTGATTGGTTATCTTTGCAAGTCTCTTCGAATTATTAGTTCGGTTTGGCCTACTAGATTGATCTTTCTTGCAATGAGAGAAGTGCTAGCTTTGGGTTCAATCTTGCGGTGTCCTTTCCCAGGGATAGCAGGGGCAGCAAGGCATGTATTGTATTGTTGCCATCGAGGATAAAAAGATGGGGTTTATATCATATTGCTTGAGTTTATCCCTCTACATCATGTCATCTTTCTTAATGTGTTACTCTGTTCTTATGAACTTAATACTCTAGATGCAGGCAGGAGTCGGTCGATGTGTGGAGTAATAGTAGTAGATGCAGAATCGTTTCAGTCTACTTGTTGCGGACGTGATTCCTATATACATGGTCATGCCTAGATAATCTAATAACTATGCACTTTTCTATCAATTGCTCGACAATAATTTGTTCACCCACCGTAATACTTATGCTATCTTGAGAGAAGCCACTAGTGAAACCTATGGCCCCTGGGTCTATCTTTTATCATATAAGTTTCCAATCTACTTTTATTTGCTATCTTTACTTTCCAATCTATATCATAAAAATACCAAAAATATTTATCTTATATTATTATCTCTATCAGATCTCACTTTCGCAAGTTTTTGTGAAGGGATTGACAACCCCTTTATCGCGTTGGTTGCGAGGTTCTTGTTTGTTTGTGTAGGTACGAGGTACTTTTGAGGAGCCTCCTACTAGATTGATACCTTGGTTCTCAAAAACTGAGGGAAATACTTACACTACTTTGCTGCATCACCCTTTCCTCTTCAAGGGAAAACCAACGCAGTGCTCTAGAGGTAGCACCATTACATAATAGTTGGGGATACATAAAAAAGGCATACAATGCCGCATGAATACAACAACATCATACACAAGAGCTGAAGGAAAGATGCCCTAGAGGCAATAATAAAGTTATTATTTATTTCCTTAATTCATGATAAATGTATATTATTCATGCTAGAACTATATTAACCGGAAACTTAGTACATGTGTGAATACATAGACAAAACATATAGTCCCTAGTATGACTCTACTTGACTAGCTCGTTAATCAAAGATGGTTATGTTTCCTAACCATAGACATGTGTTGTCATTTGATAAACGGGATCACATCATTAGGAGAATGATATGATGGACATGACCCATCCGTTAGCTTAGCATTATGATCGTGTCAGTTTCATTGCTACTGCTTTCTTCATGACTTATACATGTTCCTCAGACTATGAGATTATGCAACTCCCGAATACCGGAGGAACACTTTGTGTGCTACCAAACGTCACAACGTAAAAGGGTGATTATAAAGGTTCTCTACAGGTGTCTCCGAAGGTGTTTGTTGGTTGGCATAAATCGAGATTAGGATTTGTCACTCCATGTTTTGGAGAGGTATCTCTGGGCCCTATCGGTAATACTCATCACTGTAAGCCTTGCAAGCATTGTGACTAATGAGTTAGTTGCGGGATGAAGTATTACGGAACGAGTAAAGAGACTTGCCAGTAACGATATTGAACTTGGTATGATGATACCGATGATCGAATCTCGGGCAAGTAACATACCAATGACAAAGGGAACAACGTATGTTGTTATGCGGTTCGACCGATAAAGATCTTCGTAGAATATGTAGGAGCCAATATGGGCATCCAGGTTCTGCTATTGGTTATTGACCAGAGAGGTGTCTCGGTCATGTCTACATAGTTCTCGAACCCATAAGGTCCGCACGCTTAACGTTTATTGACGATATAGTATTATATGAGTTATGTATGTTGGTGACCAAATGTTGTTCGGAGTTGAAAGGATCAATATAGTTGACTAGAGGGGGGGGGTGAATAGGCAACTAGGAGAGCAACCTATATGATGCAACAACAACAAGCACACAAGCAAGCAAGGGATATAACACAAATACGCTTGCACAAGTAAAGGCACGAGATAACCAAGAGTGGAGCTGGTGAAGACGAGGATGTGTTACCGAAGTTCCTTCCTTTTGAAGGGAAGTACGTCTCTGTTGGAGCGGTGTGGAGGCACAATGCTCCCCAAGAAGCCACTAGGGCCACCATATTCTCCTCACGCCCTCACACAATGCGAGATGCCGTGATTCCACTATTGGTGCCCTTGAAGGAGGCAACCGGACCTTTACAAACAAGGTTGAGGCTCTCTCGACAACTTAATTGGAGGCTCCCAACGAAACCCCAGAGCTTCACCACAATGGAATGTGGCTCCAAAGTGACCTCTTCCGTCTAGGGCGCCCAAGCACCCAAGAGTTTGAGTGGCTAGAGAGAGAGATCGGGCAAGAGAGCTTTAATGGCAGTAATGGAGGAGAGAGAGAGGCAAGCGGTAGGTGGGAGGTAGGAGAAGCACCTCCTTAAATAGGCCCCCCAAGATCCAACCGTTATGTGCAGAAACGCATAGGAGCGGAACTTTCGGTGGCACACCAGGTAGTACTAGTTTATCGAAACAAACCGGAAATACCGCACAACCACGCGCAACTACCGGGCCACATAAAGAAAGTAAACCACCCAGGCCGGTAGTTGGAGCGGAGGTTGGACCGGAACAACCGCTGGGCCAGCAGTTCCTGGGCGGTGGGGTCTGAGGCGGTACTACTGCCATGAACATCGATAGTACCAGTTTATCAAGGAAAACCGGAACTACCGTTCCACCACCGGTCTACAACCGCACCCGGTACAGAAGGGAGTCACTCCAGAGCGGTACAATGGGCGGTGGTAAGACCGGAACTACCGGCCAGTGGTATAACCGCTCACAGAACCGGTACAACCGTCAAGAGCAGGATCGCACAGAACAAAGGATGGGGAACCTCTCTCTCCTCGAACAGAGGGTATATGGTGGGTGCAGAGAATGTGTACGTGAAGGATTCACCCAATACCTTCCAATGTGGAATCCGTCTTAATAGTACGGATATCCTACGACCAAAGGAAATAAAACGTCGAAAACTCCGCCTTCGATCTTTTCTACACAGAGGGAACCCTAACCGTCTTGCGTCACACAAAGAGTACCTGAGAAAACTATTGCGCACGATTAGTCCACGTGTGTTGTCATCATCACCAAAACCCTAGGGCAAAGGATGCTCTTACAATCTCCCCCTTTTTGGTGGAAGATGGCAACCACACGATTAGTTTGGGAGTTCTAAAAAATAAAGGTGGGGCTCCCCCTGAGTGTGAGCACTATTTAGAGTTTGCTTTTGGAATGCAAAGTGCGCACACTAGGGAATGTCCCCCCTGGATTTTGGAGACCAGCCGGAGACAGCAAAACAACCGCAATAAACATAAAGCAGTAGAGACAAGGGAAGGTCACCAACAATATATACTAAACTCTACTGAAGGAAGGGTGCATAGATAAATAGAACGACACATGTCTTACACCATGCACGAGATCACAACATAGAATAAGTCCATAGAGTACTAAAACAAAGGGCACTAGAAAGAGCAAGCAAATAAACTAGAAGGACCAACTGCAAATAACCACCCATGCAACTCTCGTGACCTAATGGAGCTCTCTCCCCCTTTGGCATCGAAACACCAAAAAGGAAAAGAGCGAAGCTAGCGTCTCGGGGCTCAGTAGACCTCCTCGCCAGTAGCCGCAGAGCTGTCAGACGCATCATCATCAATGACATCAGACTCCCCAGACTCCTCAAACCTCGCAGTAGCTACCTCGGGAACACAGAAAGAGGAAGAGGCAGGTGCTTCATCAGACCACTGACAATTTTTCCATGCACCATGAGTCCTCAGGAGTGATAGACTTCTCAGAGCCACTCTGCACACCTGGCACATTGATATGCTTCATCAACTGAATCTACCTGCGATGCGCCATCTTCTCAGTAACATGGGCCTTGTAGAGCTTCTTTTGAATGTGAGTCTGTAAGCAGAAGGTCTTCTTGATCTTGGAAGTCAGCTTGTTAACCCAAGAGGGCTGGGCCCCAGCCTCTAACTCAAAGTCATCATTGTCCGAGGTAGCATACACATCCTCCTGATTGCCCGTAGAAAAACGCAGAGTCTTATGCTTCTTCTGCCTCAGAACCTTAATCTCATGCTCGGTGAGGTTATCAGGGGTGGTGAGAGGCTCGCCTGGCCTACCGATTACCCAAACTATGCTCAGAAACTGCATTGCAAAAGGAGCATATATTGGTACCTTGCGGTACAACACCATATTGTACATCTCCTCCCATAGCCACTTGGAGACATCAAACGTGGCACCGGATCCCCTCTTGGTCTTCATGGCCATAAGAAAATCCACCAGATAACCATAGATATCATCTTGATTCCCAACCTTGGGAAGCAGCACACAACGGAACACACGATGCATAATGACATAGACTGGCAAAAGATCATTGGACTTGCCCACAATACCATGTCCAGGGATGTATAGAGGGGCAAGCTTTATCTTGTCCCTGGGGTGAGCACGGTCGTGAGGACGGATGCCACCTTGACCCTCAATCCCGGTATCCTCATAACCAAGAGCATTGCAAAAAGTGCTCCATGGGACATGAAAGAACTCATCATGGCACATGAAGGAGAGATGGCGTTCCGCATCAGAGCCAAAGTGGACTGTAGCATAGAACTGATGGAGGAGCTGCACATCGAAATCATAGTTTACGGTCATGAGCTTGATCAAATCAAACTCTTCACAGATAGCCAGAGCTTCTCCAAAGTAATCGGGGTGGTCCCTCCAACGATCGATGTTAATGGACCACATCCGAGTGAACTTGTTCTTGTGATGCTCGAACACTTCTGACACAATCCTCATCTGTAGCTCATTCCGGAACTGAGGGTTGTTCCAACGGGGATTCGGTGCAATAGTGTAGGGATCCTGAAAACGAAGCTGTTGCCAGTCCGACATCTTCCATTTGTGCACGGGCACCGTAGCTCATTGCTTGGCAGCAATAGACTTCTCCCGATGAGTGGCCTTGGTAGGAATCACCACCTCATGAGAGTCCTCGTTGTCATCAGACGGTTTGCCCCTACGGGCCCTCTTCTTGGTGTTTTGAGGCTTCCGAGCAGCACGAGAACTAGAACCACCTACAGACGCACACAGAGAGCACACAGAAACACCAGCAAAGATGAGAGGAATGTACACAAGAGTAGAGGAATATGTTTCATGTAAGTGGGTAGAAGAGAAACATGGTACATAGGTTTATAGAAACCGGTTGTTCCAGTTGGACCACCGGTAGTACCACTCGAGCGGTAGTACCACTCGGGCGGTAGTACCGCTCACAAGGAGCGGTAGTACCGCTGGGAGCGAAGCCACCGGGTGGAAGAATGGGAACCGCCCGTTCTCGAATCTATATGCCATATTCCTATTTCTACATACGCACAAGAAGCATAAGGAGGCTATACGGATCTCTCCCACCAACCGTTTGGCCAAAAATGGGGGAATACAAGCAATGCCCTAGATTTGTATTCAAAATGAGGAACCCTAAGAAGGAGAAGAACAGGGCATTACCGGCATCCATGGAAGAGATCGAAGAGGAGGCGGCCTCCACGGAGCGGATCCGATGAAGGGCCAGCCGATTCGGAGAGCCTGAGGGCGCTCCGGGGCGAGGGACGAAGCAACCGGCAGCGAGGGGTAAGAGGAGGAACGAGCACGAAGGGGAAAATAAAGATCCCTTCTGCCCGCTCCCCTTATATACGCCCTAGATGTCAACCGGTAGTACCGCTCCTGGGGGCGGTAGTACCAGTCCTGTAGCTACCTGGTGGTTGAGAGCGGTACTTCCACTCCAAAAGCAACGGTAGTACCACATCTAAGCACATGTAGTACCGGTCAGAGGTACTGGTACAGGTAGGAGCGGTAGAACCGCTCATGCAGGACTGGAAGTACCGCTGAGACTGTACAGCAGAAGGGAAGACCGGTAGAACAGGTGTGACCATAGGTTGTACCGCCAGGTTGCAACAACCCAAGCACAGGGGGAGATCAAACTTGTGTACATTTGGAAAAGATGGCTTGGGATGAGGAGGCTTAGGATGGAAAGAAGACACTGTAATATGATGAAGAAGACTCTCAAGAGTGCAAGAAGCAAACAAGAAAAACCACTCTTTAGAGAATTCAAACATCTAGGAGACCTAAAATAGCTAGGCAAAAAGAAACACACAACAAGGAAAAACACCTAAACTCAAGGGCGGTGGCCGGAGCCACCTATGTTTGAGTTAAAAGGGTATGGCACCGCGAATAATTATCCTTGGGCCCATGACCAAAACTGGTCTTTGAAGCACAAGTTCCATAAAAAAATGGCGAATGTGAAAGACTCGATCAATTTATGCATAATGGGGGGAGGGAGAGTTCATTGGGAGAACAACACTCCCCCTATGTCCATGCCTACACCTAAACAAGACATCATGAAGAGTGTGGTGGGGTGTGCAAGGGTTCAAGCCACATTGCTTGAATCAATGATATTTAGCTCATGCCTTAACTCGCGAAATCTTGCTTCATCCAAGGGCTTCGTGAAAAAATCTGCAAGGTTATCATGAGTGTTGACATACTTGAGCTTGATCTCCCCTCGCCTGATGTGATCCCGGATGAAGTGATACCGAATCTCAATATGCTTCGTCTTGAAGTGTTGCACCTTGTTGAGAGAGATCTTGATGGCACTTTCATTGTCACACCAAAGAGGCACTTCGTCACAAATGACACCGTAATCCTTCAAAGTTTGCCTCATCCATAGAAGTTGAGCACAACAACTACCGGCAGCCACATATTCCGCTTCGGTGGACGAGAGACATACACAGCTTTGCTTCTTGGAAGACCAACTCACTAAAGAGCAACCAAGTAATTGGCACTCTCCTGAGGTGGACTTCCTATCCACTTTGTCTCCCGCCCAATCTAAATCTGTATAGCCCAAAAGATCAAAGCTGGCTCCTCTTGGGTACCATAAGCCAAAGTTTGGGGTATGAGCCAAATACCAAAAGATTCGCTTGACCGCCACAAAGTGACTTTCCTTAGGTGCGTCTTGAAACCGTGCACAAATTCCACACTTAACATGATATCCGGTCTAGATGCACAAAGGTAAAGCAAGGAGCCAATCATGGAGCAATATACCTTTTGATCCACCGCTTTACCATTGGGATCAATGTCAAGTTGGCACTTGGTGGGCATTGGAGTGGAAGCCGACTTGACATCACTTAGCTTGAATCTTTTTAGCATGTCTTGAGTGTATTTGGCTTGGTTGATGAAGGTACCTTCTCTTCTTTGCTTGATATCAAAACCGAGGAAGAACTTCAACTCTCCCATCGAAGACATCTTGAACTTAGAGGTCATGAGAGCGGAAAATTCCTCATTAAAAGCTTTGTTAGGGGAACCAAAGATAATATCATCAACATATAGTTGGCACACAAACAACTCCCCTTTGACCTTCTTAGTAAAAAGAGTGGGATCGATTTGCCCGACTTCAAATCCACGAGCTTGCAACAACTCGGTAAGGTGGTCATACCACGCACGTAGGGCTTGCTTGAGGCCATAGAGTGCCTTATCGAGTTGATACACATGATCAGGGAAGTAGGGATCCTCAAACCCGGGGGTTGCTTGACATATACCAACTCATTAATAGGACCATTAAGAAAAGCACTCTTCACATCCATTTGTTGCAACTTCAAATTATGATGAGAAGCATAAGCAATCAACAAACGAATGGATTCAAGGCGAGCAACGGGAGCAAAGGTTTCACCGTAGTCGATACCCTCGACTTGGGAGTAGCCTTGTGCTACCAACCTTGCCTTCTTGCGAACGATGGTCCCATGAGCATCTTGCTTGTTCTTGAATATCCACTTGGTTCCAATGACATTGTGGTTCCCTTATGGCCTTGGCACCAATCTCCACACCTTGTTGTACTCGAAGTTGTTGAGTTCTTCATGCATGGCATTGAGCCAATCCGGATCTTCGAGCGCCTCATAGACCTTTTGGGGTTCAACACAAGAGACAAACGCATGATGTTCATAATAGTTTGCTAATTGTCTACGAGTGCTTACCCCCTTTCTTAGGTTTCCAACCACATTCTCCATGAGATGACCTTTGGTAGTGAGCTTGGAAGCAATCTTTGCGGCACGACGCTCTAATTCCTCCTCGGATGTGAAAAGAGGAGGCGTAACTTGATCATCTTGAGCGCCGTCTTGAGCTTGTTCATGATCTTGAGCCTGTTCTTGATCTTGAACTTGCTCGAAGGGGAGAACTTGACCTTAGGCATCATTTGGTGGTTCACCACCATCTTGAGGTTGATCTTGCCCTTGATCTTGTTCACGAGGTTGAGGGCCTTCACTTTGTTCTTCGGAAGCATGTGGGTCTTGGGTTGGTGATGGCTCCACTTGAGTGGAGCATTGTCCTTCTCCTTCGGCCACAAGGGGTTCCTCAATGGGTATGATATGACCAACACCCATTCTTCTTATGGCTTGGGGAGGAATTTCATCACCTACATCACAAGTACCACTTTGCTCCACTTGGGAGCCGTTATTCTCATCAAACTCCACATTACATGTCTCCTCAATAAGTCCCGTGGACTTATTGAGGACATGGTAAGCATGAGAGTTTGTAGCATAACCAACAAATATGCCCTCATAAGCTCTAGCCTCAAATTTAGACAAACGAACACCTTTCTTGAGAATGAAACACTTACACCCGAACACCCGAAAGTACTTGAGGCTGGGCTTGTTACCGGTGAGTATCTCATATGGAGTCTTGTTCAAGCCTTTGTGGAGATAGAGACGATTTGATGCATGACACGCGGTGTTGATGGCTTTGGCCCAAAAGTTGTATGGGGACTTGAACTCCACCATCATGGTCCTTGCCGCATCCATCAACGTCCGGTTCTTCCTCTCCGCGACACCATTTTGTTGAGGGGTATAAGGTGCAGAATATTGGTGCTTGATCCCCTCATCACTAAGAAACTCATCCAAGGTGTAGTTCTTGAACTCGATGCCGTTGTCACTCCTTATTGTCAAGATCTTTGCATCGTGTTGACGTTGAGCTTCATTTGCAAAGTCGATGATAGTTTGTTGAGTCTCAATCTTCCTCTTGAAGAAATATACCCAAGTGTATCTTGAATAATCATCCACAATCACCAAGAAATACTTTCTACCTCCAATACTATCAAAGGATGGAGGCCCAAAGAGATCCATGTGAAGGAGCTCCAAGGGTCTCTTCGAGTAGATGATAGTCGTGGGAGGGTGAGCCTTCTCATGTAGCTTTCCTTCGATACAAGCACTGCAAGCACGATCTTTGGCAAAACTAACATTTGTTAGTCCACGGACATGCCCCCCCTTTAGAATACTTTGCAAAGATCTCATATTGACGTGGGATAAAGGGCGATGCCAAAGCCATCCCACATCAACTTTAGCCATTAGGCATGTCACAGTCTTAGTGGGTCACTTCGAAAAGTTAATCACATAGAGACTATTCTCGACATGCCCAACAAAGGCTACTTTAAGAGTCTTGCTACACAAGAGGGCCATGGTATCAATATCAAAGGAAGTGGCAAAGCCCATGAGTGAAAGTTGACGAACGGAAAGTAGATTGTAAGCAAGGGACTCAACAAGCATGACTTTCTCGATCGTTAGATCATGGGAAATGACAACCTTGCCAAGACCCAATACCTTAGAAGACGAGGCATCACCCCACTCGATGTTGGTGGGCATAGAAGGGATCTTGTGCACATCCACCACCAAGTCCTTTCTTCCGGTCATATGATTTGTGGCTCCACTATCGACCAACCATGATCCCCCACCGGAAGCAAATACCTACGAGAGATCAATGCTTGGTTTTAGGTACCCATTTTGTAATGGGTCCTTTGATGTTAGTAACAAGGGTCTTAGGAACCCCAATAGACCATTCAATGTACTCATAAGGAGAACCAACAAATTTAGCATAAACATGCCCATCACTAGCACGGCACAACACATAAGATGGGTTAAAGTCACCGGCTTTGTTGGAAAGGGTGTCATTGCCCTTTTTGATATCACCACCCTTCACATTGTTCTTCTTCTCCTTAGGAGCACCCTCTCCCTCCTTCACAAAAGTTTGCTTGAGAGGGGGAGGTCGCTTTGTCTTGTTGTTCTTCTTCTTGTTCTAGGACTTGGGTGCGAACCCAACTCCCTCCTTGGCCACAACTTCCTTTTGATTGCTCAAAAGGTCATTGAGGTTCTTCTCACCTTGTATGCATGTTACAAGGCCTTTCTCAAGTTGCTCCTTCAACTTGGCATTCTCCTCCACAAGGTGCACATGATCACAACATGGGTTAGTTGCATTTGCATTATTAATTAATACCATATGAGGAAAGGTGGCTTTTTCCTTGGTTAGCTTCACTTGGAGTTGATCATGAGACTCCTTGAGGCTAGCATGAGCAGCCTTCAAGACCTTGTGGGCCTTGTCGCGTATATCAAACTCCTCCTTGAGTTTAGCATGGTCAACCCCAAGTTTAGCCTTCTCGGAATTTAGCACATGAGATACAACAAGAGCATGATCAAGATCTTTCTTTAATTTAGCATGGTCATCATTGTGTGACTCCTCAAGAGCCAAGCGATGCACACGCTCTTCCTCAAGAGCATTAGAGAGATCCGATATCTCATCGGCATAGTCACGACTATGACCTTCCATATTAGAGATGGTTTCTTCATGAGCCTCGATCATGTCATTGGCTTCACCAAGTTGTTCCAAGAGAGCAATAAAGTGCTTCTTGGATTTGCCCTTGAGCTTACTCATAAAAGACTCAAATTCATTCACTTCCTCATTAGACCCCTCACTTTCATCAATGCAATCCGTCAAGGAGGGATTAGTGATGATGGTGGTTTTGATGTTGGGGGTTACCTTGTTGGTGGCTTTAGCCATGAGGCACTTGGCGGTGATGTTCTCGTTGGGTGAGTCGAAGAGGTACACCTGAGGAGTTGTGGCAATGGCAACAGAGTCCATGGCCATGGCTTCACTATCTTCATCATCATCATCATCCTCATGGTATTCTTCTTGAACCACCAACCCTCTAGTTGCAGTCTTCTTGGTGAAGTTGTTCTTGTTGGGGAAAGACTTGGCTTTGTCTTTTCAGATGAGCTTGCCACCATTGTCTTCCCTCTTCTCATAAGGGCACTCTGCAACAAAATGGCTCACATTGCCACAATTGTAACATGTTCTCACACGTTGCTTGACCTTGAAGCTACTTGAGTTATTCTTGTTGAAGCTTGGCATTGAGTTCTTCTTGCTCCAAAATTGCCTTGAAGCAAGAGCCATGTGTTCATGATAATCATACTTGGTATCTTCGGGATTGCTCTCATCTTCTTCCTCATCATCCTCTTCTTCCACACTAACCTTGGCCTTCAAGGCAAGGTTGGGCTTCTTTGCTCTTTGAGAGCGTAACACCGCATTGTCTGCGGTCTTGTCCAAGATGCTCATAGCCACAAACTCATGCAACACTTCACTTGAGGACAAGGTGTCAAAGTCCGGCCTTTGACGAATGACTGAGGACATGGCCTTGTGGTAAGGCATCATTGCCTTGAGGAATTTGTGCTTGATCCAATTGTCATCCGTGTCCTTGCTCCCATGATCTCGAAGTGAGACTGCGAGTTTGGTTACTCTCTAAAAGAGCTCATGAGGTTCTTCATCTTCTTTCATTGCAAACTCATCGGCTTCATCTTGCACCACTTTATAGTTGGAGCATTGAATTCTTGCGCTTCCCCTGTAGAGGGAAATAACACAATGCCATGCGTCTTTGGCCATGGCGAAGGGTCGAAGATGAGGGAGATCTTCGGGAGGAATTGCATCTTGGATGATGAAGAGAGCATTCTCCACGGCTTCTCTAGGGGTGAAGTTGCTTCGGTCATGTGGATAGAAACCTTCTTCAATGATTCTCCAAAGATTAGTATTCACATGATTTAAATGACGCTTTAAGCGATAAACCCAAGAATCAAAGTCCTCATTTTTCACAATCTTAGGGGGAGGACCGGCATGATTCAAATGGGTGGAAGGAACCGGTCCACCATAAACAGGTTGAGGTTCCACATGGGCAAAGATGTCGGTGCCATTTTTACCACTAGAAGAAGGAGCCTTTTCACTAGTAGCTTCCCCCTTGTTGGAGTTAGCATCTGTCACCTTGTTAGTGGGATCACCCACTTTCAACGGTGCGGTGTATAATTAAGCCCTTCTAAGAATTTATTAAACATGCTTTCAACCTCGGTCGTCATGGAGGTTTTCAATGTGTCCAAAGCCCCATTGAATTCCTCACGAGAGACCGCGGTTCCCCCATTGGCCATAGACGAGCTTGGATTCTAACCGGAGTGCTCCTCCGCCATCGTCTATAGTGTCAACAATACTCTTCAGACGACAAAGCCCTTAATAAAGATACGAGGCTCTAATACGAATTGAAAGGATCGATAAAGTTGACTAGAGGGGGGGGGTGAATAGGCAACTAACATTTTTTTGCTTTTCTTTACCAAATTAAACTTTGCATCAAAATAGGTTGTCTAGATATGCATCTAGGTGAGCAACCTATATGATGCAACAACAACAAGCACACAAGCAAGCAAGGGATATAACACAAATAAGCCTACACAAGTAAAGGCACGAGATAACCAAGAGTGGAGCCAGTGAAGACGAGGATGTGTTACCGAAGTTCCTTCCTTTTGAAGGGAAGTACGCCTCCGTTGAAGCGGTGTGGAGGCACAATGCTCCCCAAGAAGCCACTAGGGCCACCGTATTCTCCTCACGCCCTCACACAATGCGAGATGTCGTGATTCCACTATTGGTGCCCTTGAAGGCGGCAACCGGACCTTTACAAACAAGGCCGAGGCTCTCTCCACAACTTAATTAGAGGCTCCCAACGAGACCCCGGAGCTTCACCACAATGGAATGTGGCTCCGAAGTGACCTCTTCCGTCTAGGGCGCCCAAGAACCCAAGAGTAACAAAATCCACACAAGAAAGTATGGGGGAATCAAATATCCTTTGGTGGAAGTGTAGATCTAGGTCTCCTCCTTCAATCCCTAGCAAATCAATGAGTTTGGGTGGCTAGAGAGAGATATCGGGCAAGAGAGCTTTAATGGCAGTAATGGAGGAGAGAGAGAGGCAAGAGGTAGGTGGGAGGTAGGATAAGCACCTACTTAAATAGGCCCCCCAAGATCCAACCGTTATGTGCAGAAACGCATAGGAGCAGAACTTCCGGTGGCACACCCGGTAGTACCGGTTTATCAAAACAAACCGGAACTACCGCACAACCACCGCTCAACTACCGGGCCATATATAGAAAGTAAACCCCTCAGGCCGGTAGTTGGAGCGGAGGTTGGATCGGAACAACCGCTGGGCTAGCAGTTCCTGGGCGGTGGGGTCTGAGGCGGTACTACCACCGTGAACACCGGTAGTACCGGTTTATCAAGGAAAACTGGAACTACCGTTCCACCACCGGTCTACAACCGCACCCGGTACAGAAGGGAGTCACCCCAGAGCTGTACAACGGGCGGTGGTAAGACCGGAACTACCGGCCAGCGGTACAATCGCTAACAGAACCGGTACAACCGTCAAGAGCAGGACTGCACAGAACAAAGGAAGGGGAACCTCTCTCTCCTCGAACGGAGGGTATATGGTGGGTGCAGAGAATGTGTATGTGAAGGATTCACCCAGTACATTCCAATGTGGAATCCCTCTTAATAGTATGGATATCCTACGACCAAAGGAAATAAAACGTTGGAAACTCCATCTTCGATCTTTTCCGCACAGAGGGAACCCTAACCATCTTGCGCCACACAAAGAGTACCCGAGAAAACTATGACGCACGATTAGTCCACGTGTGTTGTCATCATCACCAAAACCCTAGGGCAAAGGATGCTCTTACAGGAGTCCCGAATATGATCACGGACATGACGAGGAACTCTGGAATGGTCCGGAGATAAAGATTGATATATGGGATAATAATGTTTGGCCTCTGGAAGGGTTCCGGAATTCACAGGAAGGGGTTCTGGATGTTTCCTGAATGTTTGGGTACGAGAACACTTTATTTGGGCCAAAGGGGAAAGCCCACAAGGTTTTTGGAAAGCACAAAAGGAAGTTTTGCGGAGTCCAGGGGTCAGATGCCAGGGTCCCTGGCGTCTGGGTCCAGACGCCGGGAACCCTGGCGTCTGGCCGTGGAGTCCGAGAAGGACTCTTGCCTTTCGGGTGAAACCAACTTTGTGGAGGCTTTTTCTCCAAGTTTTGACCCCAAGGCTCAACATATAAATAGAGGGGCAGGGCTAGCACCAAAGACACATCAAGAAACACCAAGCCGTGTGCCGGCAACCCCGTCCCCTCTAGTTTATCCTCCGTCATAGTTTCCGTAGTGCTTAGGCGAAGCCCTGCGGAGACTGTTCTTCACCAACACCGTCACCACACCGTCGTGCTGCCGGAACTCATCTACTACTTCGCCCGTCTTGGTGGATCAAGAAGGCGAGGACGTCATCAAGCTGAACGTGTGTTGAACGCGGAGGTGTTGTACGTTCGGTACTTGATCAGGGCGGATCATGAAGGTGTACAACTACATCAACCGCGTTGATAAACGGTTCCGCTTAGCAATCTTCAAGGGTATGAAGATACACTGCCCCTCTCATTGCTATGCATCACATTGATAGATCTTGCATGATCGTATGAATTTTTTTGAAATTACCGCGTTCCCCAACAGTGGCATCCGATCCAGGTTTATGCGTAGATGTTATATGCACAAGTAGAAAACAAGTGAGTTGTGGGCGATAATATTCATACTGCTTACCAGCATGTCATACTCTAATTCGGCGGTATTGTTGGATGAAGTGGCTCAGGCCGACATTACGCATACGCTTACGCGAGACTGGCTCTACCGACGTGCTTCGCACACAGGTGGCTAGTGAGTGTCTGTTTCTCCAACTTTAGTTGAATCGAGTGTGGCTACGCCCGGTCCTTGTTGAAGGTTAAAACAACACAGTTGACGAAAAATCGTTGTGGTTTTGATGTGTAGGTAAGAACGGTTCTTGCTAAGCCCGTAGCAGCCACGTAAAACTTGCAACAACAAAGTAGAGGACGTCTAACTTGTTTTTGCTGGGCTTGCTGTGATGTGATATGGTCAAGCATGATGTGATATAAATTGTTGTATGAGATGATCATGTTTTGTATCAAAGTTATCGGCAACTGGCAGGAGCCATATGGTTGTCGCTTTATTGTATGCAATGCAATCACCATGTAATTGTTTTACTTTATCACTAAGAGGTAGCGATAGTCATAGAAACAATAGGTGGCGAAACGACAATGATGCTACGATGGAGATCAAGGTGTCACGTCAGTGACGTTGGACATCATGATGATGCTTCGGTGATGGAGATCATGAGCACAAGATGATGATGGCCATATCATGTCACATATTTTGATTGCATGTGATGTTTATCCTTTATGCATCTTATTTTGCTTAGGTCGATGGTAGCATTATAAGATGATCCCTTACTAAATTTCATGGTATAAGTGTTCTCCCTGAGTATGCACCGTTGCTACAGTTCTTCGTGATGAGACACCACGTGATGATCGGGTGTGATAAGCTCTACGTTCACATACAACGGGTGCAAGCCAGTTTTGCACATGCAAAATACTTGGGTTAAACTTGACGAGCCTAGCATATGCAGATATGGTCTCGGAACACTGAGACCGAAAGGTCGAGCGTGAATCATATAGTAGATATGATCAACATAGTGATGTTCACCATTGAAAACTCCATCTCATGTGATGATCAGACATGGTTTAGTTGATTTGGATCACATGATCATTTAGATGACTAGAGGGATGTCTATCTAAGTAGGAGTTCTTAAGTAATATGATTAATTGAACTTTAATTTATCATGAACTTAGTCCTGGTAGTATTTTGCAAATTATGTTGTAGATCAATAGCTCGCGTTATAGCTTCCCTATGTTTTTTATATGTTCCTAGAGAAAACTAAGTTGAAAGATGATAGTAGCAATGATGCGGACTGGGACCGTGATATGAGGTTTATCCTCATTGCTGCATAGAAGAATTATGTCCTTGATGCACCGCTAGGTGATAGACCTATTGCAGGAGCAAAAGCAGACATTATGAACTTTTGGCTAGCTCAATATGATGACTACTTGATAGTTTAATGCACCATGCTTAACGGCTTAGGATCGGGACTTCAAAGACGTGTTGAATGTCATGGACCATATGAGATGTTCCGGGAGTTGAAGTTAATATTTCAAGCAAATACCCGAGTTGAGAGATATGAAGTCTCCAACAAGTTTTTTGGCTAAAAAATGGAGGAGAATTGCTCAACTAGTGAGCATGCGCTCAGAATGTCTGGGTACTACAATCGCTTGAATCAAGTGGGAGTTAATCTTCCAGATAAGATAGTGATTGACAGAGTTATCTACTCACCATCACCAAATTACGGAACTTCGTGATGAACTATAGTATGCAAGGGATGACGAAAACGATTCCCGAGCTCTTCGTGATGCTGAAAATCGATGAAGGTAGAAATCGAGAAAAAGCATTAGGTGTTGATGATTAAACAAGATCACTAGTTTCAAGAAAAGTGCAAAGGGAAAGAAAGGGAACTTCAAAGAGGAACGGTAAGCAAGTTGTCACTCCCATGAAGAAGCCCAAAGCTGGACCAAAGCCTGAAACTGAGTACTTCTACTGCAAAGGAAATGGTCAGTGGAAGCGGAAATGCCCTGAATATTTGGTAGATAAGAGGGATGGCAAAGTGAACAAGGGTATATTTGATATACATGTTATTGATGTGTACCTTACTAGTGTTTATAGTAACCCCTGGGTATTTGATACTTGTTCAGTTGCTAATATTAGTAACTCGAAACAGGAGTCACAGAATAAACAGAGACTAGTTGAGGGTGAAGTGATGATGTGTGTTGGAAGTGGTGCCAAGATTGATATGATCATCATCGCACACTCCCTATACTTTCGAGATTAGTGTTGAACCTAAAAAATGTTATTTGGTGTTTGCGTTGAGCATAAATATGATTAGATCATGTGTATTGTGATACGATTATTCATCTAAGACAGAGAATAAATTATTTTCTGTTTACATGAATAAAACCTTCTATGGTCATACACCCAATGTTGATGGTTTATTGAATCTTGATCGCAGTGATACACAGATTCATAATATTGATGGCAAAAGATGCAAAGTTGATAATGATAGTGCAACATATTTGTGGCACTGCCATTTGGGTCATATCGGTGTAAAGCGCATGAAGAAACTCCATAAAGATGGACTTTTGGTATTACTTGATTATGAATCATTTGATGCGTGCGAACCGTGCCTTATGGGCAAGACGACTGAAACTCCGTTCTCCGGAACAATGGAACGAGCTAGTGACTTATTGGAAATAATACATACCGATGTATGCGGTCCGATGAGTGTTGATGCTTGTGGCGGGTATCGTTATTTTCTGACCTTCGCAGATGATTTGAGCAGATATGGGTATATCTACTTAGTGAAACATAAGTCTGAAACATTTGAAAAGTTCAAAGAATTTCAGAGTGAAGTGGACAATCATCGTAACAAGAAAATAAAGTTTCTAAGATTTGATCGTGCAGGAGAATATTTGAGTTACGAGTTTGGCCTTCATTTAAAACAATGTGGAATAGTTTCACAGCTCACGCCACATGGAAAACCACAGCGTAATGGTGTGTCCGAACATCGTAACCGCACTTAATTGGATATGGTGCTATCTATGATGTCTCTTACCATGTTACCACTATTGTTTTTGGGTTATGCATTAGAGACAGTTGCATTCACTTTAAATAGGGCACCATCAAAATCTGTTGAGATGACGCCTTATGAAATGTGGTTTGGTAAGAAACCAAAGTTGTCGTTTCTTAAAGTTTGGGGTTGTGATGCTTATGTGAAAAAGTTTCAACCTGATAAGCTTGAACCCAAATCGGAGAAGTGCATCTTCATAGGATACCCAAAGGAAACTGTTGGGTACACCTTCTATCACAGATCCGAAGGCAAGATATTCGTTGCTAAGAACGGATCCTTTCTAGAGAAGGAGTTTCTCTCGAAAGAAGTGAGTGGGAGGAAAATAGAGCTTGATAAGGTAATTGTACCTTCTCCCGAATTGGAAAGTAGTTCATCACAAAAAACAGTTCCTGTGATTCCTACACCAATTAGTGAGGAAGCTAATGATGATGATTATGAAGCTTCAGATCAAGTTACTACCGAACCTCGTAGGTCTTCCAGAGTAAGATCCGCACCAGAGTGGTATGGTAATCCTGTTCTAGAAGTCATGTTACTAGACCATGATGAACCTACAAACTATGAGGTAGCGATGATGAGCCCAAATTCCGCAAATGGCTTGAGGCCATGAAGTCTGAGATGGAATCCATGTATGAGACAAAGTGTGGACTTTGGTGGACTTGACCGATGATCGGCAAGCCGTATTAAATAAATGGATCTTCAAGAGGAAGATGGACACTAATAGTAGTGTTACTATCTACAAAGCTCAACTTGTCGCAAAAAGGTTTTGACAAGTTCAAGGTGTTGACAACAATGAGATTTTCTCAACTGTACCGATGCTTAAATCTGTCTGAATCATGTTAGCAATTGCCATATTTTATTAAATCTGGCAAATGGATGTCAAAACTGCAGTCCTTAAATGGATATTTTTTTAAAGAAGAGTTGTATATGATGCAACCAGAAGGTTTTGTCAATCCTAAAGGTACTAACAAAGTGTGCAAGCTCCAACGATCCATTTATGGACTAGTGCAATCCTCTCAGAGTTGGAATAAACGTTTTGATAATGTGATCAAAGCATAAGGTTTTATACAGACTTTTGGAGAAGCATGTATTTACAAGAAAGTGAGTGGGAGCTCTGTAGCATTTCTAATATTATATGTGGATGACATATTGTTGATTGGAAATGATATAGAATTTCTGGATAGCATAAAGGGATACTTGAATAAAAGTTTTTCAATGAAAGACCTCAGTGAAGCTACTTGCATATTGGGCATCAAGATCTATAGAGATAGATCAAGATGCTTGATAAGTTTTTTCAGTGAGTATATACCTTGACAAGTTTTTGAAAGAGTTCAAAAATGGGTCAGTCAAAGAAGGAGTTATTGCCTGTATTACAAGGTGTAAAGTCGAATAAGACTCAAAGCCCGACCACAGCAGAAAATAGAAAGAGAATGAAAGTCATTCCCTATGCCACAGTCATAGGTTTTATAAAGTATGATGTGCTGTGTACCAGACCTATTGTGTACCTTGCCATAAGTTTTTGCAAGGAGGTACAATAGTGATCTAAGAGTAGATCACTGGACATCGGTCAAAATTATCCTTAGTGAGGACTAAGGAAATATTTTTTGATTATGGAGATGACAAAAGATCTCATCGTAAAGAGTTACGCCGATGCAAGCTTTTACACCGATACAGATGACTCTAAGTCTCAATCTGGAAACATATTGAAAGTGGGAGCAATTAGCTAGAGTTGCTCTGTGCAGAGCATTGTAGACATAGAATATTTACAAAATACATACGGCTCTGAATGTGACAGACCCGTTGACTAAACTTCTCTCACGAGCAAAACATGATCACACCTTAGTACTCTTTGGGTGTTAATCACATAGAGATGTGAACTAGATTATTGACTCTAGTAAACCCTTTGGGTGTTGGTCACATGACGATGTGAACTATGGGTGTTAATCACACGCAGATGTGAATATTTGTGTTAAATCACATGGTGATGTGAACTAGATTATTGACTCAAGTGCAAGTGGGAGACTGAAGGAAATATGCCCTAGAGGCAATAATAAAGTTATTATTTATTTCCTTAATTCATGATAAATGTTTATTATTCATGCTAGAACTGTATTAACCGGAAACTTAGTACATGTGTGAATACATAGACAAAACATATAGTGTCAGGACCCCGACTCAATGTCACATCGATTTAGCCGGTAACACCTCATATCACTTTGCGGCCTCACGCACGGTATCCCCACGGGTGTCGCCTTACCTTTGCCCGGGACCGTTTGCGCATTTTGGCTCACGTATATGATGGTGTCGCTAGCATCCATATGATAAAGAGCCCGGGCTGACATGGCTAGTCGTAAACCCAAAGTGGCACAGACTTACAGGGACAGGCATCCATGACCCAGCATCGAACGTGTCGGTCATCAGCAAGTGGGTCCGGGCTGTAGCACTGGGCTAGCAGGACTCCGGTAAACCGGGCTGTAGCGGGCTAACAGGACTCCGGTACTCAATGCGTGACATTTCCCCGAAGGGACAGACACAGGAACGAAGAAGGACACATGCCGGCCAGCCTAAGTGTTCCAGAGCAGTAGCAAGCTACCATGGCTCAGCGGTAACACCAGGAGACATTTCCCGGTAAGAGAGGCTACTAAAGATAAACAACCAGGTAGTCAGATCCCACACATACCAAGCATTTCAATAACATACACACAATATGCTCGATATGTGCAATACAACATGGCATCACAAAATGACTCTACGACTCAAGTAGTCTATTCAATAGGCTCCGAGGAGCGAGATATTACAACAGGGGTCTCATGACCCAACACTCAGAGCATACAAGTCAAAGCACAAGCGGAAGCTATCATGTCTGGGTACAGACATCTATAAATGAAAAAGGCTGAGAAGCCGGACTATCTATCAGATCCTGCCGAGGGCACAAGATTGTAGCTGAGGTATCAAGCTAAACGTCGAAGTCCACGTGGAACTACTAGTGAGACTGAAGTCTCTCTGCAAAACATAAAATAGGCAAACGTGAGTACAAATGTACCCAGCAAGACTTACATCAGATCTATCTACACATGCATCATTATCAACAAAGGGGATGGTGGAGTTTGACTGCAGCAAGCCAGCTTTGACTCGGTGGCTATCCTGAACTACGACTGCAAGTAACTCTTTTGAGGTGGCGCACACGAGTCCACATATTCACCATATCAATACACCACTATGGATCCGCTCCCGTCTCCCTACGAGAACGCCATCCATAGCACTCACGCTTATCTTGCGCATTTTAAAGTATCCACTTTCACTTGTCTATGAACTGATATAAGCAACCCAGAAGTCCTTTTCCGCGGACACGGCTATTCGAATAGATGATGTTAACCCTGCAGGGGTGTACTTATTCATACATGTTTCCACCACTTAGCGTCTGCACACGACATGTGCTCGGCAGACTTCAAGCGAAAGCCGACGTGGGTGTAGACCACGACCTACCTAAACACCTAAGTCTCTAGTCCAGGTTTATCGCCTATTCGGGTTCCATCCATGAGGAGATCCGGCCGGAGTTTCGCTCACAGCCCCAAACGATGTGAACAGGGTTCCGTGACACCAAACGGGTGCCCGGTTTACCCGGCCACGTGCCTACCGCATCACAGCCCACCCCTACGGTCAGCGCTGTCCACGGCCTCCAGCATACTACAAACACCAGAAACTACTTGCAACTCCTGGACAGAGGACGAGGGTGAATAAGAAGTCGAGCGGGGTCATATTTCAGGGCCCAATGTATGGTAGTAGCTGAATCATGGATCACAAACACAGAACTCAGTTCCTGAGGACGGCTTCAATGAGACAACCCACCATGTACTCCTACATGGCCTCTCACCGCTACCTTTACCAAATCGTGTTCACACACTTAGCTCACACACAGTAGGACATGTTCACACGCCTCTGATTCATCCCCGATGAATCAGACCTGACTCAACTCTAAGCAGTAGCAGGCATGACAAACAAGCATGAATGAGTAGGCACAACAGGGCTCAAACAATTCCTACTCATACTAGTGGGTTTCATCTATTTACTGTGGAATGACAGGTCATGCAAAGGATAAAGGGGTTCAGCTACCGCAGCAAGTAACAGATATGTCGTTGTTGTCCTAATGCAGTAAAAGAGAGCAGGAGCGAGAGAGTGGGATTTTATCGGAATGAACAAGGGGGTTTTGCTTGCCTGGCACTTCTGAAGATAACATTGAGTCTTCATCAGTGTCAACGATCACATCATCGGTATCACGTCTATCGAGAGGGGACAAATACCGGCAACACAAAAGGGAACACAATCAATGCAATGCACAATATGATGCATGATCATGACATGGCAAAATGAATGTGTTTTGAGCTAATGCAACTAGCAATAGATTAAATGAAGTTGGTTTGAATACAAGATTCAAATTTAAACTCCATATGTGATTATTCAAATGCCATTTAATTGATTTGTGCTAAACAGCAGCTATAAGTTGTTCTAACATGCATGAAAATGGTACAGATGGATTCCTTGAATTTTTCTGATAATTTTTCATATATAAATTATTTAATTTGGAGTTACGGTTAATTTTCTATGATTTTTAGAAGTTTTAGGCATTTTCTGGAATTTCAGAATTAAATTAAATCCAGAAAATGAGTTATGACATCAGCACTGCGTCATGCTTGCATCAGCAAGTCAACAGGGCTGCCCCGGGTCAAACTGACCAGTGGGGTCCACTGGTCAGTGACACAGTGCTGACTAGTGTCATTGACAGGTGGGGCCAGGTCAACGGCCACGTCAGCAGAGTCAATGCTGACGGGTGGGTCCCACTGCTTATGAACTAATCTAAACAGAAAAATAAAATTAACCTAAACAGGTCCAAGGCCCACATGGCAGTGGCTTTAGGGGGGGTTAGTTAATGCGTCATTAGCGCTAATGGTGGTGCCACGTCAGCGTCGCCGGATTAAGCACCGGCGACCACACCTCGCGGTGGAGGCTCGCCGGAGTTGCTCGGGCTCGCGCTACAGGCGGCAGTTTGCGACGCGGTTGGGTCCTACGAAGAGCTGGGGCTCGTGCGCATCCAGCGGTGGCAGTGAGAGGGCGCGAGGTGGTCCATAGCGGCGGCAGCGGCGAGCTGGGCGGCGGCCGGAGCTCGGGTGTCGACGGAATCGACGACACGGCGCGCGGGAGGACCAGCGGTATGCACCTACATGATCTACGAGAGCTCACGAACCCAACGGAGGCACGCACATGACCATTTGGTCACCGGAGCCTCGTCGGCGACGACCTCGTGCGGCGGCGGCATACGGGACTCGCGGTCATCGGCGTTGCAGCAAGAAATCGACCATGGGGAGAGGGGGAGATGACGGCGGGGCTCACAGGGATTCGAACGGCGCCGTCGTTGAGCTCGGGGAGGGACTGGGCGATGCAGACCGAAGGGCGAAGTCCGGCGGCAGATGCGGCGGTGACGAGCTCGGAGGCATCGTCACAGGGTGTCCGGCGGTGCTTGGCTTGGTGGGGAGGTCGAGGATGTCGTGACGGGGCTCCTGGGCTGCTCAAGGGGACGAGGGAGGGGCCATGGCCGCGGTGGTTCTCGTCGGCGGCGGCAGGCGCATTCGGTGAGGGGAACAGAGCAGGGGGGAGAGTGTTCGGGGAAGAGAGAGGGAGCAGCGAGGGAGGAAGAGGAGCGAGGGGACACGAGGCGTCGTCGTGGCGTCGCTAGGGGGACCGAGGGAAGCAGGAGGTGGTCGGGCATCGCCAGCGCTCGCCACCGAGCAGCTTCGGTGCGAGGGGAGGAAGACGACAGGAGAAGGGTGGGCTGGGCTGCGCTGGGCCGGTCCTGTTGGGCCACCAGGTAAGTCCTTCTGCTCTCTCTCTTTTCCTTTTTTTCTCTCTGTTTTGTTTTAACTCTGTTTTCTATTTTGCAGGTTTGTTTTGAATTTGGTTTTGAAACCAATTCAATTTATTTTGCTTCTGACAATATTTTTAGGAGCTAAAAGAATTAAAACAATGCTCCACAAAAATATTTCAGAATTATTGGACCTATATTTATTTAACAGTAGATATAAGTCCAATTCAAATAGCTATGATTTAAATTCAAAGTCCCAAAAATAATTCCTTAAAAATGTTCAATATTTTGGTTGGGACCAGAACCCTTACCAAAAATTATCAAACATTTAAGAGGAGCATTTTGGAGCAATGAATGAGATTTCTAGGGTTTTTTTGCCCCTCTTTTATTTAGGGTTTTGAGGCTTCCAATATTCCTCAATTCAAGTTTCAAAAATATAGACATGATGCACACATGAAGCTAACCTAGAGCAATGCCTGAAGCTAGGGATGTGACAACTCACCCCCACTAAACAAGAATCTCGTCTCGAGATTCAAGCGTAGGGTAAAGTGAAAGGGGAACGCAAACTAGCATAACCTTCACGATCCAGTTGCACTTCAAATGGACGTTGATTCGTTCACCACCATTGTCTCGAAGTCTTGCTCTGAGAACTCCAACTAACATGACAACGAGAGGAAAAAAGAGACCCTGAAAGAATGGTTCTTCTTGAAGATCGAACAACTCAGGATTAACTCACGGAATGAGACATAGCAACATCTCTCGAGCTGAGAGGCGAAGCACACATCCGTAGGAATGGAGTGAAGCAGATGACGAAGGTTCACTAGGTGGACAACAATTCCACACCTAAGAAGGTGGTAAATGATTGTCAACGTAGCGAGGAGTTGAGTTGCCATGATACCACGACGAAACATCCTGGAGGAGGGTGATTCGTAGATTATTACCTTAAGTGGCAAAAAGAATTACTTTTGATTCAGAGATCATTGAAACTCTTTAAACCAGCCTAAGACAATTCTCGAGCGATCGTTTGGAGGGGGTCGGTAGAATGGCATACTCGGACTTGGATGATGTGGATTACCTTGTTGAAGACAACGTAATGGATGAATTTGCTTATCACCGGTAATGGAAGAGACCCATGGTAGAATGACACATTGGCGGTGCAAGCTGGGAACAAAATGCAAATGCTGGGAATGATTCTGGTAACTGGGGAAGAACCCAACAATAGAGAGTTATCCCACTATTGGACTGGTTATAGCATAACCGAGGAATCTGAGAGCGCTATACAGTTAATGTCGACGATCAAACCTAGCACTTGCGCGTGCTCTCAAGAACTTGAGCAATTCCATAATCATCAAGGTTTTATCAACAACCGCGTCAAGGGTGCTGACAACACAACATACTACCATGATAAATAGCGATGGACGATGCAGATGCGAAGGAGGATAACACTTTCTCAGATTTCACCTTAGCGAGGCCAAGCAAATAAAATCTGGATGATCGACCGAGAGACATTTAGCACTCCGCTTCTAATGTTCTCCTTGATGTGCTAGTATAACCCATTCATAGATATGGTTTGATATCTAAAACATCAAGTAAAAGGTCGGACTTCGGGAACACAAAAATCCATAGGGGCAACTAGGGAGTAAATCCTACGAAATCCCTATGGGGGGGTGGCCAACTTCCTCAAACAAGATACTATAATAATAGGTCTACCGGATGGGTGTGTTGGCCACGACATCCACCTTACCGGTTATCGAGAGACCAATATTATAGTTCTTAGGGAAATGTTCCAACCATCATATCTGCCTGAGATTCAGCTCTGGTTGGTGTTAGGATATTCCAGGCTCATCGAGTCTTAGGAAGAAAAATGAAAGTTTGCAACTCAAATCGACGAGATGACGTTGCGGGATTCTCGGGAGATGAACTACGATAGCAAGCTCCAAAACATGAGCTGGTTCTGCTACAAACATGTGAACACGCTGTCCCAGACAAGCATGACCACGTGGTAGTCTTATAATAAAACACTACCGAGTTCAGGTGGGGAACCATCAACGAGGATATCAAAATCCTTGCATAAGGTATACTCTTAAGAAGGAACTTCTTCTCCTTGAACAAATCAATCAGTGGCTTGGTGTGCTAGGGATACATATAGATTGAAGGTTGCAAGTCTTCAAACCACAGAATTCTTCGCACATGTGCATGACTGACTTGCGATGATTCCAGAGGAAGCAACATTGACTTTCTCGAGTCCACGGCGGCAACTTGCATCAAATGCACATGAACTAGAGGAAGTCACTTCTTTCATCAAACAAATACTTCATGAGCTAGCATGAAGAAAATGCTTTCAAAGTTTCCAACACTAGCTTAATGTCCAACAAAATCACGGAGGAGATAAGGATGTTGTCAATGGGCTCAACAACAATTCATCTGGGTTTCCTTTTAAGAGGAATTCCATAGTTCAGTGAACAAGTGATAGCATTGGTCAGACCCAAAAGATATAATGGTGTATGCTCGAGGGATCAACCACGAGTAAGACAACATTACGAATATCGTTGGTTCTGGTCTGATTGGATGATAGCCCATACTCAATCAAAGGTTTGGGTAAGATAATAGATCCAACAATTTTTCACGAGGACCAATTGATGAAGATATCATCTTCCTTCAACACACACGCACACACAAAAAGATATCCCTTAACATGAACTAAGTCGGACAAGCTTTTATCTTCCAACTCTCCAAGTTGTTGTTTAGCTTATCCAGCTAGCTCAGGGTATCCAACACGGATTCTTGGAGAAGGGGTGGTTTACAGGAATAAACCAACTTGATCACGAACTCAACATAGCGGTCAGGTGACAACCTGGTAATACTCCTGAGAAGATATTCAGAAAATCATGAACCACCGGTATGTTACTAAGCTCGAGAACAATCTTGCTTTTCAGGGCAAGACGATATGATCAATAGAGCAAGGATTTGAAATAATCCTAACTCATCCATCGAGGAGTGAACCAGGAGAATGGACTAGGTAGCACGATCAATCTTAGAATGATGATTCATACCAACACGCTAAGAATGAAATTATTACCCTTTAACTACCAAGCAACGAGGTTGCTGGGAGTATTGATTTCACACATCACAATTCATTTGTCGGTATTCCGGTTGCATCAACACGAAACCGAGGAATGAATAATGATGGCGAGAGTATCACTAAATCAAGAATTCATATGATGGTGTGCAATTCCTATAACAATCCCGATATAAAAGATGGTAATACTCCAAGGTAGAACAGAGCAAAAGCTGGATTGGCAGTTTGATCTGCGGAGCACAACTTCTTTGACCCAATCCTGGATAGGGAAGAGGTACTGGAGTTTGTTTCTCCTAGTCATTCCGCGATAGAATGGCTTGACGGACCACAAGAGTAATAGGCATCGATAAACGAACGCACGCATACTCTTGACTATCAATTGATAGACGAAGGTCAGTAGACAACTAAAGAGGGACAACTCAAAGGAACATATAACTTTCTGAGTTGTGGATACATGGGTTGGTATGCCGAACAAAGTTCAACATAATTCTTCCGGATAACCCATGCAGAGAGGTTGAGCTGGCAGAGTCACAACATATAATGGAGAACTCATCAAGAGCACTCTGGTTGTGATCGTTCAGTTCAACGAGGAACTTCTGCCATAAGTAGTTCATGGTATTTGGAAGAAGAAGATACCACGGACTTCAAGGACTACCGCAAGGTTACTAATATCCTAAAGGCACTAGCAATTACTATCAACATGAAGTAGGTAGAGTGAATCTCGGGTTCAGAACCCAGGAGTAGAATACCTACTACTAAGTAGCATCAGGGATGCTTCCGAGAATGATGGCCAGAATCATCACACTGGGAACACAAATCATGGCTAAATTACTAGATGATCCCCTAAGACACCTAGGGTCATAATAATATCTCCAACATATATGTCAAGGTAACGGAGTACCTCAATTCACTAATTAGTGTGGTTAATCTGGCCCATGGGAACATTGAAACGGGAAGAAAGGATTTGCAAATGCTTCAAACTATTTAGAAACCTGGGATGACTCGGACAGCATAACGGCTGTAAATGCTCAGAAAAGATTTGAGACATTCACAAAAAATGGTGGCATAACCACTCAGAAGCACAATATCAAGGTCTCGAGATCAACAATTAACATACGGAAGTAGTAGGAACTGAACTGAGACTTAATCCAACAATCTTATAAGTCTACGGATTAGTAACACGTAATCCTGATAGAAAGAAGAGATAGCCTAGTTCTTAATCCCCGTAGGAAAGATAAGATGACTCAGATCAGAAGGGCATGAGGTATAAGGAGTAAAAAGAGCCTTACGTTCCATCCCACAATCAATTCCCTTATGTAGCTAAAGAATTTCTAGACTCAACTTCGACCAGTTTGGCTTGGTAATCCTACAGGCAGTCAAGCTCTGATACCAACACTGTCAGGACCCCGAATCAATGTCACATCGATTTAGCCGGTAACACCTCATATCACTTTGCGGCCTCACGCACGGTATCCCCACGGGTGTCGCCTTACCTTTGCCCGGGACCGTTTGCGCATTTTGGCTCACATATATGATGGTGTCGCTAGCATCCATATGATAAAGAGCCCGGGCTGACATGGCTAGTCGTAAACCCAAAGTGGCACAGACTTACAGGGACAGGCATCCATGACCCAGCATCGAACGTGTCGGTCATCAGCAAGTGGGTCCGGGCTGTAGCACTGGGCTAGCAGGACTCCGGTAAACCGGGCTGTAGCGGGCTAACAGGACTCCGGTACTCAATGCGTGACATTTCCCCGAAGGGACAGACACAGGAACGAAGAAGGACACATGCCGGCCAGCCTAAGTGTTCCAGAGCAGTAGCAAGCTACCATGGCTCAGCGGTAACACCAGGAGACATTTCCCGGTAAGAGAGGCTACTAAAGATAAACAACCAGGTAGTCAGATCCCACACATACCAAGCATTTCAATAACATACACACAATATGCTCGATATGTGCAATACAACATGGCATCACAAAATGACTCTACGACTCAAGTAGTCTATTCAATAGGCTCCGAGGAGCGAGATATTACAACAGGGGTCTCATGACCCAACACTCAGAGCATACAAGTCAAAGCACAAGCGGAAGCTATCATGTCTGGGTACAGACATCTATAAATGAAAAAGGCTGAGAAGCCGGACTATCTATCAGATCCTGCCGAGGGCACAAGATCGTAGCTGAGGTATCAAGCTAAACGTCGAAGTCCACGTGGAACTACTAGTGAGACTGAAGTCTCTCTGCAAAACATAAAATAGGCAAACGTGAGTACAAATGTACCCAGCAAGACTTACATCAGATCTATCTACACATGCATCATTATCAACAAAGGGGATGGTGGAGTTTGACTGCAGCAAGCCAGCTTTGACTCGGTGGCTATCCTGAACTACGACTGCAAGTAACTCTTTTGAGGTGGCGCACACGAGTCCACATATTCACCATATCAATACACCACTATGGATCCGCTCCCGTCTCCCTACGAGAACGCCATCCATAGCACTCACGCTTATCTTGCGCATTTTAAAGTATCCACTTTCACTTGTCTATGAACTGATATAAGCAATCCAGAAGTCCTTTACCGCGGACACGGCTATTCGAATAGATGATGTTATCCCTGCAGGGGTGTACTTCTTCATACATGTTTCCACCACTTAGCGTCTGCACACGACATGTGCTTGGCAGACTTCAAGCGAAAGCCGACGTGGGTGTAGACCACGACCTACCTAAACACCTAAGTCTCTAGTCCAGGTTTATCGCCTATTCGGGTTCCATCCATGAGGAGATCCGGCCGGAGTTTCGCTCACAGCCCCAAACGATGTGAACAGGGTTCCGTGACACCAAACGGGCGCCCGGTATACCCGGCCACGTGCCTACCGCATCACAGCCCACCCCTACGGTCAGCGCTGTCCACGGCCTCCAGCATACTACAAACACCAGAAACTACTTGCAACTCCTGGACAGAGGACAAGGGTGAATAAGAAGTCGAGCGGGGTCATATTTCAGGGCCCAATGTATGGTAGTAGCTGAATCATGGATCACAAATACAGAACTCAGTTCCTGAGGACGGCTTCAATGAGACAACCCACCATGTACTCCTACATGGCCTCTCACCGCTACCTTTACCAAATCGTGTTCACACACTTAGCTCACACACAGTAGGACATGTTCACACGCCTCTGATTCATCCCCGATGAATCAGACCTGACTCAACTCTAAGCAGTAGCAGGCATGACAAACAAGCATGAATGAGTAGGCACAACAGGGCTCAAACAATTCCTACTCATACTAGTGGGTTTCATCTATTTACTGTGGAATGACAGGTCATGCAAAGGATAAAGGGGTTCAGCTACCGCAGCAAGTAACAGATATGTCGTTGTTGTCCTAATGCAGTAAAAGAGAGCAGGAGCGAGAGAGTGGGATTTTATCGGAATGAACAAGGGGGTTTTGCTTGCCTGGCACTTCTGAAGATAACATTGAGTCTTCATCAGTGTCAACGATCACATCATCGGTATCACGTCTATCGAGAGGGGACAAATACCGGCAACACAAAAGGGAACACAATCAATGCAATGCACAATATGATGCATGATCATGACATGGCAAAATGAATGTGTTTTGAGCTAATGCAACTAGCAATAGATTAAATGAAGTTGGTTTGAATACAAGATTCAAATTTAAACTCCATATGTGATTATTCAAATGCCATTTAATTGATTTGTGCTAAACAGCAGCTATAAGTTGTTCTAACATGCATGAAAATGGTACAGATGGATTCCTTGAATTTTTCTGATAATTTTTCATATATAAATTATTTAATTTGGAGTTACGGTTAATTTTCTATGATTTTTAGAAGTTTTAGGCATTTTCTGGAATTTCAGAATTAAATTAAATCCAGAAAATGAGTTATGACATCAGCACTGCGTCATGCTTGCATCAGCAAGTCAACAGGGCTGCCCCGGGTCAAACTGACCAGTGGGGTCCACTGGTCAGTGACACAGTGCTGACTAGTGTCATTGACAGGTGGGGCCAGGTCAACGGCCACGTCAGCAGAGTCAATGCTGACGGGTGGGTCCCACTGCTTATGAACTAATCTAAACAGAAAAATAAAATTAACCTAAACAGGTCCAAGGCCCACATGGCAGTGGCTTTAGGGGGGGGGGGTTAGTTAATGCGTCATTAGCGCTAATGGTGGTGCCACGTCAGCGTCGCCGGATTAAGCACCGGCGACCACACCTCGCGGCGGAGGCTCGCCGGAGTTGCTCGGGCTCGCGCTACAGGCGGCAGTTTGCGACGCGGTTGGGTCCTACGAAGAGCTGGGGCTCGTGCGCATCCAGCGGTGGCAGTGAGAGGGCGCGAGGTGGTCCATAGCGGCGGCAGCGGCGAGCTGGGCGGCGGCCGGAGCTCGGGTGTCGACGGAATCGACGACACGGCGCGCGGGAGGACCAGCGGTATGCACCTACATGATCTACGAGAGCTCACGAACCCAACGGAGGCACGCACGTGACCATTTGGTCACCGGAGCCTCGTCGGCGACGACCTCGTGCGGCGGCGGCATACGGGACTCGCGGTCATCGGCGTTGCAGCAAGAAATCGACCATGGGGAGAGGGGGAGATGACGGTGGGGCTCACAGGGATTCGAACGGCGCCGTCGTTGAGCTCGGGGAGGGACTGGGCGATGCAGACCGAAGGGCGAAGTCCGGCGGCAGATGCGGCGGTGACGAGCTCGGAGGCATCGTCACAGGGTGTCCGGCGGTGCTTGGCTTGGTGGGGAGGTCGAGGATGTCGTGACGGGGCTCCTGGGCTGCTCAAGGGGACGAGGGAGGGGCCATGGCCGCGGTGGTTCTCGTCGGCGGCGGCAGGCGCGTTCGGTGAGGGGAACAGAGGAGGGGGGGAGAGTGTTCGGGGAAGAGAGAGGGAGCAGCGAGGGAGGAAGAGGAGCGAGGGGACACGAGGCGTCGTCGTGGCGTCGCTAGGGGGACCGAGGGAAGCAGGAGGTGGCCGGGCATCGCCAGCGCTCGCCACCGAGCAGGTTCGGTGCGAGGGGAGGAAGACGACAGGAGAAGGGTGGGCTGGGCTGCGCTGGGCCGGTCCTGTTGGGCCACCAGGTAAGTCCTTCTGCTCTCTCTCTTTTCCTTTTTTTTTCTCTCTGTTTTGTTTTAACTCTGTTTTCTATTTTGCAGGTTTGTTTTGAATTTGGTTTTGAAACCAATTCAATTTATTTTGCTTCTGACAATATTTTTAGGAGCTAAAAGAATTAAAACAATGCTCCACAAAAATATTTCAGAATTATTGGACCTATATTTATTTAACAGTAGATATAAGTCCAATTCAAATAGCTATGATTTAAATTCAAAGTCCCAAAAATAATTCCTTAAAAATGTTCAATATTTTGGTTGGGACCAGAACCCTTACCAAAAATTATCAAACATTTAAGAGGAGCATTTTGGAGCAATGAATGAGATTTCTAGGGTTTTTTTGCCCCTCTTTTATTTAGGGTTTTGAGGCTTCCAATATTCCTCAATTCAAGTTTCAAAAATATAGACATGATGCACACATGAAGCTAACCTAGAGCAATGCCTGAAGCTAGGGATGTGACATATAGTCCCTAGTATGCCTCTACTTGGCTAGCTCGCTAAACAAAGATGGTTATGTTTCCTAACCATATACATGTATTGTCATTTGATAAACGGGATCACATCATTAGGAGAATGATGTGATGGACATGACCCATCCATTAGCTTAGCATTATGATCGTGCCAGTTTCATTGTTACTGCTTTCTTCATGACTTATACATGTTCCTCGGACTATGAGATTATGCAACTCCCGAATACGGGAGGAACACTTTGTGTGCTACCAAATGTCACAATGTAAAAGGGTGATTAAGGTGATTATAGAGGTGCTCTACAGGTGTCTCCAAAGGTGTTTGTTGGGTTGTCATAAATCGAGATTAGGATTTGTCACTCCATGTTTCGAAGAGGTATCTCTGGGCCCTCTCGGTAATACTCATCACTATAATCCTTGCAAGCATTGTGACTAATGAGTTAGTTGCGGGATGAATTATTACGGAACGAGTAAAGAGACTTGCCGGTAACGAGATTGGACTAGGTATGATGATACCGACGATCGAATCTCGGGCAAGTAACATACCGATGACAAAGGGAACAACGTATGTTGTTATGCGGTTCGAACGATAAAGATATTCGTAGAATATGTAGGAGCCAATATGGGCATCCAGGTTCCGTTATTGGTTATTGACCAGAGAGGTGTCTTTGTCATGTCTACATAGTTCTTGAACCCGTAGGGTCCGCACGCTTAACGTTCGTTGACGATATAGTATTATATGAGTTATGTATGTTGGTGACCGAATGTTGTTCGGAGTCCTGGATATGATCATGAACATGACGAGGAACTCCGGAATGGTCCAGAGATAAAGATTGATATGTGGGATAATAGTGTTTGGTCTCGGGAAGGGTTCCGGAATTCACCGGAAGGGGTTCCGGATGTTTCCCGAAATGTTTGGGTACGAGAACACTTTATTTGGGCCAAAGGGGAAAGCCCACAAGGTTTTTGGAAAACACAAAAGGAAGTTTTGCAGAGTCCAGGGGCCAGACGCCAGGGTCCCTGGCGTCTGGGTCCAGACGCCGGGAACCCTGGCGTCTGGCCCTGGAGTCCGAGAAGGACTCTTGCCTTTCGGGTGAAACCGACTTTGTGGAGGCTTTTAGGCTCAACATATAAATAGAGGGGTAGGGCTAGCACCAAAGACACATCAAGAAACACCAAGCCGTGTGCCGGCAACCCCATCCCCTCTAGTTTATCCTCCGTCATAATTACCGTAGTGCTTAGGTGAAGCCCTGCGGAGATTGTTCTTCACCAACACCATCACCATGCCGTCGTGCTGCCAGAACTCATCTACTACTTTGCCCGTATTGCTGGATCAAGAAGGCGAGGACGTCATCGAGCTGAACGTGTGTTGAACATGGAGGTGCCGTACGTTCGGTACTTGATCGGGGCGGATCGTGAAGGTGTACGACTACATCAACCGTGTTGATAAATGCTTCTCCTTAGCGATCTTCAAGGGTATGAAGATACACTCCCCCTCTTGTTGCTATGCACCACATAGATAGATCTTGCGTGATCGTAGGATTTTTTTTGAAATTACCACGTTCCCCAACAAGAGCAAGATCCGACTATGGATGAAACACAAATAGAAGCTCAAACGACATCCACCCTGCTAACCCAGGCTGCCGACCAGGAACCTATCCCCTGAACTAAGAAGAAGCAGAAGAAGAACTCCAAAACAAGTAAACATCGCTCTCGTGTCATGATCATCGCATTACCTGTACCTGCAACTGTTGTTGTAGTAATATGTGAGCCACGAGGACTCAGCAATCCCATTACCATGGGTATCAAGACTAGCAAAGTTTAATAGGTATGGAAAGGATAAGTGGTGAGGTTGCAGTAGCGACTAAGCAATGTATGGTGGCTAACTTACGAGTATAAGAATAAGATGAGAAGCTACGCAAACAATCGCAAGCTAGTAATGATCAAGAAGTGATCCTGAACTAATTACGTCCAAACATAAGACCACCGTGTTCTCTTCTCGATCCACTCGAAAAGAAACCATCGTGGTTACACACGCAGTTGGGTATTATAATTCGAATTTGGTGTCAAGTTCTCTACAACCTGATATTATCAAATTCCCATCTGCCACATACCGCGGGCACGGCTCTCGAAAGTTTAAATCCTGCGGGGGTGTCCCAACTTAGCCCATTATAAGATCACGATCCGCGGAGACAATCCTCCATCACGGGACATCCGATCAGACTCGGGGTCCCGGTGCACAAGACATTTCGACAATGGTAAAACAAAACCAGCAAGACCTCCCGATGTGCTGACACCCTGATAGTAGCCACGCGTATCTCGTCTTAGGCCACGAACGGATTGTCCAAACTTTCGGTAGGCCAAATCCAGAGTTTCCCCAGGCGGTCATCAATGGTTGACAGGTTTGGACCAACACTCGGAGGAGCACTGTCCCAGGGGGTTGATTAAGAATACTAGGGGGCCGGCGAAAATCCCCTATTTAAGTTTAAGTTGTTATTAGGCAAATGGAAAACCAAGGTTGGGCCTTGCTGGAAGAGTTTTATTTGAAGTGAACTGTCAAGAGGGTCCCATACCCCTCACCACGTTAGGGACGCAAAATCAAGGAACATAACACCGATATGATGGAAACTAGGCCGACAAGAGTGGAACAAAACACCAAGCATAAGGCTGCGACTCACTGGATCTGGCCGGTCTCCGGCGTGGGGTGGCATGGGGAGGCGCTCGGGGGCGGTGGTCCGGGGCGGCCGATGGCGGCTACCTACGAGGAGAGAGAGAGAGACGAAGGTGAGAGGGAGAGAGAGGAAACGAGAGACAAGAGGAGAGGCGCGAGGGACCTGTGGTCTGGCAGCGGCGGTGGCCTGGTGGTCGCCGGCGGACGCTGGTCCGGCGAGGCCACGCGGGGCGGCGTGGAGCGACGGGGCACAGGAGCGACGGCGCAGGGGAGCTCGGGCACGGGGCTTTGCGCAGTTCGGGGGCGCGGTCGGGCCCAGATCCGGCCCAGGGCGGGCCGACTGCGGGCTTCCACGGGCCGCGGCGGCGGGGAGCTGCAGGGAGAGGCGCGGGCAACATGGAGATGCCACATGGCGGCGCGGGAGCGGCTGGCGGGCACGAGGAGGCGAAGTGGCGCACTCGGATTGGTCCGGGGTGCAGCAGCGGCGCCAAGTGGCGGGGTAGGGTTTGGCCGGTGCGGGTTGCGAGGAGGGGAGAGGCTAGAGGTAGGTGGAGGCTAGGGGATGCCCAAAACGGTGTGGGGGTTGTTTATATAGGGTAGGGGCTAGGTTTGGGGGGGGGTTGGAGCGTTTTGGAGCCTCCGATTGCGATCGGACGGTTCCGGACGTGAGGGGTTGTTGGTTGGGCCTAGGTGGGGTTAGTGGGTTGTGTTTAGATGGGCTAGGCTGAGAAGAGAGAAGAGGAGGGCAGCCTCGCAACAGTTTTCGGAGACCGAAAATGTTTGACGTTAGACCGGCTATATCGTGGTCGTATGTAAAATGGTTGGGCTATCAAACGGACTTCGAATGCGACGAAATTTGGCAGACAGTCTGTCTACACTATAATAAGACCGCATGCCAAATTTCACCACATTCCGAGAATGTTTTTTGGACACTTATAAAATAATATTTCGGAGGTGCCGCGGGCGTGTGTGAGTGTGGTTGGGCTTAGAGCGGACAACAGAGAGAACCAGGGGAACCCGAGCGGATGCAAGTTTTGAAAAACATGCAGATGAAATGCACATGATGACATGGCAAAGTGCAACACGCAAGAAAATGACATGGCAACGATGGCGAATAACTGGAAGACACCTGGAGCATCGGTCTCGGGGTGTTACAACTCTCCTCCAGTAAGAGAAGATCTCGTCCCAAGATCATAGGAACGAGACGGAAGAGAAATAGGAAGAGGTTAAGTAAGAACGCAAGAGAGAAGATGAACAAAGTCGAGAGCACTTGGGTAGAAAAAAGGAACGACGAATATGACGAGAGACACCACCAAAATTGTTGAGATACTCTGAGAGAATGAAAACATGAAAGGTTGAACCAACAATGAAAAGAATTTGAAAGCGATCTTGGAGAAGGCATGTGACTGATGGGATCCATTCTTACGTCACACTTTGAAAATAATTGGGAATAGCTCCGGAATAATTAGAAGAGTCAGGTAAGATCCTGGGAAAAGACCTGTGGGTTAGGGCCCACTGAAGAGAAAACACTGTTGAAAAAGGATTGCAGAATAGATGATGCACCGGAACAACCAAAAGACTTGAATGAGGTGACAACCTCGAATGAATTGGGACATAGACGAATCTCCTGAGATGTCTTCCGCACTCCGGAATGATTGAATAGCGAGAGTTGAACGAGCAAGGGGAACACTTGATCCAAGGAAAAGAATATGATCAACCCGAAAACTTGGATTGAGTCCACCAGAAAAGAAAACAAGACGAATCAATGATAAAATTGACGAGAATTCACCGGTTGAAGTGACTGAGGAAACTGAAGAGGCTGCATACGAATGAAACTGATGGTCGAAAGAGACTCAGACTCCAGGAAGAAAAAGGGGTGGGAGGGTGGGAAAAAGAAAACAACT
Source organism: Triticum dicoccoides (assembly GCF_002162155.2). NCBI lineage: Eukaryota > Viridiplantae > Streptophyta > Magnoliopsida > Poales > Poaceae > Triticum > Triticum dicoccoides. Next base: position 322,909,609 of record NC_041387.1, on the reverse strand, counting down.
AAGAATAGGGAAAAAACTTTCTTGAGAAAGAACTGAGGATTGATCTTGCAAAAAACCAAGAGGGTCGAGTCAACTTGACGAAAAATGCACCGGATGAAAAGAGCTGAGAACCAATGATCGGAAAACCAACTGCGTGCTCTCTAAAGAAAATTTGAAGGGGAAGAGGAGTATATCAAAACACCTACGTCAAGTTTCCTCACCAGAGCAACGAAGGGGCTGAGGAGTAAAAAGAATTCCTACTCTCCGATATAACTAGACTCCAAAAACAGTTTTCTTCTAGACTTGACAACGGCCAACTTCGATCAATCAAGGGGGCTCCTATTGTTAGTCGAGGCTTTGATACCAACTTGTCATGCCCAATATGCGACCCTATCCTAAAGGAACTCGAAGGTCCCACCAAGGATAGAAGCGCATATTGAAGATGCTTTTGCAAGGTGGATATCACTCAATTGTACCATTACAAAATAGTTGGGGATACATACAAAAGGCATACAATGCAGCATACGCAAGAGCAACATCCGACTATAGATGAAACACAAACAGAAGCTCAAACGACATCCACCCTGCTAGCCCAGGTTGCTGACCAGGAACCTATCCCCTGAACGAAGAAGAAGCAAAATAAGAACTCCAAAACAAGTAAACATCGCTCTCGCGTCTTGAACATTGCATTACATGTACCTACAACTATTGTTGTAGTAATCTGTGAGCCACGAGAACTCAGCAATCCCATTACCATGGGTATCAAGACTAGCAAAGCTTAATAGGTATGGAAAGGGTAAGTGGTGAGGTTGCAGCACCGACTAAGCAATCTATGGTGGCTAACTTATGAGTACAAGAATAAGATGAGAAGCTATGCAAATGGTCGCAAGCTAGTAATGATCACAAAGTGATCCTGAACTACTTACGTCCAAACATAACACCACTGTGTTCTCTTCTCAACCCACTCGAAAAGAAACCATCACGGTTACACATGCGGTTGGGTATTTTAATTCGAATCTGGTGTCAAATTCTCTACAACCGGATATTAACAAATTCCCATCTGCCACATAACCGCGGGCACGACTCTTGAAAGTTTAAACCCTGCAGGGGTGTCCCAACTTAGCCCATTATAAGCTCACGATCCGCGGAGACAATCCTCCATCGCGGGACATCCGATCAGACTCGGCGTCCCGGTGCACAAGACGTTTCAACAATGGTAAAACAAAACTAGCAAGACCTCCCAACGTGCTGACACCTTGATAGTAGCCGCACGTATCTTGTCTCAGGCCATGAACGGATTGTCCAAACTTCTGGTAGGCCAAATCCAGAGTTGCCCCTGGCGGTCACGAGCGATTGACAGGTTTGGACCAACACTCAGAGGAGCACTGGCCCGTGGAGTTGATTAATAATACTAGGGGGCTAGCGAAAATCCCCTATTTAAGTTTAAGTTGTTATTAGGCAAATGGAAAACCAAGGTTGGACCTTGCTGGAAAAGTTTTTCAAAGTGAACTGTCAAGAGGGTCCCATACCCCTCACCGTATTAGGGATGCAAAATCAAGGAACATAACACTGGTATGACAGAAACTAGGGCGGCAAGAGTGGAACAAAACACCCGGCATAAGGCCGAGCCTTCCACCCTTTACTAAGTATATAGATGCATTAATTAAAATAAGAGATATTGTGATATCCCAACATAATCATGTTCCAACATGGAGCAATCTTCAACTTCACCTGCAACTAACAACGCTATAAGAGGGGCTGAGCAAGGTGGTAACATAGCCAAACAACGGTTTGCTAGGAAGGGTGAAAAAGGTTAGAGGCTGACATGGCAATTTTGGAGGCTTGATAAACAAGTGGTAGGAAGCACGACATAGCGATAGCATCGAAACAACTAGCATACCACAGATAGTAGTGAGATCCAGGGTAATGGTCATCTTGCCTGAAATCCCACTAGGAAGAAGGACGAGTCCATGAAGAAGACGAACAGGCAAAGACGAACCAAGCGTAGTCGAACGAATCCTCACGGTCGCAACGAAACAGGAACTATCAAGACGAAGCACAACCGGAAAGAAGCAAACAACAAGGTAAACACACAACACATAAACATGACATGATGCTCAACCAAGGAAGATGTATGACAAGGCTACATGATGCTACTCATGGCAAGAGATGATGCATACAGGGACACACATCAAAGCAAGTTTAAATGAGGCCGGAAACAACATATAACAATTCCGGTAAGTCCCCATATGCAAATTTCGAAATTGGTCCAGATCTGAATAAACCTTATGTTCAAGTGGTTAAATATCAAGTTAAGATGCACCATGATGATCTACACGAAATTCTAGTCAAGTTACCTATAAAGTTCATTTAGTTCGGAGCTGCGGCCTAAAAGTTATGAGCAAAACAAGTTAAACATGGCATTGATAGAAAATGCATTCAAACATCAAGCAAACACACTCAAAACAAGGATTCGACATGACATTATGAACCTACATGCAATTCTAAGAAAGTTTCATATAGAGCATGCTCAAAACGGAGCAACGGTGCAACACATACACCCAAAGCAAGTTATAACAACAATCCGCCCAAAACAGCAACTAGGCACGTTGCAATCATCAAAACAACATGCTAAAGGAATCATATGAGCACAAACTTGACATGCACTTCATGTACAGATAACATACTTCAAATATCATTAAGGTTCAGGTTCATAGGCATCATGATTAAACTAATATGATCAATGCAAAATGCAACTTTATAACACAGGGACATATACATGAGCAGAGTTAATATGATGGCATGTTGGAGGCATGAAACAAAGATGCTATAGAAACTATACATGGCAACCAAGGGCATGGAATCAAAGTGCACATAACAATGAGCAAATAACATCAAGAAATCATATGCATATGGCTCATGGATTAGTGGGAACCAACAAGACAAGATTGAATGTTGAAACAGTTTCAGCAAGTGTAAAGCATCAACATTATGATAGCATTTTTGAAAGCATGGAATAGAGTCATATGATATCCAAAATTATCAAACATGACATGTGAATAGAGCACTCATAGTATACTTCAAGTCATGTCACTGGAGCATCTCCAGAAGAGGTATAGATTAATTAACAACAAGCTCACAACATAGCATCATGAAGTTAACAGAAATCTGGAATAGCAGATAGGCATGTTCATGGCAATGAAAACATATGCTATATGACATATATAGGAAATCAAAAGGCATGACATGATATAGCATAACATGTACAACAAAACATGTCAACTAAGCATCTCCATAGTATGCACGGATTAATTGGTAGGATCAAGTAAACATGGCATCATAATAAAATAGATTCAACATTGACAGAACATTAACAGCAAGTAGCCCACTTCACAAGCTTGATGCACTCACTACAGGGCATATCAAAATACATGGATTGCACCACAGCAAATATGGCATAATAATGCTCCTAAAACATGTAGACATGATGCTCAAAATAAAATCACACAAAAAGATAAAGATGACAAATAGGCAAGTTACAGCAGATTCCAGCAGTTAGCAGCAACATGCACTTTTGCAACAGAGATTAAGATATCAAGATGCACACTAACATGAATGCAAAGCACACCAACATGTAGATCATGAAAAGAGCAGAACCTATGCAAATCAAGATCATCATCATAGGATCAACAGGGACAAAGTTACACCACTCATAAGACACCTAAATAATGTCAACATGCAACAGTTTTCAGCAGTTTAAATCACTTATCAGTTTTGCAACGAAGATTAAGGAATCAAGATGAACAGTAACATGAATGCAAATGCACCCATCATGAAGAGCATCAAGAGATGAACATTTTGACATATTATATGCTCCAAACGGATTAACATGCACAAATTTAGAGGCACTAAAACATGCACACATAATATGCAAAAACTGGGAATTGGGAGTCATTTTCTGGAAAAAAGGACGAGCACTAAATAGTATACTACGCACAGGCGGGGAATTAGGGGCTGCTCACCATGTGGGCTAGGCCCATGACGGGGTGGATTGGGCTGCGGGGCAGGGAGGAGGCCTTGGGCCATGGCCCACGCGGAGGGGCGAGGCCCAGGCGCGGCGCTCGTTGTCTCCCCTGATAGGAGGAGGCCGAGCAAGGTCGTGACAAGGTGCGGCGGCGCCGGACGCCGGGGAGGAGGCCGGGACGGTGGGAACCAGGCGGGGATGGGCGGATCCGGCCGCGACTCACCGGATCTGGCCGATCTCCGGCGTGGGGCGGCATGGGGAGGCGCTCGGGGGTGGTGGTCCGGGGCGGCCGACGGTGGCTACCTGCGAGGAGAGAGAGAGAGAGAGAGAGGTGAGAGGGAGAGAGAGGAGGAGAGGCGCGAGGGACCTGGGGTCTGGCGGCGGCGGTGGCCTGGTGGTCGCGGGCGGACGCTGGTCCGACGAGGCCACACGGGGCAGTGGAATGACGGGGCATAGGAGCGACAGCGCAGGGGAGCTTGGGCACGAGGCTCTCGCACCTCGGGGGTGCGGTCGGGCCCAGATCCGGCCCCGGGCGGGCCGGCTGCGGGCTTCCGCGGGCCGGCTGCGGGCTTCCGCGGGCCGCGGCGGCGGGGAGCTGCGCGGAGAGGCGCGGGCAACGTCGCGACGCCACATGGTGGCACGGGAGTGGCTGGCGCGCGCGAGGAGGCTACGTGGCGCACCCGGATTGGTCCGGGGTGCGGCAGCGGCGGCGCCAAGTGGCAGGGCAGGGTTTGGCCGGTGCGGATTGCGAGGAGGGGAGAGGCTAGAGGTAGGTGGAGGCTAGAGGATGCCCAAAATGGCATGGGGGTTATTTATATAGGGTAGGGGCTATGTTTTTTGGGGGGGTTTAGAGCGTTTCGGAGCCTCTGATTGCGATCGGACGGTTCCAGACGTGAGGGGTTGTTGGTTGGGCCTAGGTGGGGTTAGTGGGTTGTGTTTAGATGGTCTAGGCCGAGAAGAGAGAAGAGGAGGGCAGCCCGGCAACAGTTTTCGGAGACCAAAAACGTTCGACGTTATACCGGCTATATCGCGGTCGTATGTATAATAGTTGGGCTATCAAACAGACTCCGAATGCGACGAAATTTGGCAGACTGTCTATCTACACTATAATAAGACCACACGCCAAATTTCACCCCATTCCGAAAGCGTTTTTCGGCCATGCCGCGGGCGCGTGCGAGTGTGGTTGGGCTCAGAATGGATAACAAAGAGAACTGGGGGAACCCGAATGGATGCAAGTTTTGAAAAACATGCAGATGAAATGCACATGATGACATGGCAAAGTGCAACACGCAAGTAAATGACATGGCAACGACAGCGAATAACTGGAAGACACCTGGTGCATCGGTCTCGGGGATCATGTTCTCGTGCAACATGATGTACATAAGATTGCTCACAATCCCGTGCAACATTCTCGAACTAAGCATATTGAAGTTCGTCATCATTTCATTCGAGATCATGTTGCAACAGGAGACATCAACCTTAAGCATGTTCGTACCGATAAGCAATTGGCAGATGTATTTACCAAACCGCTTGATGAGAAAGTATTTTACCGTTTGAGAGGTGAATTGAATATCATTGATGCCTCAAACTTGGAGTAGAAACTCCATTTGGACACATGCAAGGCATGAGCCTTTTATAACTAATCCTCGACACTTCTCTTGATGATGATCATATGTCTTGGATCTATACTTGCACCCTTGCGTGTTATCTAACCCTTGTAGGTACTTGGATGAGCCCAAAATCTATGAGATTGCAAGTCACTCACATTTTAAGCAATTTCAACATCACTAAGTTCCTATGATACAGATGTTGAATGCAAGGAAGCACACTCGACATATCCTTTAACAATTTCTATATATCAAATTACAATTGATATCAAGTTTCATGATTGCCATGTTGGATAGATAAGTGCTTTTCCTTACAAGACTAACCCATGTAGGTAGATGAACTCAAACTACAAGTGGTGCTCCCAACTCTTGATGAACTACATCAACCTTGAGCATCTAACACAAGTTCGACTACATGATCAAGATCAACACCACAAACCAAGGTATGTCACTCCATCTTAGATAAGCTTTGACCCAAGTCATGAGTCAAAGCAACTCAACAAGATGTGAACACATCAAAATGCATAAACAAAGAATGGTAACCCCATTTTGAGCTTAAACGATGAGTATGACCTATGATCAAGTGCTATCACTTGACTCCTCAGTCAATATACTCTAACATAGGTGACTTTGTTGCCGACACCTTCTAGATGAAGTTCTCTAGTGTTTCTTCATGTTCTTGCATATGTTTCTCGCTATTGTGTTTCCTTTTGTTAAAAAGGTAAAAAACTTCATCTAGATCTCTTTTCTTATGTATGTTTTTCTCTCTAACTTATGTGTCTAATTCCTTGCAAATACTTGTGAGATTAAATTTGCCAAGTGAGCTGAGTTGACAAAAATGTCCTCTGCAATGAACTCAGACACACCGGTCCAAGCCTATAGGCTGACCAAACTACAAGAATATCATGTAGACAGTTCATTGGTACAACAGACATGGACTACCCGGTATGACTGATATGCATCATCCATGACATAGACAACTCAGTGTCACCAATGGAAACAGATCGGTGTGACCGATTTCACTGATGAGAAAACTTTTTGCCATTGCATTCTGCATATTCAATTTCTTCTCCAGCTCCACTCAATGATTTTTATCCTCTACCCGCATCTTAAACTACATACCGCTTTGTAGTGTGCCTCAAGGACCACACCTATTTGACTCATGCTCTAGAAGTGCCCTTCTTGGAAATTGATGTCAAAGGGGGAGAGAGAGAGAGAACATCAAAGCTTATCATATGAGCACATCTAAGCTCTTCCAGATGCTAGTAAAACAAAGAGGAGAGAAGTCACATGTCTTTTAGAGGGGAAAGACATGTCAACATACTTGAACTTAGTTATTGTTATTGCATATCATAGTTGCTCTGACTGTGGTTAATATTACCCTTCTTGCTCTGATTTTCTCTTACCCTACTTTCTCCTGTTATCCAATATCAGATTCAGGGGGAGAAAATGTCCATATCTAGGGGAAGAAAATCTTTGGAATTCATTGCATATCTTTAAAATCTTTGGGGACATGTCTGTATCTAAATAGAGTACCTAGTACTCACCTGTTACATGCCATCCTAGTCTTGGTACTCTTGTGGTTTCCTGAAATTGCTTTGTCTGGAGTGTTCTTGTGTTATATAACCTTGTTTTCTCAAGTCCACTCCTTCTAAAGCCAGCCCAAGACCACATAGTAAGTATATGGATCATACTCATGTGCATGATGATCTCTTGCTGATGTATATATTGTTTGCAAGAAGGATTCATGAACATGGAGGTACACTTCCTATACACGTCATTTGCTCTGATGCATATAGCCAAGATGCATGTAACTCATTGCTTGCTCTGTCATGCTTATGCATTCACATGTTCTCATATTCTATCTTTACATGATTGCATACATGTAGGGGGGGCCTATGCATGTTACATGTCATTCCAAAGCTTTACTTGTTACTCTGCATATCTTTTATCTAAAGCTTTGATGTATGTTGTCATCAATTACCAAAAAGGGGGAGATTGAAAGCAGAAGTGCTCCCTGGGTGATTTTGGTAATTAATGTCAACATATCTCTTGCTGGACTAATACTTTTATCTAGTATATTTCACATGAGTTTAACTATGGCGTGGTAAGGACAAGAGGATGTGGAACCCCCTCAAAATGCTAAGGACACATATTGGCAAAAGCTCAAGACTCTTCATTTCTATTTTGGTGATCCAAGATCACATTGAGTCCATAGGAAAGCCAATACTATTAAAAGGGGATGAGGTGTTGCTTAATGGTCTACTTTCTCAAAGTGCTTAGTGATATTGCTCCAAAACCCTCAGCCACTTTCTCATTTCCAAATATGTCCAAAACTCAAAGTCAAACTTGGCCCCACCAAAATGATCCATCCGGTGCCACCGAGTTCAGTTGACATAGCCACTGCTAGAAACCCTAGCAATTCGGTTACACCGATATGGATCTCGGTCTCACTGAGATGGCCTTGCAAGCTCTTTGTTGCCTGTTGCGGTATTTCGTTCCCACCAAAATGTGCAATCAGTCCTACTGAGTTTGCTTGACCAACTCTCTGTTTGCTCTTTGCTAAAATCGGTCTCACCGAGTTCAAGCAGTCGGTCTTATCGAGATGAGGTTTTGCCCTAGCCCTAGCACATCGGTCCCACCGAGTCGTTCCAGTCGGTCCCATCGAGATTCCTAATGTTCACATTTTGAACTAAATCGGTCTCACCAGGTTCTTCTATTCGGTCTGACCCAGTTGGGTCAAATGTGTGTAACAGTTGGATCTTGTGTGGAGGCTATATATACCCCTCCACCCCTTCTCCATTTGTGAGAGAGCCATCAGAATGTACCTACACTTCCACTACACAGTTTTTGAGAGAGAACCACCTACTCATGTGTTGAGACCAAGATATTCCAATCCTACCACAAGAATCTTGATCTCTAGCCTTCCCCAAGATGCTTTCCACTCAAATCCTCTTTCCACCATAGCCAAATCCATGAGAGAGAGTTGAGTGTTGGGGAGACTATTATTTGAAGCACAAGAGCAAGGAGTTCATCATCAACACACCATCTATTACCTTTTGGAGAGTGGTGTCTCCTAGATTGGTTAGGTGTCGCTTGGGAGCCTTCGATAAGATTGTGGAGTTGAACCAAAAAGTTTGTAAGGGCAAGGAGATTGCCTACTTCGTGAAGATCTACCCAAGTGAGGCAAGTCCTTTGTGGGCGATGGCCATGGTGGGATAGACAAGGTTGCTTCTTCATGGACCATTCGTGGGTTTGAGCCTTCCGTGGAATCGCGCAACCGTGTAACATCCCAAATTTTCAATTTGGAATGTTATACATTAGATCATAATTGCATATCCTATTTTATTGCATTTTGGGTTGATACTAGAAATTCTACGCAAATCAAGGACCCACGGAGAGAGTTGGGGATTTCGTTATTTTCAAATTTGAGTTTTCTCAAATTTTGGAAAGAGGATCATTTGGTTTTAATTATTTTTCTCTCCTAATATTTCTAAAATGAAAATAAAAGAGAGGGGATAAAATGAATTTCCCAAAATAAAGAAATATTTGAGGTTAAATATTAAAATCAAATAAGATTTTTTTTATTCGGAGTTTTATCGCCATTTTATTCGAATTAGGAAAAAAATGCGTTTTTGAAAACTGCATTAGAGGCCCAAATAAATGTTCACTTTGTCCGCTATATTTTTAGACGACGGGAAAATTTATTTCAGGATTTTTGGAGTCCATTTAGTATTTCTTTTCTTTGTTTTCCTGCGCGTCGGAATATTTCAAAAAAACTAACCGACCTAACCGGACCGTGTCCGCCTGGGACACTAGCCTGGCCGACCCTTTAAAGTCGCGATAGCCCGAGCCGCCGCCACCTCACCCGAAACCCTAGCCGCCCCGCCCCGCCTCAAAATCCGCACCGCCGCCGGATTCGCCGCCGCCGGAGTCTCGCGCCGCCAACCCCGCCGCCGCCGCCGGAGCCGCCCGTTGCC
>NC_041387.1:322882433-322899371 GCF_002162155.2 Triticum dicoccoides | reverse complement strand
GTTGCCCGCCGCCGCCGCCGGAGCCGTCCGTTGCCGTAGCCGCCCCGCCAGAGTTGCTCGCCGCCACCACCGGAGTTCCCGCCGCCGCCGCCGCCGTCACATTTGCCGAGGTAGCCGCCGGTTTATTCGATAAAACCGCTCAGTTTTATTTCAAAAACCTAGATTCGTTTTTTTATCAGATCTGTTTTATTTTTTCGGTTTAGTTAAATACCAAACGTTCGTTGTACGTTCGTTTTAATGAATGGTGTTCACCCGTTAGCCGCAGACAGCGAACGTTCGCTCATTAGCCTCTTCGTCAGTTTTTCTTTTTCCAGGGTTTTCTGCAATTATTTTCGATCGCGATTTCTGCCCTAATTTTCGTTTTAGTTTATCTTTTCGCTCGTTTATTGGAATCAGGTGATTCAAGCGCCTAGATTCTTCGTCTCGAAGCCCTCTTTCCGTTTAAACAACTTGAACAAGATTTTGGTACAGTAAAATTTTATTTAAGTCCACATTAGTAATCGGATCTTGTTTCTTTTGCAGTTTGAGTTTCGTTGCTTCGCTTGATTTGATTCTTTTTGCAAACCGGAGTTCTTAAGTTGAACTTTCTGCTTAGATCTCTTATTTGAGTTTTACTTGTGCATCTAGTAGAGTGCTTATTGTATGTTTGTTTGTTTGCGATAGAGTACCCGGAGTGCGAAGCATGCTACTATGAGTCTCTAGGTTTCGCAGATCATCAGCAAGGCAAGTAACACTTTGATCATACCTCTTTACTACCCAGTTTTATTACATTAGATCAATCCTTAAACATTGCATGGTTAGGATCTGATTAACATGTGGGTTTTGGGAAGTAGATGATGAGGTAGAACCTATTGCCCTGTTTACTTATCAAACCTTTGGGAGTTACTTCTACGTTATGGTTATATTGCTATGCTATGCTCGTAGACATGGTTTGGTTTAAGTGATTCATGACAGATGTGAGAGTTATTATTATTGGTTAACTTAAGGTGGCTACTTTAATACACATCTGGGTGGATTTCATGAGGCACCATGGAGTACCCAGTGGTTGTCAGGGCACCTGGAGAATCCAGTGTTGTCCTAGGATATCCCGGAGTACCTGTGTGATCATCCTATAGTCCGCCACCCAAACTCAAAGGGATCATAAGATTATTCATGCTAGAAACTTCCGTGTGCAGCCACAAGCTATTATGGGCTCTAGCATAGTTGAGTATGTTGCATGACCTCTTTCAGTGGTGGGCTAGCAGATGTAGGGGAAAGTTGGTGTAACTGTCCACCCAGAGTAAAGAGTTAGTGTTTTAGAGAGACTGTGTCTTGATTCTCCGACCATGGATGTATTCGAGTCTTGTGGGGAAAAGTGCGCAAACCTCTGCAGAGTGTACACACTAATCATGGTTAGTTGTGTCCTCGGTTATGGACGTTTTGAGCATCTAGTTCTTGGATTATCATGTTGATCTCATCACTCTAGATGTAATTTGATTGGGTTAATGATGATGCTTAATTGGGATTGAGTTGGAGGAACCTTCTCAATGTTTAATAATCACCATGATAGTTAAATAAAATTTATTCCTTTGTTGTAGGGAAAAATTGGCTTTATGCAAAACTGTAACCATAGAGCTTTCCACCAGCCATATATGCATGTACTGATAGCAATTATTCTGTTCATTACTTTATGTGTTATATTGCCAGCATATTCCATGTGCTGACCCATTTCGGGCTGCAACGTTTAATGTTGCAGACTTTTCAGACGACGAGTAAGGTGCCATAGGTCGTTGTCCTTTACTCAGCTATGCCGTTGGAGTTGATGGACTCACTTTATCTTCCAAGCCTTCCGCTGTTATCAATTTTAGATGGCCTTAAGCCATATTATTGTAATAAGTTCTCTTTTGAGACATTTGATGTAATAAGTGTGTGATTGCTACTCTGTTATAAATCCTCAAGTACTGTGCGTGTCAGCATTACCGATCCAGGGATGACACTGATGCACAGAGATCAGACTGTTTAAGTTCTGGTCGCTACAAGATGGTATCAGAGCACACGCTGACTGTAGGACACGACCACTAAGCCAAAGCCCTAGATCACTACTCTCTTCTCATTTCTGACTTCTCTCCCTTTTCTACTCTATAGGATGGCGGATGCAAGGAGCAAGTTCACACAACCGGATGAAGATACACCTTTTGGATGACACTTGAAGGAAGTTACTAGGTACCTGAACATAGGAATACCGAACTTCACCAGGACCTACATCGTCACTTTACCAGAAAAGGAGCATTGGATGATTCGAGTTCAAGTTCCAGGAAGGACGTTCATGCCAGTCACTGAGCCCATAGAGTTTTCCTTTGATGCACCAACCTGGAGTCTAGGAAAGAGCATGGCAGCCCACGCCACCATGGGACGCATTGGAGAAGTTTACCACAAGGATCTCAAGGATACTATCTATCAGATTTGTGGGCGCCGAGATGAGAAATGGGAGATGATCAACACCAGGAAGGATAGATCTATTGCAGCTTTCACCCAGGAGTTAAACCAGCACATTCGTCGCCAGAAAAACCAGATGTGCATAGGCATGATAGATATGAAGATGGCAATGACCAGGGTCACGGGGCTGGAGGAAGAACTCAAGTCTACATGCGATGCATATGAGGAGTAAATGACGATACTCATGGAGAAGAATGATGATTTGACAAGGAAGCTAGGAGTCTTCATGGGAGACCCCGCGCCAGGAGGAGAAGAAGATGATTCCACCTGTCCGGAGAACTACATCATCATCGATGACACCGACTCGGACCCCGACGATAGCGATGATGATTACGTTGATGAAGCTGGAGCAGATATCATGGAGTCTTCCACCGATCAAGTTTTCTAGTCGACCACCATATTAGTAGTAGTATTCCCCCATGTATATAGTATAGTCCGAGCACTTTTGTAACAATAGTCAGACCGATTGTATGCCCTTGTGTGAATTGATTGAAGTGTTATGTTTGTGTTTGTCTCATGTGCGGTAGTGTTTTCCTCTAGATCTCATTATATTCTGTTTTCTCATCTTTTCTAAACCCATCAGATGCCTCCGAAACGTGACAATGGATTTGCTCTCCCGCCGGAGCTCACTCAGTTGATCCAGCAGCAGAATACCCTGATGCAGCTACTAGTCCAGAACCAAAACCAGGGGAACAACAACAACAACCCACCACCACCACCACCTGTTGATCACTTAGCCCGTTTTCTAAGGCTGAATCCATCGGTGTTCTCCAGTAGCACCGAGCCGATAGTTGCAGATGATTGGCTCCGCAAGATTGGAAGGGAGTTGACCACTGCAGGATGCACAGATGCTGAGAGAGTGCATTTTTTCGCACATCAGCTTGATGGACCCGCAGCATCATGGTGGGAGAATTTCACAGCCACTTACCCCATCGACACTGTCACATGGGACCAGTTTTAGCAGGCTTTTCGCACTACCCATGTTTCAGCAGGAGCTATGGCCATGAAGAAGCGCGAGTTTCGCAACTTGCGCCAAGGAGGACGCATAGTGGGTCAGTATGTGGATGTTTTAGTAAGTTAGCACGTTATGCCTCGGATGATGTTGCTACGGATGCAGCTAAGCAGGAGAAGTTTCTGGAAGGGCTGAATGATGAGCTGAGCATGCAGTTGATGGTGGCAACCTTCAACAACTACCAGGAGTTGGTAGAATAGAGCTCTCATGATTGAAGGGAAGCAGCAGCAGATAGGCAACCACAAGAGGAAGTATGGACAAGGGAAGTACAATTCAGGAGCTTAGTAGAGGCCCCACTTTACCCCGAACTCGGGAGGACACATTCACCATAACCATGGAGGTCACAATTCCAATGGAGGGAGTTCTCACAACCATAGTGGCCCCAAGAATGGGAATGGGAATGGAGGAAGCAACGGTCAGAACCGTTCCAACCCAGCAACGCTCGCCAAGAAGGATCTAAGTCACATTACTTGTTTCAAGTGCGGGAAGAATGGACATTACGCCACGGAGTGTTCTGAAGCAAAAATGGAAATGGCAATGGAAGCTCTGGGAAGAAGCCCAACCCTTTCAACAGGGGACAAGGGAACCACGTTAACGTGGTGGAGGTTGAAGCACAACCAAATGCAGTAATAGGTAAGTTTTTGGTTAAGTCATTTACTGCAATTGTTTTTTTATACTAGTGCATCGCATTCATACATATCAAGGGGATTTGTGGATAAGTATAAGTTGCCCATCAAAGTTCTTAGAACACGATGTTAGTAAGTTCGCCAGGAGCAGAACATATGGCGAGCCAAGGATGTTTTCAGATGCCATTGACCATAGGTAGGCATATTTTCCCCTCGGACCTGATAATTCTGGAGTCGCAAGGTTTGGATGTGATTTTGGCTATGGATTGGCTATCGATGTATGGAGGGAACATCGATTGTGCCAGTAAGTCGATTATGCTCACCACCCCAGAAGGAAGGAGGATTAATTACGTATCCCGGCATTTTCTGAAGAGGACTCAAGTGAATTCCTTATTAGGAGTTGTACAGGAGGAAGTACCAGTGGTGAAGGATTTCCCTGATGTATTTCTAGAGGAGTTGTCAGGCATGCCACCGGATAGAGACATTGAGTGTTTGATTGAACTTTTGCCAGACACAGGGCCAATATCTAAGAGACCGTACAGGATGCCCGCAAAGGATTTGGAGGAAATTAAGAAGCAGATTAAGGAGTTACTAGATAAAGGCTATATTCGCCCAAGCTCGTCACCTTGGGGATCAGCAGTGCTTCTAGTGGAAAGAAGGATGGATCGTTAAGGATGGTTGTTGATTATCGAGGATTGAATGAAGTGACGATCAAGAACAAGTATCCACTGCCAATGATCAATGATTTGTTTGACCAGTTGCAAGGAGCTAAAGTATTTTCCAAGATCGATCTGCGATCAGGATACGACCATCTGAATTCGAGAGCAGGATATACCTAAGACAACTTTTACCACAAGGTACAGGCTATATGAGTATACCCTTATGTCATTCGGCCTGACTAACACACCTGCATATTTCATGAACATGATGAAAAAGGTGTTTATGGAGTTTTTGGATAAGTTCGTCGTGGTATTCACTAATGACATATTAGTCTACTCGAAGAATGAAGAGGAGCATAAGGAGCATTTGCGTTTGGTACTTGGGAAGCTCAGAGAACATCAATTATATGCCAAGTTCAGCAAGTGTAAGTTTTGGTTGAAGGAAGTTGGATTCCTCAAACATGTTATATCCGGAGAAGGAATAGCAGTAGACCCCACCAAGCTTGTCACTGTGACAAATTGGGAATCACCCACGTCAGTTGGAGAGATCCAGAGTTTTCTTGGACTCGCAGGATACTACCGGAGGTTCATTGAGAATTTCTCTAAGATTGCAAAGCCCATGACGGAGTTGTTGAAGAAGAACACCAAGTTCAAATGGACTGAGGAATGTGAGGCCAGTTTTCAAGAGTTGAAGAAACGTTTGGTTACAGCCCCAGTGTTGATTCTTCCAGATCAACGCAAGGATTACCAGGTGTATTGTGACGCTTCTTGTCGAGGACTTGGAGCAGTGCTTATGCAGGAGGCAAGAGTTGTGTCATATGCCTCACAACATCTTAAACCCCATGAGTTGAATTATGCTACACACGATTTGGAGTTAGCAGCCATAGTGCATGCGTTGAAGACATGGAGACATTTTCTCATCGGGAACCATTGTGAGGTGTACACGGATCACAAGAGTTTGAAGTATATCTTCACGCAGAAGGAGTTGAATCTCAGGCAGAGAAGATGGTTGGAGCTCATCAAGGATTATGATATGAGGCTGCATTATCATCCCGGAAAGGCTAACGTAGTAGCCGATGCATTGAGCCGCAGGAGTCATGTCAATACACTCATGACCGTAGAATCACCCAAGGAGTTAGCAGAAGATCTTCGCGAGCTAAGTTTGGAGATAGTTCCGAAAGGCTATGTAGCAGCATTGGAGATTCAGTCTACTTTGATGGACAAGATCAGAGAAGCTCAAAAGACGGACAAGGAGATCACTGAGATAAATGAAAGGATGAGCAAAGGAAAAGCTAAAGGATTTCATGAGGATGAGCATGATACAT
Source organism: Triticum dicoccoides (assembly GCF_002162155.2). Lineage (NCBI taxonomy): Eukaryota > Viridiplantae > Streptophyta > Magnoliopsida > Poales > Poaceae > Triticum > Triticum dicoccoides. The sequence goes on along the minus strand of NC_041387.1, from coordinate 322,893,274 downwards.
TATGGTTTGAGGACCGCGTATATGTGCCTAATGACCCAGAGACCAGGAAGTTGATTCTGCAGGAGGCCCGTGATTCGCTGTATTTGATTCACCCAGGAAATACCAAGATGTATCTGGATTTGAAGGACAGGTTCTAGTGGACCGGCATGAAAAAGGATATTGCGGAGTATGTAGCAGTTTGTGATGTATGTCAGAGAGTGAAGGCAGAGCATCAGAAGCCAGCAGGATTGCTACAGCCATTGCCGATACCTGAATGGAAGTGGGATAAGCTAGGCATGGATTTTATCACGGGATTGCCCAGGACTCATGCAGGCTATGACTCGATATGTGTTGTAGTCGATTGGTTGACGAAAGTAGCACATTTCATCCCAGTGAAGACCACTTACACTAGTGCTAAGCTGGCAAAGATATACATGACCAGGATCGTATGTCTGCATGGAGTTCCGAGGACCATTGTATCAGATAGAGGAACCCAATTTACCTCAAAGTTCTGGAATCAGTTGCATGAGACTTTGGGTACCAGGCTAGAATTCAGTATAGCCTTTCATCCAGAGACAGATGGACAGACCGAGAGAGTCAATCAGATTCTGGAGGACATGTTGAGAGCTTGTGCGCTAGATTGTGGATCTAGTTGGGACGACAATTTGCCATATGTAGAGTTCTCTTACAACAACAGCTATCAAGCTAGTTTGAAGATGGCTCCTTTTGAAGCTTTGTATGGAAGGACGTGCAGGACACCACTGTTGTGGGATGAAGTTGGAGACCGTTAGTTGTTTGGACCAGATTTGATTAAAGAGTCTGAAGATAAGGTTAAGATGATTCACGATAGACTCAAGATAGCCCAGTCCAGGCAGAAGAGCTATGCGGATTCTAAACGCAAGGAGATAGTCCACGAAGTCGGAGACAGAGTATATCTTCGTGTGTCCCCACTTCGAGGAGTTAAACGTTTTAGAGTTAAGGGAAAGTTAGCACCACATTTTGTGGGACCATACAAAGATTTGGAATGTATGGGAGAAATTGCTTACAAGTTCGAGTTGCCCAAAGGATTGTCAGGAGTTCACGATGTGTTCCACGTTTCCCAGTTGAAGAAGTGCAATGCAGAGATGGCTGATATTCCTCTGGGAGATACAGTGCGACTGGAAGTGATTCAGTTGGATAGCGATTTGACCTACGAGGAGAAACCAGTGAAGATTCTCGAGTTTGCTGATACGTCTCCAACGTATCTATAATTTTTGATTGTTCCATGCTATTATATTACCCCTTTTGGATGTTTATGGGCTTTATTTTACACATTTATATCATTTTTGGGACTAACCTACTAACCGGAGGCCCAGCCCATATTGCTGTTTTATTGCCTATTTCAGTATTTCGAAGAAAAGGAATATCAAACGGAGTCCAAACGGAATGAAACCTTCGACACTGTGATTTTTTGGAAGAATATGATCCGAGAGACTTGGAGTTCACGTCAGAAGATCCTCTAGGAGGCCACAAGATAGGAGGGCGCCCCCCCCCCTACTGGGCACGCCCCCTGTCTCGTGGGCCCCTCGAGCACCTCCCGACCGACTTCTTTTGCCTATATATGCCTACATACCCTAAAACCATCAAAAATCAAGATAGATCGGGAGTTCCGCTGCCACAAGCCTCTGTAGCCACCAAAAACCTCCCGGGAGCCCGTTCGGGCACCCTGCCGGAGGGGGGATCCATCACCGGTGGCCATCTACATCATCCGGGTGCTCTCCATGATGAGGAGGGAGTAGTTCACCCTCGGGGCTGAGGGTATGTACCAGTAGCTATGTGTTTGATCTCTCTCTCTCGTGTTCCCTCTATGGCACGATCTTGATGTATCCCGAGCTTTGCTATTGTAGTTGGATCTTATGATGTTTCTCCCCCTCTACTCTCTTGTGATGAATTGAGTTTCCCCTTTGAAGTTATCTTATCGGATTGAGTCTTTTATGAGAACACTTGATGTATGTCTTGCCGTGCTTATCTATGGTGACATTGGGATATCATGTGCCTCTTGATGTATGTTTTGGTGACCAACTTGCGGGTTCCACCCATGAACCTATGCATAGGGGTTGGCACACGTTCTTGACTCTCCAGTAGAAACTTTGGGGCACTCTTTGAAGTACTTTGTGTTGGTTGGATGAATCTGAGATTGTGTGGTGCATATCGTATAATCATGCCCACGGATACTTGAAGTGACAATGGAGTATCTAGGTGACATTAGGGTTTTGGTTGATTTGTGTCTTAAGGTGTTATTCTAGTACGAACTCTTTAATAGATTGATTCGGAAGAATAACTTTGAGGTGGTTTCGTACCCTACCATAATCTCTACGTTTGTTCTCCGCTATCAGTGGCTTTGGAGTGACTCTTTGTTGCATGTTGAGGGCTTGTTATATGATCTATCTATGTTATTATTGTTGAGAGAACTTGCACTAGTGAAAGTATGAACCCTAGGCCTTGTTTCCTATCATTGCAATACCGTTTACACTCACTTTTATCATTAGTTACCTTGCTGTTTTTATTATTTCAGATTACAAAAACCTATATCTACTATCTATTTTGCACTTGTATCACCATCTCTTCGCCGAACTAGTGCACCTATACAATTTACCATTGTATTGGGTGTGTTGGGGACACAAGAGACTCTTTGTTATTTGGTTGCAGGGTTGTTTGAGAGAGACCATCTTCATCCTAAGCCTCCCACGGATTGATAAACCTTAGGTCATCCACTTGAGGGAAATTTGCTACTGTCCTACAAACCTGTGCACTTGCAGGCCCAACAACGTCTACAAGAAGAAGGTTGCGTAATAGACATCAAGCTCTTTTCTGGCGCCGTTGCCGGGGAGGTGAGTGCTTGAAGGTATATCTTTAGATCTTGCAATTGAATCTTTTTGTTTCTTGTTTTATCACTAGTTTAGTTTATAAAAGAAAACTAAGAAATGGAGTTAAGTTTGTCTCATACGCTTCATCTTTTTAATATCTTTCGTGAGAATGATGGAAAGGAAAATTGTGCTCAAATGCTAGAAGAAGACTGCTTTAGAATGCTTGGTACTAAATCTTTGAATGATGAGCATGATTGCAATGTTGTTAGTATAAACTCCTCGAATATCCTTAGTACTAATGATGATTGCTCTAGTCATGATGAAAATATATCTTATGAGCATGTCAACTTTTGTGGAGTGCATGTTTGCATGAACACACCAAATAGAGAAGATATATATTGCAAGAGGCATAAGCATTTAGAAACTAAATGGTTGCATGAAAGGCTAGGTGTGAGTGCTAAAAATTTAAAATTCCTTTGCCGTACTTGTGAACTTTGCAATGAACGTGGTCATTTACATCTCCTATGAAAATTGTTTCATGATCAAATCGTGTCCAAAAATTGTGATGATTTGATCTCCATTGCTCGTTACAATGAACTTAGTTTGCTTTAGGGTTATGAAGAATTGAAACGTTTACTTAAGGACCTTCCGGAATTTGCCCATAAGAAATTCCTTGATATTGATCTAGAAAAGATTTATTTGTTTTGTGCGGAGAATTGCATTGAAAATCCTTATATTGCCAATTACCTAAATAAAAGAAAGCAAATAGAAGATGATGAAAATACTAATGAAACGGAATAGACTTCCCAATGTCCTCCTATTATTTCTCATGATGAATCAGGTAACAAGGAGGAGCTTCCTATTCAACCAATCTCATCAATAAGGAGCTCAAAGAGGAAGGTTGAACCCACACATAATATGAAGAAGAAAAAGAAAAGAAGGAGCAACAAAGGTAAAAAGGTATCCCTCCCAAATGATGTTGCTCCTACTACTCATTGTGATGATGAAAATTGCTTTAATATTGGTGTTATCCATATTTTCAATGATAAGAGTGATTATGCTTGTGATATGGAAGAGCCCAAGCTTGGGGAAGCTGTGTTTGATGGGGATGAATTATTTGAGAATATATTTGCTGGAATTAATGTTTGTCCCAAGCTTGGGGATGCTATGTTTAATGAAGATGATATTTTTAGCGTCCCAAGTTTTGATATGCAAAGTTGTTATGATGATAGCATGCCTCCTACTTATGATGATATTGATGAAAAGTGGGTTTGGAAGAGTGTCAACTTTAGGAAGTAGTGATCCCACTATTTTGGAGGATGTTGAATTTTATTGTGATGAATATGAAAGTGGATTTGGAAGAGTGTCAACTTTATTTAGTGATTCCACTATCTTGGGAGAGGTTTCAATCGATTATGATGAGAACGAAGTTGCTACTTATGATGATTATTGTGATGAAACTTATGCTATAAAAAGTAGTGATGATTATATTTACAAATCTTGTCATGATTATGATTACCCTTTTTCTGAACATTACTCTTTTAATGTGGAAACAATTTTTAGTGTTCAAGTCTCTTATGATACTCCCACTATTCCGAATGAGAAGAATTTTGCTTATGTGGAGAGTAGTAAATTCTCTATGCTAGTATATCATGAAAAGAATGCTTCAGGTGCTGGTTATATTGTTGAATTAATTCATGATGCTACTGAAAATTATTATGAGGGAGGAATATATGCTTGTAGGAATTGCAATATTGTCAAGTTTCCTCTCTATGTGCTTAAAATTTTGAAGCTATGCTTGTTTTACCTTCCTATGCTTGTTGATTATTTTCTCATAAGTTGTTTGCTCACAAAATCCCTATGCATAGGAAGTGGGTTAGGCTTAAATGTGCTAGTCATATGCTTCATGATGCTCCCGTTATGTTTCAATTCTTATCTTTTACGTGAGCATCATTGCCATCATCATGCCTAGCTAAAAGGCATTAAAGAAAAGCGCTTGTTGGGAGACAACCCAATATTTATCCTTACTGTTTTTGTGTGTCCACATGATTATGCTACTGTAGTAATCATGTTTCATAGCTTTTGTTTCAATAAAGTGCCAAGTAAGACCTTTAGGATAGCTTACTGTGATAGTTGTGTTGATCCTGCTGAAAATCAGAAACTTTTGCACCCAGTAAATTAGTTTTTTTAATTCACAGAAACCTTATCTTTATCTGATTCTTCTTGATCGCGATTGGTACACAAATTTCTTATGACTTACTAATTTGGTAGAATTTTTGGAGTTCCATAAGTATACGTTTGATACAGATTACTACATACTGTTCTGTTTTTGACAGATTCTGTTTTCTATGTGTTGTTTGCTTATTTTGATGAATCTATGAGTAGTACCGGAGGGTATGAGCCATAGATAAGTTGGAGTACAGTAGATATTACACAAATATGAATTTGGAATGAGTTCATTACAGTACCTAAGTGGTGGTTTTATTTTCTTATACTAACGGAGCTTACGAGTTTTCTGTTGAGTTTTGTGTTGTGGAGTTTTCAAGTTTTGGGTAAAGATTCGATGGACTATGGAATAAGGAGTGACAAGAGCCTAAGCTTGGGGATTCCCAAGGAACCGCAAGGTAATATTCAAGGACAACCAATATCCTAAGCTTTGGGATACCCCGGAAGGCATCCCCTCTTTCGTCTTCGTTCATCGGTAACATTATTTGGAGCTATGTTTTTATTCACCACATGATATGTGTTTTGCTTGGAGCGTCATTTTCTTTTGTTAGTTTTTGCTTGCTGTTATTTATATTAATGTTTGGCATCTTTAGTTTCAATAAAAAAAAGTCAAGGATAGCCTTTGCCATGCTTATTTTGCTAGTATACATGTTGCTGTTTGAAAACAGAAAGTTTACCGCTGTTGCAAAAATTCCCTAGAAAATTCAGAGAACGGTATAATGTTGAAACTTTTTGCATAATGAGATATGATAAAAGTAATACAGTGGGAATTTTATTTTATAATTTTTGGAGTTAGGGAAGTTTGGATACTCTTGCATTCTTTACAGACTGTACTGTTTTGGCAGATTGTTGTTATGTTTGCATTGTTTGCATATGTTTGCTTGTTTAATGATTCTATTTGAGGATAGGAGTATTAAATATGCAGAGGCATTTAGTATGAAATGATTGAATAATAATTTTATTGATTTGTTACAGTAGATTATGATAAGGTTTTGCATTGGTTTATACTAACCTACCTCACGAGTTCTTGTTGAGTTTGGTGTGGATGAAGCTTTTGAGAAATAGAGAAACCATGATATGAGAGGAATTAAGGAGACACAAAAGTTCAAGCTTGGGGATGCCCAAGGCACCCCAAGATAATATTACAAGAAGTCTCAAGCATCTAAGCTTGGGGATGCCCCGGTAGGCATCCCACCTTTCTTCTTCAACAACTATCGGTTAGTATCAGTTGAGCCTAAGTTTTTGCTTCTTCACACGAGTTGTGCTATCCTTGCAATGTTATTTTATTTTGCTTTGCTTGCTGTTTGAATACAGTACCAAGATCTGAAATTCTTTAATGAGAGAGAGTCTTTGCATAGTTACATAATTATTTAGCTACTCATTTATCTTCACATATCTTTTCGGAGTAGTTTGCCATTTGCTCTAGTGCATCACTTATATCTTTTAGAGCACGGCGGTGGTTATATTTTGAAGAAATTGCTAGTCTCTCATGCTTCACTTATATTATTTTGAGAGTCTTTTAGAACACCATGGTATTTGCTATGATCTTAAAAGTTGGTCCTAGAATGATGAGCATCCAAGTTGGGTATAATAAAAACTATCATAGAAAGTGAATTGGATGCTATGATCAACTTGATGCTTGATAATTGTTTTGAGATATGGAGGTAGTGATATTAAAGTCATGCTAGTTGGGTGATTATGAATTTAAAGAATGCTCGTGTTGAAGTTTGTGATTCTCGTAACATGCACGTATGGTGAACCGCTTTGTGATGAAGTTGGATCACAATTTTATTTATTGATTGTCTTCCTTATGAGTGGCGGTCGGGGACGAGCGATGGTCTTTTCCTACCAATCTATCCCCCAAGGAGCATGCGCGTAGTGCTTTGATTTTTGATGACTTCTAAATTTTTGCAACAAGTATATGAGTTATTTTGATTAATGTTGAGTCCATGGATTATACGCACTTCTTCACCCTTCCACCATTGCTAGCCTCTCTTGTACCGTGCAACTTTCGCTGGTACCATATACTCACCATTTACCTTCCTCAAAACAGCCACCATACCTACCTATTATGGCATTTCCATAGCCATCCCGAGATATATTGCCATGCAACTTTCCACCGTTCCGTTCATATGACATGCATTACTTTTGTCATATTGCTTTTTGCATGATCATGTAGTTGACATTGTATTTGTGGCAAGGCCGCCTTCATAATTTTCATACATGTCGCTCTTGAATCATTGCATATCCCGGCACACCGCCGGAGACGTTCATATAGAGTCATATCTTGTTCTAGTTTTGAGTTCTAAATCCATAAAAGTGTGATGATCTTCATTATTAGAGCGTAGTCCTAGTGAGGAAAGGATGGTGAAGACTATGATTCCCCCACAAGTCGGGATGAGACTTCGGACTTTACGAAAAAAAGAGAAAGGCCAAAAAAAGAGAAGGCCAAAGAAAAGAAAAAAAAGAAGAAAAGAAAACAAAATGAGAGAAAAAGAGAGAAAGGACAATGCTACTATCTCTTTTTCCACACTTGTGCTTCAAAGTAGCACTATGATCTTCATGTTAGAGAGTCTCATATGTTGTCACTTTCATATACTATTGGGAATTTTTCATTATAGAACTTGGCTTGTATATTCCAATGATGGGCTTCCTCAAAATGGCCTAGGTTTTCGTGAGCAAGCAAGTTGGATGCACACCCACTTAGTTTCTTTTGTTGAGCTTTCATATATTTATAGCTCTAGTGCATCCGTTGCATGGCAATCCCTACTCACTCACATTGATATCTATTAATGGGCATCTCCATAGCCCGTTGATACGCCTAGTTGATGTGAGACTATCTTCTCCTTTTTGTCTTCTCCACAACCACCATTCTATTCCGCGTATAGTGCTATGTCCATGGCTCACGCTCATGTATTGCGTGAAAGTTGAATTTTTTTGAGATTATTAAAGTATGAAACAATTGCTTGGCTTGTCATCGGGGTTGTGCATGATTAAATACTTTGTGTGATGAAGATAGAGCATAGCCAGACTATATGATTTTGTAGGGATAACTTTCTTTGTCCATGCTATTTTGAGAAGACATGATTACTTTGATTAGAATGCTTGAAGTATTACTATTTCTTATGTCAATATGGACTTTTATTTTGTATCATTTGGATTTGAACATTCATGCCATAATAAAGAAAATTACATTGAGAATTATGCTAGGTAGCATTCCACATCAAAAATTCTGTTTTTATCATTACCTACTCGAGGACGAGCAGGAATTAAGCTTGGGGATGCTTGATACGTCTCCAATGTATCTATAATTTTTGATTGTTCCATGCTATTATATTACCCCTTTTGGATGTTTATGGGCTTTATTTTACACATTTATATAATTTTTGGGACTAACCTACTAACCGGAGGCCCAGCCCATATTGCCGTTTTATTGCCTGTTTCAGTATTTCGAAGAAAAGGAATATCAAACGGAGTCCAAACGGAATGAAACCTTCGGCAGTGTGATTTTTTGGAAGAATATGATCCGGGAGACTTGGAGTTCATGTCAGAAGATCCTCGAGGAGGCCACGAGATAGGAGGGCACCCCCCCCCCCCTACTGGGCGTGCCCCCCTATCTCGTGGGCCCCTTGAGAACCTCCCGACCGACTTCTTTCGCCTATATATGCCTACGTACCCTAAAACCATCAAAAATCAAGATAGATCGGGAGTTCCGCCGCCGCAAGCCTCTGTAGCCACCAAAAACCTCTCGGGAGTCTGTTTCGGCACCCTGCCGGAGGGGGAATCCATCACCGGTGGCCATCTTCATCATCCCGGCGCTCTCCATGATGAGGAGGGAGTAGTTCACCCTCGGGGCTGAGGGTATGTACCAGTAGCTATGTGTTTGATCTCTCTCTCTCTCGTGGTCTCTCTCGTGTTCCCTCTATGGCACGATCTTGATGTATCCCGAGCTTTGCTATTGTAGTTAGATCTTATGATGTTTCTCCCCCTCTACTCTCTTGTGATGAATTGAGTTTCCCCTTTGAAGTTATCTTATAGGATTGAGTCTTTTATGAGAACACTTGATGTATGTCTTGTCGTGCTTATCTGTGGTGACATTGGGATATCATGTGCCTATTGATGTATGTTTTGGTGACCAACTTGCGGGTTCCGCCCATGAACCTATGCATAGGGGTTGGCACACGTTCTTGACTCTCCGGTAGAAACTTTGGGGCATTCTTTGAAGTACTTTGTGTTGGTTGGATGAATCTGAGATTGTGTGGTGCATATCGTATAATCATGCCCACGGATACTTGAAGTGACAATGGAGTATCTAGGTGACATTAGGGTTTTGGTTGATTTGTGTCTTAAGGTGTTATTCTAGTACGAACTCTTTAATAGATTGATCCTAAAGAATAACTTTGAGGTGGTTTCATACCCTACCATAATCTCTACGTTTGTTCTCCGCTATGAGTGGCTTTGGAGTGACTCTTTGTTGCATGTTGAGGGCTTGTTATATGATCTATCTATGTTATTATTGTTGAGAGAACTTGCACTAGTGAAAGTATGAACCCTAGGCCTTGTTTCCTATCATTGCAATACCGTTTACGCTCACTTTTATCATTAATTACCTTGCTGTTTTTATTATTCAGATTACAAAAACCTATATCTACTATCTATTTTGCACTTGTATCACCATCTCTTCGCCAAACTAGTGCACCTATACAATTTACCATTGTATTGGGTGTGTTGGGGACACAAGAGACTCTTTGTTATTTGGTTGCAGGGTTGTTCGAGAGATATCATCTTCATCCTACGCCTCTCACGGATTGATAAACCTTAGGTCATCCACTTGAGGGAAATTTGCTACTGTCCTACAAACCTGTGCACCTGCAGGCCCAACAACGTCTACAAGAAGAAGATTGCGTAATAGACATCATTTGCCGGCCGAGTCACCCGCAGCAAGGTTATCAAGTTTTGCAAAGTTCAGTGGAGCCACCATATCGAGGAGGAAGCCACTTGGGAACGAGAGGAAGACCTACGGAAGGACCACCCTCACCTATTTTCTAGCCAACCCGAATCTCGAGGGCAAGATTCATCTTAAGGGGGGTAGCTTTTTAACATCCCAAATTTTCAATTTGGAATGTTATACATTAGATCATCATTACATATCATATTTTATTGCATTTTGGGTTGATCCTAGAAATTCTACGCAACTCAAGGACCCACGGGGAGAGTTGGGGATTTCATTATTTTCAAATTTGAGTTTTCTCAAATTTTGGAAAGAGGATCATTTGGTTTTAATTATTTTTCTCTCCTAATATTTCTAAAATGAAAATAAAAGAGAGGGGATAAAATTACTTTCCCAAAATAAAGAAATATTGGAGGTTAAATATTAAAATCAAATAATATTTTTTATTCGGAGTTTTAACGCTATTTTATTTGAATTAGGAAAAAAATGCGTTTTTCAAAATTGCATTAGAGGCCCAAATAAATGTTCACTTTGTCCGCTATATTTTTAGAGGACGAGGAAAATTTATTTCAGGATTTTTGGAGTCCGTTTAGTATTTATTTTCTTTGTTTTACTGTGCGTCGGAATATTAAAAAAAACGAACCGACCTAACTGGGTCGTGTCCGCCTGGGACACTAGCCCGGCCGACCCTTTAAAGCCGCGAAGGCCCGAGCCCCCGCCACCTCACCCGAAACCCTAGCCTCCCCGCCCTGCATCGAAATCCACGCCGTCCCACCGGATTCGCCGCCGCCGCCGTCGCCACGCCGTCTCGCCGCCGTCGCCGTCGCCGGAGTCCCGCG
>NC_041387.1:322820698-322882165 GCF_002162155.2 Triticum dicoccoides | reverse complement strand
CCGCGCTGCCGACCCCGCCGCCGCCGCCGGAGCCGCCCGTTGCCGGAGCCGTCCCGCCGGAGTTGCCCGCCGCCGCCGCCGGAGTTTCCGCCACCGCCGTCGCCATCACGATTGCCGAGGTAGCCGACGGTTTATTCGAGAAAACCGTTTGGTTTTATTTGAAAAACCTAAATTTGTTTTTTATTATATCGGTTTTATTTTTTCGGTTTAGTTAAATAGCGAACATTCGCCCGTATGTTCGTTTTAACGAACGGTGTTCACCCGTTAGCCGCACACAGCGAACGTTCGTTCGTTAGCCTATTCGCCAGTTTTTCTTTTTCCAGGGTTTTCCGCGATTATTTTCGATCGCGATTTCTGCCCTGATTTTCGTTTTAGGTTATCTTTTCGCTCGTTTGTCGGAATCAGGTGATTCAAGCGCCTAGATCTTCGTATCAAAACCCTCTTTCAGTTTAAACAACTTGAACAAGATTTTGGCACTATAAAATTTGACTTAAGTCTAGATTAGTAATGGGATCTTGTTTCTTTCGCAGTTTGAGTTTCGTTGCTTCATTTGATTTGATTATTTTTGCAAACTAGATTTCTTAAGTTGAACTTTATGGTTATATCTCTTATTTTAGTTTTATCCGTGCATCTAGTTGATTGCTTATTGTTTTGATTGTTTGCGATAGAGTACCCATAGTGCGAAGCGTGCTATTACGAGTCTCTAGGTTTCGCAGATCATTAGCAAGGCAAGTAACACTTTGATCATACCTCTTTACTACCTAGTTTTATTGCATTAGATCAATCCTGAAACATTGCATGGTTAGGATCTGATTAACATGTGAATTTTGGGAAGTAGATGATGAGGTAGAACCTATTGTCATGTTTACTTATCAAACCTTTGGGAGTTACTTCTACGTTATGCTTATATTGCTATGTTATGCTCGTAGACGTGGTTTGGTTTAAGTGATTCATGACAGATGTGAGAGTTATTATTACTAGTTAACTTAAGGTGGCTACTTTAATACACATCTGGGTGGATTGCATGAGGCACCCTGGAGTACGGAGTACCCAGTGGTTGTCAGGGCACCTGGAGAATCTAGTGTTGTCCTAGGATATCCCGGAGTACCCGTGTGATCATCCTACGGTCCGCCACCCAGGCTCAAAGGGATCATAAGATTATTCATGCTAGAAACTTCCGTGTGCAGGCACAAGCTATTATGGCCTCTAGAATAGTTGAGTATGTTGCATGACCTCTTTCAGTGGTGGGCTAGCAGATGTAGGGGAAAGTAGGTGTAATTGTCCACCCAGAGTAAAGAGTTAGTGTTTCAGAAAGACCGTGTCTCTATTCTCCAACCATGGATGTATTTGAGTCTTATGGGGAAAAGTGCGCAAACCTCTGCAGAGTGTACAAACTAATCATGGTTAGCCGTGTCCCTGGTTATGGATGTTTTGAGTATCTAGTTCTTGGATTATCATGTTGATCTCGTCACTCTAATTGTAATTTGATTGGGTTAATGATGATGCTTAATTGGGATTGAGTTGGAGGAACCTTCTCAATGTTTAATAACCACCATGATAGTTAAATAAATTTATTTCTTTGTTATAGGGAAAAATTGGCTTTATGCAAAACTGTAACCATAGAGCTTTCCACCAGCCATATATGCATGTAGTGATAGCAATTCTTCTGTTCATTACTTTATGTGTTACATTGCCAGCATATTCCATGTGCTGACCCGTTTCGAGCTGCAACATTTAATGTTGCAAACTTTTCAGACGACGAGTAAGGTGCCATAGGTCATTGTCTTTTACTCAGCTATGCCGTTGGAGTTGATAGACTCACTTTATCTTCCAAGCCTTCCGCTGTTATCAATTTTAGATGGCCTTAAGACATATTATTGTAATAAGTTCTCTTTTGAGACATTGATGTAATAAGTGTGTCATTGCTACTCTGTTATAAATCCTCAAGTACTGTGTGTGTCAACATTACCGATCCAGGGATGACACTGATGCACAAAGATCAGACTGTTTGAGGTCTGGTCGCTACAAACCGTTACCCTTCGTGGGTTGAAGTCTCCATCAACGTGGATGTACGATAGCACCACCTATCGGAACCATGCCAAAAATCTTCGTGTCTTCATTGCGTTTGCACATTCAATCCCATCCCTTTACTTTCTTGCAATTAGCATGCTTTACTCTTTCCGTTGCTTATACTCTTGCCATGCTTGCTTGAATGTATTGTGAATGCTTAAACTTGTGTTAAAACTCCACCTCAACTTGAAGAACTTAAATAATTGCCACTTTCGCTTGTTGAGGGTCTAATCACCCCCCTCTAGACCCCTCTTCTCGATCCTTTCAAGGTCCGATGCTTTGGGAGAGGTATCCAGTGGATCAGGAACTTGGCGGTGGCGGCTCTCTATTCTTCTTCTACCTCCATCCTCCTTCCTCTGCATTCGTGTATCCATTCCTCTTGTAATCACTACTGAGACAAGAATCCATGTGTGAGTGCTATAGATCATGTGATAGATATATATGGTACCTAACATCTGGTATATAGAGCCAAGCACCACCCTCCCCCCCGCCCAAAATTTCTCCCAATTCCTCCAATTCCATCAGTGACGATGCCATGCCTGCTGTCAAACCACCAGAGTGGGATGCCATGTCTACCAATGAGCAGTTTTTGTGGTATCTCAAGAGATTATCCGCTCAGGCGGAGGAGATGAGCTTAGTGTTGGGTGTTGCAAATGCTGGAACCCTCCTGTGGTTACCTCGTTTGTCGATCTAGTGGCCTCAACCATGACGCATGCCTCGTCGGCGCCTGCCCTCAATGTCTCCGGCTCCACCACTAAGGCCCAGGAAGTGTTCGAGGTCATCCATGATGCGCCCCTGTTGTGCATCACAATGGTGCTCGTCACGTGTTCGATGGAATGCTCGACCCTAGTCAACACCAATGATTGCGTCGGTGAGATCCATGATGCCGTCACCACCGTCCACCTCGAGCCCATGGTCGACCTCAACGACAAGGAGGTCGAGCAGCCCTTCTCCGCGCCTACAACTACAACGTCAATGACTTCCTCAGCCATGTCCTATGCACTGTCCTCAACAATGGCCATCGAGTGCCAGGAGGGCCTCGCTACCGTCCACGATACATCCACTGAGAGCATCATTGTGGCAACCATGACCTGTTCGATGATAGTGTCGCTGCCCCCCAACAGTCACACTTGCACTCGTCCCCGACCCCTCTCACCCTACTACCAACGTTAATCGTGCCCTACAGGCACCCCCACTACAAAAAAAGTACACTTCCGTGATGATACGTGTTTGTCACAGTAGGTCATGTTTTCTGTCATGCATATACATCCATGACGATTTTATGACAGAATCAAGATAGTCATACATGTGTTGTCATAGAAGTGTTCCATGACATTACAAAAATTATCATCACGGAAGTGTCACTTCCATGACAATAAATCGCGCGCCATAGAAGTGCTTCGTCAAGGGTGACCGACACGTGGCATCCACCATAACGGGTTGCTATTAAGCTATCGGGTTCTGGTTTGGATCCGATAACCAGTTAACAGCCAGGACCAATGGGGATTTTCCACGTGTAAAATTCTCAATGACCAGAGAAACCACGTGTCCGCTCACCGTCAGGACAGATGGCATCCATTCATTGGACCGAAGGCGCCTATGATACGTCGACACGTGGCAAGACCCAACAGAGGCCCATTCTAGTGAAAAGGCCGGCCCATTTTACTTGGTCAAGAGGTAGCGGCCCGGCCCATGGAAAGCCTATTAATGGTCTGTTCACATATAGCCCATTTACAGCCCGCTAACTCACGGCCCGTTACGGCCTACCAGAATTTGGCCCAGTAGCGTCATCTGGGCCATCCAATATGATTCCATCCCGTTGTAACTTCCGGCCCATGTATGGCCCATGACGTCTTTCGGCCCATAGGAGGCCCTTTGTAACCCTGGGCCCATTAAAGGTCCGAGATGAAACTGGCCCATAATGAGCACAAGTAACGTGTAAACAAGATAAGTAAGCGAAAGACAATGTGAATGAAAAATTTGGGTTGAGGAAATTTAGAAAGGCTTCAGTCAAAGTCTTCAAACAGTAACGATGAATTTCATCAACAAGTAAACGAGAAATGAAAGGGTTGAGGAAATTGAACCAGTAGTTCGGTGAAGATAATGATTTGGTAGACCAGCTCCAACTAATGTGACAGTTGTACGTCTGGTTGGAGTGACTTGGTATTTAAACCAAAGGACACACAGTCCTTACTGTATTCTCGTTGAGCTAAGGTCACACAGACCTCGCCTAATTACTCATAGTAAGTATTCAAGATTGATTTCCAAACCTTCACAAACTCGGCCACCTGGCGATCCACAATTCCTCTTGGATGCTCTAGACCATGACGCCTAACCATCTGCAAGATACACATGCTTCAAAGGTAAAAAGCGTCAATTCCACACAGGAATAATCTCTTCAGTGATGCTCAATAACTTTGGGTTTTAGGTGTTGGGTTTTTGGTTTTCCTCACTGATGATTTTCTCTCAAAGTCCTCTGAGGATGGGTTGCTCTAAATGACACTTGTCAATCTCTCTCAGAGCAGCCAACCAGCTAGTGGTTGTGGGGGCGCCTATTTATAGATAGGGTGCAACCTGACATGATATGACATAAATGCCCCTAATGATATGACCGATATGTGGATACGATATTTGGATAGCTGGCGGGAAGCACAACAATGGTCGGAATTTCGAACCATGAAAGTACTCAGGGCTATCATGTTCCTCATTTTAAGCAATTCGCACTGGTAAAATCCTAACTCCTCAGTCGGAACAAATTTCTTAGAGACCAGAAGAACTTCATCTCTGTCACTGAAGAACTTGACTGAACTGCAAGAGATTTCTAAAGGCTTAACACGGAGGATTGGGTATGTGTAGGCTTTGAGATGAGCATCACTTCAAATTTTTTCCTTACTATTACCTCGACCCACTTTAATAGTATGTTGTTTCCTATGACTCAAAAGAAGGAAATGAAACTACGAAAACAAAAGTCTTCATGCTTCATAGTCCTCGCATCAATATCTTCAAGGTGACACCAATTTCCTCATTTTCAAAGTCTTAAAATGAAGACATTCATTTTTAGGGGTCGAAATTCGTCGGATATATCAAACTCCTCAGACACTTATAAGACATGTGTACACTCACAAACACATTAGTCCCTTAACCTATAAGTCTTCAATACACCAAAATCACTAAGGGGCACTAATTGCACTTACAGTTTATACAACCGTATGGATAGATTGCCTTATTTTCCATAAAACTTTGCCCTAATAATGGCTTTATGTCAGGACCCTGATTCTATGCCACACCGATCTAGCATGTAACACTTCATATCACTTTGCGGCCTCACGCACGGTATTCCCACGGGTATCGCCTTACCATGCCCGGGACCGTTTGCGCCTGTTGGCACACGTATATTATAATGTCGCTAGCATCCATATGACAAAGAACCCGGGCTGACATGGCTAGTCGTGAACCCAAAGTGGCACTAACTTACAGGGACAGGCATCCATGACCCAGCATCGAACGTGTCGGTCATCAGCGAGTGAATCCAGGCTGTAGCACTGGGCTAGCAGGACTCCGGTGAACCGGGCTGTAGCGGGCTAACAGGACTCCGGTATTCATCGCGTGACATTTCCCCGAAGGGACAAACATAGGAACGAAGAAGGACACATGCCGGCCAGCCTAAGTGTTCCAGAGCAGTAGCACGCTACCATGGCTCAGTGGAAGCACTAGGAGACATTTACCGGTACGAGAGGCTACTAAGGATAAACAACTAGATAGTCAGATCCCACACATAGCAATACACATTACACATACGCATAACATGCAAGTATGTGTTGTACAACATGGCATCACAGCATAACTCAACAACTCATATAGATAAGGCTCAAAGAGCCATCATAGCATTTATTGCAAACAGGGGTCACACGACCCATCATATAGAGCATACAAGCAACAAGCGGAAGCATTACATGTCTGGGTACAGACATCTACAAATGAAAAAGGCTGAAGAGCCTGACTATCTACAACATCCAATCAAGATCGTAGCTGAGGTACAAGCTACTCGTCGAAGTCCACGAGAACACTAGTAAGACCGAAGTCTCTGCTGCAAAAACATAAATAAAGCAACATGAGTACAAAGGTACTCAGCAAGACTTACAACAGATCCTATCATACATGCATTTGTATCAAGAGGGTAATCTGGGGTTTAGTTGTAGCAAGCCAGCTTTGACTCTGTGGCTATCCTGTTCTACGACTACCAGAAACTCTTGAGGTGATATGGCGCACACGAGTCCACTAATCACCACACAATACACTACTATGGATTCATCCCCGTCTCCCTACGAGAAGGCCATCCATAGCACTCACACTTTGTCTTGAGCATTTTAGAGTATCTACTTCAAGTTGTCTATGTACCATGTAAGCATCCAAGAAGTCCATAACCGCGGACCCGGCTATTCGAATAGATCATGTTAACCCTGCAGGGGTGTACTTCTTCACACACGCTCTCGCCACTTACCGCCATGTACACGTCATGTATCTCAGCAACCTTCAAGCGGAAGCCTGGCGAGGGTGTCGGCCACGACCTGACTAACCACACAAGACTATAGTCCAGGTTTATCGCCTATTCAGGTTTCATCCGCAAGGAGATCCAGCCGGGGTTTCGCTCACGGACCCAAACGATGTGTGCAGGGTTCCCGAGCCCACCATCCGGGTGCCACTCGGTACACCAGGCCACGTGTGCCTAGTCTGCCCCAAGCCCACCCTGCCGGGTGCCACTTGGTAGAAAAATAGCACTACCTACAAACACCAGAAACTAGTTGCGACTCCTGGACAGAGACCAAGTTGGTTAATAAGTCGAGAGGGCTTGGAGCGCTCGGAGCCCAATGTGTGGTAGTATCAAGTCATTGGACAACATACATAGAACCCAGTGCTTAAGGACGGTTCCAGTGAGACAACCCACCATGTACTCCTACATGGCCTCTCACCGCTACCTTTACCAAAACGTGTTCACACACTTAACTCTCAGCACCAGAACATATCGTAACACTCCAATTCATTCCCAATGAACCAAACCTAACACAACTCTAAGCAATAGCAGGCATAGCATGGTAGGAACACAACATGGCTCAATCAACTCCTACACATGCTAGTGGGTTTCAACTATTTACTGTGGCAATGACAGGTCATGCAGAGGAATGGGTTCAACTACCGCAGCACAAAGTAGCAGATGAATCGTTGTTGTCCTAATGCAATAACTGAGAGCAGGAGCGAGAGAGTAGGATTTATCGGAATGAACAAGGGGGTTTGCTTGCCTGGTAGATCAACAAGGGGGCACTGCTTCTCAGACAGGTACTCTGGAACGGTCTCCGGAGCAGGACCTATCGAGAAGGAACGGCGCCAACAATCAATACACAAGCATATGCAACGATATGATGCATGAACATGGCATGAAGATGTGATGCTATTGAGCTAATGCAACTAGTATTCATTTGGTTTGAAGTCCATTTGAACCAAAGGTTCAAATGCATCTCCAAATAAGCTCTTTATATAAGCCATTTTAGTGTTTCACTTATACAGCAGGTATAACTTGGTTTTTCATGCATGAAACTGGTACAGATGGATAGGTTGCATTTTTCTGATAATTTTTCATATATAATTTATTTCAATCTGAGCTACGGTTGAATTGATATGAATTTTTGAAGTTTTGAACATTTTCTGGAATTTCCTGATTTATTTTAATTCCAGAAAATATATTATTGCGCCAGCATGACGCCATGCCTGCGTCAGCAGGTCAACGGTGCTGACCAGGTCAAACCTGACGGCAGGGACCCACATGTCAGTGTAACATCTAACTAACAGAGTTAATTAGTGCTAGGTTAGCGCTAACCTAGGTTAATTAGGGCCTGGGCCCACCTGTGCGAGAGACAACTAATTAACTGAGTTAATTAGCGCTAACTAAACTAACACCTAAACTAAACAGGGGCATGGCCCACACGTCAGTGACCCTAGGGGGGTCAAACCCCAGGTCAAACAAGTCAAACCCGCCGGCGGTTAGTCGCCGGCGAGATCCGCGGCGTACTTGTGCCCCGGGTTTCCTCTGTGGTGCTCCAAATGACGCGCGGCTAGGCACGTTGGAGAGCCAGCTCGATAGCGCGTCGGCCGGTGGCTGTGGCTGGGCCTGGGATGGCCGGAGTCGGCGGCGGCGAGCTCGGTTGCGGCCGCCGGAGTTCGGTCATGCACGAGAGCGCATTTGGAGCTCGAAGACGAGAGAAGCAATGCACTAGGGATGCTCTACGGGGCCTTACGAGCTTGTTGGACTCGCCGAGGTGACCAAATGGTCACCGGAGCTGCGTCGACGGCGAGCTCGGCGGCGGCGAAGGTTCGACCATGGTGGAGACGACAGCTAGAGGGCGAGCGCGACTAGGGGAGAGAGGGAAGAAGAAGCAGGGCTCATGGCGGACTTGCAGGGCTGCTCGTTGTGGCCGGGGACGCGCTGGAGACGACGAAGCGGCGATGGCGATCTGCGGCGGCCGGAGGTGATGAAGGCGACGGCGACGGCTCCACGGGGCGCTCCGGCTTGTGTGGCTCGGCGGAGAGCTTCAGAGCGAGGAGGCGGAGCTCCTGCGCGTGTCGGAGAGGCGAGGGGGAGGCGGTGGCTACGGTAACGGCGTGCGGCGGCGACGGCAGCGTTCGGGCACGGTGAGGAAACGGCGAGGGAGAGAACAGGGGGAGAGTGCGAGCGGTCGAGGCGGCGCGTGGCGTCGCGCGGGGCATCCAGATGACGAGGGGGAGAAGCAGGAGGTGGCGGGGAGACGTGGCCCCAGCCGGACGCGTGGCCGCGCGCGCCGGCACGTGCCCTTGTCCTCCTGGCGCGAGGAAGGGGACGACTGGCGTCGGCCAGCTGGCTGGGCCGCTGGGCCAGGCCACACAGTGCCAGGCCACGGGTAAGTCCAGGTAGGGTTTTCCTCTTTTTGTTTCTTTTTCTATTTTTCTAACATTTGTTTGGTTTAATAAAAATACTAAACCATTTTATTTTCTTATGCCAATTTTTATAGAAGCTAGTTATATTATTCCAGAGCTCCTTAATAAATGGCATAGTTTTTGGAAAATATTTTATATATATAACAATATATATCCAAAGCAAATAATTACTGCATTAATTCCAAATGCCCAAAATAAATACTTATGAGATCCTAAAAATATTGGTTTGATTTTTATCTCTGTCCAATATTTTCAGAGGGCAACATGAGCATTTTCTTGGACCCTTTTGGAGCAATTTTTATTTGGGTCATTTCCAAAAATGATTCTGAGGGTTCCACAAATCCCCATTTCAAGTTTAAATGGAATTTAAACATGATGCACAAAAGACTAGCCAGTCTAGGTCATACCAGAACTAGGGATGTGACAACTCGCCCCCACTTGAAAGAATCTCGTCCCGAGATTCAGGGGTCGACAGAAAGAAAGCGGGGTACTCCAGTCGAAGACGATCCTCTCGCTCCCAAGTAGCTTCTCTCTCGGAATGATGAGACCACTGAACCTTGAGAAACTTGATGTTATGACATCGAGTGACACGCTCTGCTTGATCAAGAATGCAAACCGGGTACTCTCGGTATGTGAGGTTATCTTGGAGATCAACCGTTTCGTGGTCCACTCCGCGGATGGGATCCGAGAAGCAACGCCTGAGTTGAGAGACGTGGAAGACATCATGAACTCAGGAAAGATGTGGGGGTAGTTCCAACTGGTAGGCAACCTCTCCTCGTTTAGCGAGAATGCGAAAAGGACCAATGTAACGAGGAGCCAACTTGCCCTTGATACCGAATCGATGGGTACCCCTCATGGGAGTAACCCGAAGATAAGCTTTGTCGCTAATTTCATAGGTCATATCCCTATGATGACGATCATACTGACTCTTCTGACGAGACTGGGCTATTTTCAAATTCTCACGAATGATGCGAACTTGCTCTTCTGCCTCCTGGATCATGTCCGGTCCAAAGAATTGTCTTTCACCGGTTTCTGACTAGTTCAAAGGTGTTCGACATCTTCGTCCATAGAGAATCTCAAAAGGAGCTTTTTTAGGCTGGATTGATAGCTATTGTTATAAGCAAACTCGGCGAAAGGAAGACATTTCTCCCAATCCATACCGAATGAGATAACGCAAGCTCTAAGCATGTCTTCGAGAATTTGATTGACCCGTTCCACCTGTCCACTCGACTGAGGGTGGAAAGCGGTACTGAAGGAAAGATGGGTTCCCATGGCAGTTTGGAAACTTTCCCAGAAATGAGAAGTGAAAAGACTGCCACGGTCTGAATTGATCTCTAGTGGAACACCATGAAGTGACACTATTCGAGAAATATATAAGTCAGCGAGCTGACTAGCAGTGATACTCTCTCGAACAGGAAGGAAGTGAGCCACTTTGGAAAGACGATCAACGACTACGAAGATAGCGTTATTCGCTTTCTTGGTCCTAGGAAAGCCGGTGATGAAGTCCATACCAACTTTATCCCATTTCCACTCAGGAATGGATAAGGGCTGAAGGGTGCCAGCAGGCCTTTGATGCTCTGCCTTAACGCGACGACAAACGTCACAGTTAGCAATAGACTGGGCGATTTCTCTCTTCATCCTAGTCCACCAGAACCTCTGGCGTAGGTCCTGATACGTCTTAGTACTACTGGGATGAATCGTGAGAGGAGATTCATGCGCCTCCTTAAGAATCAATTGTCGCAGATGTTGATTCTTGGGAACCACCAAGCGATTCTCAAAGAAAACAACACCACGATCATCCATAGAGAAACATCCACCAACTCCCTTCTTAATGTTTCTCTTGATCCGAGAAATTCCTGTGTCTTGCTTTTGAGCAGCGACAATCCGATCTTCAAGATCAGGTTTCGCCACCAAGGTAGAAAGGAATCCGTGAGGAGCAATGTGAAGATTGAGCTTACAGAATTCCTCATGGAGAAGTGGTTGGCCTTGCTGCAACATGAGATTGTTGCAATAGGATTTACGGCTTAACGCATCAGCCATGACATTGGCTTTGCCTGGAGTGTAAGTAATCCCTATATCATAATCTGAGATCACTTCCAACCAACGTCTTTGCCTAAGGTTCAGATCCGGTTGGGTGAAGATATACTTGAGACTCTGGTGATCGGTGTAGATCTCGCAACGTTTACCAAGAAGGTAATGTCGCCAGGTCTTGAGTGCAAAGACTACGGCTGCAAGCTCTAGATCATGTGTAGGATAATTCTCCTCATGTGGATGCAACTGTCGAGATGCATAGGCAATCACATGATGATCCTGCATAAGAATGCAACCTAGTCCTTGTCATGAGGCATCACAGTAGATAACAAAGTCTTTAGTGAAATCCGGTGGCACAACTATGGGAGCAGAAGTCAGGCATCTTTTCAGTTCCTGAAAACTGTACTCACACTGTGGGGACCACTCAAACTTTTTATCTTTCTTGAGAAGTTCCGTGAGAGGTTTAGCTACTTTGGAGAAGTTTTCAACAAAGCGGCGACAATAGCTGGTTAGACCAAGGAAACTCCTAACTTGTTTAACGGTTTCAGGTGGAGTCCAATCGAGAACGGCCTTAACTCTCTCGAGATTGACAGCAATGCCCTTACCAGAGATTACGTGGCCTAGGTAGGTCACTTCTGGCAACCAAAATTCACACTTGGAGAACTTGGCATAAAGGCGGTGCTCTCTGAGTTTTTCTAACACAAGTCTAAGATGTTCGGCATGCTCTTCCTCGTTCTTTGAGTAAATAAGAATATCATTGAGGTAAACCACGACGAACTTATCTAAGTACTCCATGAAGATCGAGTTCAGCAAGCGGGAGAATGTGGCTGGAGCATTGGTTAGACCGAAGGACATGACGGTGTACTCGTACTGACCATAACGAGTGACAAAAGCCGTCTTAGGAATGTCCCCATTTCTAATCTTGATTTGGTGGTATCCTAACCTCAAATCCATCTTGGAGAAGACTGAGGATCCAGCGAGCTGGTCATACAGGTCGTTGATCCTGGGGAGCGGATACTTGTTCTTTATCGTGACCAAGTTCACGGGATGATAATCTACAACCATCCGGTCCGTACCATCCTTCTTCTTGACGAAGAGGACAGGGCAAGCCCAAGGAGAAGAACTAGGACGGATGAAACCCTTTTGCAAGGACTCATCAAGTTGTTTCTTAAGCTCGGCTAGTTCTAAGGGTGCCATCTTGTAAGGTCTCCTAGAGATTGGAGTTGTTCCTGGGATAATATCTATGACGAACTCTACATCTCTGTCAGGTGGAACACCTGGCAGTTCCTCTGGAAAGACATCCGGAAAGTCACGGACTACCGGGATATCTTCAAGGTCTGGAAGAGGGCTAGCATTAAGAGAATAGAGCTGACGCTTTGCAACTCTAGTGGAGACAGTGACTATCTTGCCAGATGGGTGTGTAAGCTGAACAGACCTAGTGTAACAATCAATCTTGGCATAATGAGCTTTCATCCAGTCCATACCCAAGATGATGTTAATATCTGAGGACTTGAGGGCTACAAGTGATGCAAGGAATACAAGTCTATCAACAAGGATTTCATTACCATGGCTTACACTAGAAGTTTGCCATTTGGATCCAGGAGTTTGGATGACTAGCGGAGAGGGCATATCACAAAATGACATGTTGTGCAAGTTCGCATAGCTTTCAGAAATGAAGGAGTGAGATGCTCCAGTATCGAATAGAACCGATGCTGGATGACAGTTGACAAGGAGTGTACCAAGAACAACATCCGGATCATCATGAGCGTCTTTAGCTGAGACGTGATGCACGCGTCCACGTTCAGTGCGAGCTGGCTTGGCACTGATCGTCTTGCGTGATGGCTTACCATGGCCAACAGACTTTTCGGGCTAGGATGGAGCATAACTAGTCTGAGAGCAGTCACGTGCATAGTGTCCTGGCTTCCCGCATGTGAAGCAAGTCCCTGATGTTGGACGTGGACCCGCACTGACAAGCGGTCTACCAGTAGGCCTGGGTGGAGCATACGACTGAGCTGGGGAAGGCACCACATAAGATGATCTCGGTCAAAATCCGGGAGGAAGAGCGGAGTTTGGAACCCAAATCCGACGCTTCTGAGAACTGGAGCCGGAGGAAGATCCCAAATCACGGGTGTGCTTACGAGACTCCTCGTAAGTGAGTTGAGCTGTCTCTGCATTGATGGCCTTGTTCACAAGAGCTTGGAATGTATCACAATGATGCAGGTGGAGGTCACGACGCAACTTGGGGTTGAGACCCTTCCGGAACCTAGCCTGCTTCTTGGCGTCCGTGGACACTTCTTCTGTGGCATAGCGGGCGAGGTTCTCAAACTCTCTACTATAAGCATCAACAGCCATCTTACTCTGGGTGAAACTATAGAACTCTTCTCTCTTGCGATCGATGAGGGCCTCAGGAATGTGATGCTCGCGAAAAGCCTCAGTGAAATCCTTCCAGGTAGGAATCTGGCCAGCTGGAAGCATAGCCTCATAGTTCTGCCACCAAAGACTAGCAGGACCTTCCATGTGGTATGTGGCATAGGTGACCTTGTCATCTTCAGCTACGTTCGCGGAACGCAGCTTATGAGTGATGCTACGGAGCCAGTCATCTGCATCGAGTGGCTCGATGGAATGATGAAAGGTAGGTGGGTGCAAGCGAATGAAGTCATGAATGGTCACAGACCCTTTGAACTGATGTGCAGTGTTCTCCTCGATACGTGCCAACAAGCGGTTAGACTCACGCTTGTTCCTCTCCATCTCTAGCATGAACTCTGTCAACGAAGGCTGGTCGGGAGGATCCTCATCCCTACCATCTCCGTGGTTCTGGCTACGAGCAACAAAACTTCGCGTATCTGATGACATCCTGAGAAATGAGACCAAGGACGGAATCAGCATCAACTATAGGCTATAGAATGTAGTACAAGGAAAAATACTATCTCTTGAATTCCTAGGGCAATTCCGGCAGCATAACGGCAGTAAAATGCTCAGAATGAGACATCCTGCTAAAAATGGGGTAGTACAACAACTCAACATCACCACTCAAGGTTCTGGAATAGAACTAACAGGCTACACCGGAAGTACTCGAAAACTGGGTATGACTCTGATCAACCAATCCTATGGGACTACGGAGTAGTAACACGTGATCCTGATAGACGGAAGAGAAGCCTAGTTCCTTAACCCCGTAGGAAAGGTAGGATGACTCAGATCAGAAGGCCATGAGGTAAAAGGAGTAAAAAGAGCCTTACATTCCTTCCCACAATCAATTCCCTTACATAACTAAAGAATTTCTAGACTCAACTTCGACCAGTTTGGCTTGGTAATCCTACAAGCAGTCAGGCTCTGATACCAAAGCTGTCAGGACCCCGATTCTATGCCACACCGATCTAGCATGTAACACTTCATATCACTTTGCGGCCTCACGCATGGTATTCCCACGGGTGTTGCCTTACCATGCCCGGGACCGTTTGCGCCTGTTGGCACACGTATATGATAATGTCGCTAGCATCCATATGACAAAGAACCCGGGCTGACATGGCTAGTCGTGAACCCAAAGTGGCACTAACTTACAGGGACAAGCATCCATGACCCAGCATCGAACGTGTCGGTCATCAGCGAGTGAATCCAGGCTGTAGCACTGGGCTAGCAGGACTCCGGTGAATCGGGCTGTAGCGGGCTAACAGGACTCCGGTATTAATCGCGTGACATTTCCTCGAAGGGACAGACACAGGAACGAAGAAGGACACCTGCCAGCCAGCCTAAGTGTTCCGGCGCAGTAGCATGCTACCATGGCTCAGTGGAAGCACTAGGAGACATTTCCTGGTACGAGAGGCTACTAAGGATAAACAACTAGATAGTCAGATCCCACACATAGCAATACACATTACACGTACGCATAACATGCAAGTATGTGCTGTACAACATGGCATCACAGCATAACTCAACAACTCATATAGATAAGGCTCAAAGAGCCATCATAGCATTTATTGCAAACAGGGGTCACACGACCCATCATACAGAGCATACAAGCAACAAGCGGAAGCATTACATGTCTGGGTACAGACATCTACAAATGAAAAAGGCTGAAGAGCCTGACTATCTACAACATCCGATCAAGATTGTAGCTGAGGTACAAGCTACTCGTCGAAGTCCACGAGAACACTAGTAAGACCGAAGTCTCCGCTGCAAAAACATAAATAAAGCAACATGAGTACAAAGGTACTCAGCAAGACTTACATCAGATCCTATCATACATGCATTTGTATCAAGAGGGTAATCTGGGGTTTAGTTGCAGCAAGCCAGCTTTGACTCTGTGGCTATCCTGTTCTACGACTACCACAAACTCTTAAGGTGATATGGCGCACACGAGTCCACTAATCACCACACAATACACTACTATGGATTCATCCCCGTCTCCCTACGAGAAGGCCATCCATAGCACTCACACTTTGTCTTGCGCATTTTAGAGTATCCACTTCAAGTTGTCTATGTACCATGTAAGCATCCAAGAAGTCCATAACCGCGGACCCGGCTATTCGAATAGATCATGTTAACCCTGCAGGGGTGTACTTCTTCACACACGCTCTTGCCACTTACCGCCATGTACACATCATGTATCTCGGCAACCTTCAAGCGGAAGCCTGGCGAGGGTGTCGGCCACGACCTGACCAACCACACAAGACTCTAGTCCAGGTTTATCGCCTATTCAGGTTCCATCCGCAAGGAGATCCAGCCGGGGTTTCGCTCACGGCCCCAAACGATGTGTGCAGGGTTCCCGAGCCCACCATCCGGGTGCCACTCGGTACACCAGGCCACGTGTGCCTAGTCTGTCCCAAGCCCACCCTGCCGGGTGCCACTTGGTAGAAAAATAGCACTACCTACAAACACCAGAAACTAGTTGCGACTCCTGGACAGATACCAAGTTGGTTAATAAGTCGAGAGGGCTTGGAGCGCCTGGAGCCCAATGTGTGGTAGTATCGAGTCATTGGACAACATACATAGAACTCAGTGCTTAAGGACGGTTCCAGTGAGACAACCCACCATGTACTCCTACATGGCCTCTCACTGCTACCTTTACCAAAACGTGTTCACATACTTAACTCTCAGCACCAGAACATATCGTAACACTCCAATTCATTCCCAATGAACCAGACCTGACACAACTCTAAGCAATAGCAGGCATAGAATGGTAGGAACACAACATGGCTCAATCAACTCCTACACATGCTAGTGGGTTTCAACTATTTACTGTGGCAATGACAGGTCATGCAGAGGAATGGGTTCAACTACCGCAGCACAAAGTAGCAGATGAATCGTTGTTGTCCTAATGCAATAACTGAGAGCAGGAGCGAGAGAGTAGGATTTATCAGAATGAACAAGGGGGTTTGCTTGCCTGGTAGATCAACAAGGGGGCACTGCTCCTCAGACAGGTACTCTGGAACGGTCTCCGGAGCAGGACCTATCGAGAAGGAACGGTGCCAACAATCAATACACAAGCATATGCAACGATATGATGCATGAACATGGCATGAAGATGTGATGCTATTGAGCTAATG
This sequence comes from Triticum dicoccoides, assembly GCF_002162155.2. NCBI lineage: Eukaryota > Viridiplantae > Streptophyta > Magnoliopsida > Poales > Poaceae > Triticum > Triticum dicoccoides. Next base: position 322,865,555 of record NC_041387.1, on the reverse strand, counting down.
CAACTAGTATTCATTTGGTTTGAAGTCCATTTGAACCAAAGGTTCAAATGCATCTCCAAATAAGCTCTTTATATAAGCCATTTTAGTGTTTCACTTATACAGCAGGTATAACTTGGTTTTTCATGCATGAAACTGGTACAGATGGATAGGTTGCATTTTTCTGATAATTTTTCATATATAATTTATTTCAATCTGAGCTACGGTTGAATTGATATGAATTTTTGAAGTTTTGAACATTTTCTGGAATTTCCTGATTTATTTTAATTCCAGAAAATATATTATTACGCCAGCATGATGTCATGCCTGCGTCAGCAGGTCAACAGTGCTGACCAGGTCAAACCTGACGGCAGGGACCCACATGTTAGTGTAACATCTAACTAACAGAGTTAGTTAGTGTTAGGTTAGCACAAACCTAGGTTAATTAGGGCCTGGGCCCACCTGTGAGAGAGACAACTAATTAACTGAGTTAATTAGCGCTAACTAAACTAACACCTAAACTAAACAGGGGCATGGCCCACGCGTCAGTGACCCTGGGGGGGTCAAACCCCAGGTCAAACAAGTCAAACCCGCCGGCGGTTAGTCGCCGGCGAGATCCACGGCGTACTTGTGCCCCGGGTTTCCTCTGTGGTGCTCCAAATGACGCGCGGCTAGGCGCGTTGGAGAGCCAGCTCGATGGCGCGTCGGCCGATGGTCGTGGCTGGGCCTGGGATGGCCGGAGTCGGCGCCGGCGAGCTCGGTTGTGGCCGCTGGAGTTCGATCGTGCATGAGAGCGCGTTTGGAGCTCGAAGACGAGAGAAGCAAGGCGCTAGGGATGCTCTACGGGGCCTTACGAGCTTGTTGGACTCGCCGGGGTGACCAAATGGTCAGCGGAGCTGCGTCGACGGCGAGCTCGGCGGCGGCGAAGGTTCGGCCATGGTGGAGACGATAGCTAGAGGGCGAGCGCGACCAGGGGAGAGAGGGGAGAAGAAGCAGGGCTCACGGCGGACTTGCAGGGCTGCTCGTTGTGGCCGGGGACGCGCTAGAGACGACAAAGCGACGATGGCGATCTGCGGCGGCTGGAGGTGATGAAGGCGACGGCGATGGCTCCACGGGGCGCTCCGGCTTGTGTGGCTCGGCGGAGAGCTTCAGAGCGAGGAGGCGAAGCTCCTGCGTGTGTCGGAGAGGCGAGGGGGAGGCGGTGGCTACGGCAACGGCGTGCGGCAGCGACGGCAGTGTTCGGGCATGGTGGGGAAACGACGAGGGAGAGAACAGGGGGAGAGTGAGAGCGGTCGGGGTGGCGCGTGGCGTCGCGCGGGGCATCCAGATGACGAGGGGGAGAAGCAGGAGGTGGCGGGGAGACGTGGCCCCAGCCGAACGCGTGGCCGCGCGCGCCGGCGCGTGCCCCTGTCCTCCTGGCGCGAGGAAGGGGATGACTGGCGTCGGCCAGCTGGCTGGGCCGGCCTGCTAGGCCGCTGGGCCAGGCCACACAGTGCCAGGCCGCGGGTAAGTCCAGGTAGGGTTTTCCTCTTTTTGTTTCTTTTTCTATTTTTCTGACATTTGTTTGGTTTAATAAAAATACTAAACCATTTTATTTTCTTATGCCAATTTTTATAGAAGCTAGTTATATTATTCCAGAGCTCCTTAATAAATGGCATAGTTTTTGGACAATATTTTATATATATAACAATATATATCCAAAGCAAATAATTACTGCATTAATTCCAAATGCCCAAAATAAATACTTATGAGATCCTAAAAATATTGGTTTGATTTTTATCTCTATCCAATATTTTCAGAGGGCAACATGAGCATTTTCTTGGACCCTTTTGGAGCAATTTTTATTTGGGTCATTTCCAAAAATGATTCTGTGGGTTTCACAAATCCCCATTTCAAGTTTAAATGGAATTTAAACATGATGCACAAAAGACTAGCCAGTCTAGGTCATACCAGAACTAGGGATGTGACACTTTATAAAGCAGGAAAACACTCCTTGGCTACTTGTCAAGGAGGTTGAAGCCGATGGTCGGTCAACAAAGTTTATTTAATGCGGATCTGAGCATTAATGATGTAAAGTACTTTGATACATAGAATCATTACACATACTGGACAAAGTTAATTTACTTCAAGTCGTCTATTAAAAAGTCAAGGGCATAGTCTTGTTCAGATAGCCACCCGTGTCAAACGAATATCGATCCTTAATTCAGCCACCCGTGTCCAAATTAAGGCTCGGGGGCTATTGCATTGACGATTCAATGCAGAAAATTCAAAGCACAAAACAATTTCTAAGGAGATTACGACCCTCAGGTTGGTCGACCGCACCAAACCTGAGTCTCGGGGGCTATTACACACCGTGTTTCCATTCCTACGTATGCTGCCGAGCTAGGAGTTGACCCTCAAGCCGATTTCGCGAATTGGCCCGAGTCTCAAGGGCTACTAGGACTAGCAGTTTCATGTTTCCTTTCAGGTGCATCTCGGATTTTAAGCCGACACACTCCTTGACGGATTCTGGCTATATATCTCGGCGGAGAATAAATTGCACCAATCAAAAACTTACTCACAAAAAATCAGACAAAGCCCAAGGTGGTGCATCACCTCAGAAGCAGTCCAGTGTAAAGCTCGGATACAAGTGGCTGGATCCATAGAGGGCATTTCTGGCATTAAGCTCGGCTGAACTCCTTCAACTTTTTCGAACCAAGGTGATCTATGACACCTCAGATGTAACCGACGTTAGAGCTCGGCTGCAAAAGGACACCTCGGATGCGCCCGAGGTGCGGCGCAAAAATAAGTAGGCATTGATAATGGCCAAGAATTTATAGGGGTTCTCGACGCCCAACGTACAAACTCTTGGATGCCCGACGGGTAAACTCTTCGGATACACCTCGGAGATTGTCAAGATCAGAGATGGGAAAACTTGTTGAACCAGCTTTCAAGATCGATGGCCGAAGACGTAGGACAGTTCGGAAGAACCGAGGAGCGTCCCCAACTTGAAGACCGGTTCAAGGGGGTTAGTGATGGTGTCCTGGACTAGGGGGTACTCACCACGTCGTCTCCCGACTAGGTAGGTCGGGCTGAGGACCCCCATGGCGGCTCACTAATGGGCCACTTCGGGCAGCCCATGCCATATACAAGGAGGTTTCCACAAGACTTGGCGCACAAGACGAGGACTCTCCTAAACCCTAGTCATCTGGTGTATTATATAAACCGAGGCCAGGCTAGTCAATAGATGATCTCATATTCATTAGAACAATCTCGTGGTAGATACATGTACTCTGTACTATACCCCATATGAATACAATCAAAAGCAGGACGTAGGTGATAAGCACATTTCATATACATCTTTTGTCACTCAAATATGCGGTTTATTGAGATATATTCTTTCACTTCTTGCTATGAATGATTGAATATGTGAATGAAAATCATATAAAGGATCATTTACTTGTCACTTGTTGCTTTTGCAGAAAAGTGCGCAAAGGCACTATAAACTTCAAGATCCGGACTAAGTGGCTAAGAGAATGAAGAAGAGGAGGAAGAATGGACTTGTGCGAGAAGAAATGAAGTAATCGGGGGGCCAACTATAGAAGAGAGGGGATCTACTTGGAAGAAAGAAGAGAAGTAGGAGGGAAAATTGCAAAGTGGCAGATCTGATAGAGAGGGGTCAAATCCCTAGCCATCTCCTTCGATCCCCTTCGGGCCTGGCACACATCTCTCTCCCTCACCCCTCCTTCTCCACCACCGGCCTTCGCTGCGGCCAGGCCGGCGTGGCGGTGCGCCATCCATCCAGCCACCACTCCATCATCCGTCCACCAGCATCACCGCACCATTCATCCATCCGCCACTCCACCAGCGCCGCACCTCGCGCGCCCTATCAGACGGGCGTCTGGTCCTCCGCATGAGCGCTCGTCTCCACTGCCGCCCCTGCTGCTTCTTCTCTCTTCCACCTGTTGCTGCTCCTCCCTTGCACCACTTCTCTAGCTGGCTGCTGCTGCTCTTCCCCTTCCCTTGCCCCAACCTGCTGCTACTTCTTCTCCCTCAACCTCCTGATGTTTCCTTCTCTGAACCAACTTCTTCTGCTCCTCCTCTGTTCGAAACTGTTGCTGCTCCGCTGCTTCTCTGAAACTGCTGCTACTCCTTTCTCCCACGCCCCTGTTGCTGCTCTTCTTCCTTTGCCTACCTTGCCGCTTCCCTTCTTTTCTCTGAATCTCCCAAACGCTGCTGCTACCTGCTCTCTCCAGCGTCCACTTACTGCTTAGTTTCAGACTTGTGCTTGTGTAGTGTTAAATCGCTCATATGTGAATGGTGTTGGGGCATGTGACTCTATGTTCTTGTATGTGTTAATTAGTTAAATTTGTCACTTGAGTACTGCACTTGCTGCATAGTCGTGTTTGTTCAATTTGTAGTTCCTGTGTTGCTCAAGTACCCGTGATATATATATATATATATATATATATATATATATATATATGTATATACTACTATATAGTGTACCCGTTTTGAAATTTCGAATCTCATGACCAGGAAGCAACCTGAACCATTGATAGGGTCCATCCAATGGTTGGAAATGCTCGGGTTCGCTGCTACAGTTCTAGCTACAGTACCAGCGAAGCTACTGTTGTTCTCCGGAACCATCCACAGATAATTAGTACCAGCCAAGCTACTGTTGTTCTCTAGAACCATCCACAGATGTCAATGCTGAAAAAATCCACATGCTTGCTGCTGTTGTCGTCCATCCGCGCATGTAGCTGGCTGTCTCAGCCGCCTTGGCAATCGATCCATAAGCATCGGTAGCGCACACACTAATCGCGTCATGGCAGAAGGATTTGGGACGGAGTTTTGAGTTGGATGTTGTGCAATGCACCAATCACGCGAGGGAAGCCAATGCGTGCATTTGCACGTACATGTATACTAGTATATAAGTGTGTGTGTGTTTGTGCACACACATATATGTGTGTGTCTATAATGTGAAATATTTCAATTCTGTCCTACATTCTTGGTTCCTCTCTCGGTTACATGTTAGATAAACATATGTGTTCTAGTATTGTCGTTTCCCTTTGGTCAATTTGTTATGCTTGTGTCAGTGCTTACATTCTCAAGTAAATCAATAATACCATAAAGATAGAGATTACCATCTGAACCTCCCTTTCCTTCTTTTCATTTTTTTGGTCGACAATTTTCCCGAATGATCTTAGTTAGTCTAGATTTAATATTCTGCTTTCTTCACCCAATATTGTGTTACCTAGATTTAGCCGAGCGTAGTCACTGGTCGACTAGTCCCTGAGGAGAACACGACACTCTGTAGTTTGGGTGTAAAACCCACTGTACTTACAATTGATTAGTAGGGTATTATTTCTTCGAGAGAGCCCGAACCTGGGTAAAATTCAGTGTCCATGTTACCATCACTCCAAGACGCCTAGCTTAGGACCCCTACTATGAGATATGCCGGATTTAGAACCGACAATGGCCTCCTCATGGTGAATTGGCTGAGATGTTATTGGTCATAAGGTCGTGAGAGGATGAGTGTGTAGTGGACGATGTCGCACAACTCTCTGATTTTCCACTAAAACATCTCTTCCTTGTGCGGCATGCAACAGGGTGGGGATGGAGCTCCCAGACTCGTAGTTCGACTTCATCTCCACATTTCGCCTTCCTTCGTGTAATATTCCCGACAAATCTGATCGGTGCCATTGTAGCACCCTCCCCTTCCTGGGCATAAGCTCGATGGTGGAAGAGAAGGAAGTGAAGGATGTAACAATAGCCTTCTATTCAAAGTTGAGCCCCTTGGGAAGATTGGGGAGGAGGAACGGCGCGGTACTTTGCAGGAGCTGCTCAAGGGGCACCTGAAGATGGTTCGCCTTTGAGGACTTTGGTTCGATCCGTCCCAATCTCCTGCTCCTATCCCATTTTTCAATGTTAATATCAAACATGCACTAGGCCACTTCTAGTTGCTCTCGTCTCAACTCATGTATACATGTTAATTTCGTTTATGATATATGATGTGTTAGTGGGACAGTGTGGCATCTCAACTTCGGGGGCGCATCCAATCACTAATCAGGCTACCTTTTGTTTTAGTGAATTCGCCATGTGATGCGGATGTTGCTCGCTATTCACATGTGCATTGCTCAGCATATCCTACTGCGGGAAGGTTCATGTTGTCGATTAGTGACATGTTTGTTATGAGTAGGCTCATCTATCTGGCGCAAGCGTGGAATAAACTCAAGATAGTTTGGCACAGACCAAACATCAATTAGTGAAATTTGGCATGTCCTCTAGCTCTGTCTTTCCCATTGCATTGAATTTCTTGGATTTCATTTGGATTTTTGGTGAATGACCTTGGTAATTCGGCAAGCTCTCTCCACGGAACTTGGAAACCTTCTTAAGTGACCCTTGATCCCAAGCTGAAATTCTTAGGGTTTATCTCTTACACGCTAATGCCACCATATTAAACCCTGATTCGACTTATGCCCATTACAAAGGAAACTTCTTTTCCTTTGCACCAATGATTGTCAAACTATTATCATAGCACCGATGATATATACGAATCTCACCAAAAATATTGCTATGTCATTTAGCAATATTTCCATTTATTGAATACACATTTTATCTCCATTATTGGCACATGAAACTAAAAGTATATTTCCCTGCACCCAAAACTTATTAACTTGGTGGGCATATCTTGTACCTTTATATTCATCACATAGAATTCCCAAGTACATTTGACTTAGGAAATAGTATTTTTCATATTTTTGAAATGTCTATGTGATGACCATTGTGAAGCAACTACTTTTTTGTTGTTTCTAAAATTCTGAAAATATTCATGGACCTTATCCTGTGAATATCATGTCTATATCCATCAAGCAATGACCCAAGATTTCTCGGATTTTGATGGGAGCCCCTAGAAACCCTCCTGTCCATTATATGCAATTGTGAAGCAACTATTTTTTTGGAGATGCTAAAATCCTAAAACTATCCCTAAAGATTCTCATATGAATAGGATTGATACATGACTATTGTAACACCCCTATGTAATGAGTTACGGTGAACCTCATGATTATGCTTAATCACTTTGGTTTGTAATGTTTGATCACCTTTGGATTCATATCTCATTTCAAATTCCACCACTGAAGTCAAATTCAAATTGCAAGTGAAATTTGAAGTTGCACAAAAATTGTTGCAAAATAGTTCATCTTTTCGCAAATATTCCATAAATATTTTTTGTTAACGAAAACAACATCACTTATTTGCTTAAATGGGCTATAGCAATTAAAACAGTGTCAAATCAGCAAATTTAAATGCTTCTCCAATTATGAAAAATTCAAAGAAATTCAAATGCTTCCCAAACTTTTTGTGGCAGTGCCAAATATCGTAATGTATTTATGTGGGAAGTTTCACATTCTACAAAAATTATTTGCTATCAAGAGAAAATGTAGAAAAGAATAAAAGAAAAAGAAAATGCCTAACTAACTACTGTGCACCTAGGCCCTAGTGGCCACAGTGCACCAAAGCCCAGCCCACCACGGCCTTTCGCCCACCCTTGGATAGAGGCAGAGAGGCCATGGCGCTGTGCACGCACGCACACCGTCCATGCCGCGAATGTCGCCGTGTTGACCATCCCACGGTCGTGTAGTTGGATAAGAGCAACCCCCAGCCCCGTGTTGAACCCTAGCCCTCATTCTCCCCCTCATTCGCTCTCTCTCGTCGACTGGAGCTCGCCCGAGCTCGTGGTCGCCATGAGCATTGTCGTAGCCGTGGCCACCGCATGCCTCGTCGCTTGAGAAGACGTCCAGGAGAATCGCCACGGTCCACTTCGTCCATCCCGAGCACTGAATCGAGCTGGGATGGCCCGTACGCTCGCCATCGACCTCGTTTTCACCGCGTACATTATCGTCATCCGTCGTCGATTGCCACTGCTCTGGTCCCTCCCCAACCTCCCCGAGCACGCCTATGGATCCGCGGTGAGCTCCTCCTTTGAATCCGCCTCACCCCGGTCTCAATCCTTCATCGTAGTCGCCCATACGAGCAGGCGGCCGCCATGGCCAAAGCTCAGCGTCCACATACGCGCACCCCGCTGCTCCTTGTGTTGCTTCTGCTGCTTTGCCTGCTACTTGCTGCTGTGCTACTGCTACTCTACGTGATGCTGCTACTGTGCCTGCTGCTTGTTGCGCCGTGCTGCTGCTACTTTACGTTATGCCGCTGCTCTGCCTGCTGCTTGTTGCATTGTGCTTCTACTACTGTACGTGATGTCGTTGCTCTGTTTGCTGCTTGTTGTGTTGTGCTGCTACTACTCTACGTGCTTCCACTGCTACTCTGCTTTGCTGATGCTGTTGCCTGCTGCCGCTGCAGCCGCACTGCCCGCTGCCGCCGCTGCTCGCCCCCGCCTACATGCACCCCGCCGCTCCTGGCCGAGGCCGCCTCCGACCTGCTCCGTCCGTCCGCGCCTGCCTCTGGCCGCGCTCCCCGCCGCAGCTCCTGGCCGTGGCCGCCGGAGCCCTCTGCTCCCGTGCGCGCGCAACCACTGGAAGGGCACGGCTGTGTCCCCTGCCAAGTGAGGCCGGCCCTGCTTAGATTGGGATTAGCTTAGGTTAGTTCAATTATTTAGTTAGTCTAAATGTGCATATGACACATGGGGCCCGCCGGTAAAATAAAAAGTTGAATCAAAATAAAATATCTAAGCCTATGACATGCGGTGTCCACTTCTATTGTTCATCGGTTGACCATTCAATAAGTTGAGTGGGTCAAACCAGCCCCTGGCCCCACATGTCATTGACTATAGCTGGCACTGCACTAGGTGACAAACATATTTACTGTTTGTAATGTGAATTTAATTAATTCTAGTAAATTGAGAAATTTTTTAAAACTTCAAGAATTCATATAAAATAAACCGTAACTCGGATGAAAATAATTTATATATGAAAAATGATCAGAAAAATAAGACGAACCCGAATATGCCATCCACATATCTGCTGCATGCCTCCAAAACTGCAAACACGGAACCTTCCCCTCTGGATCGTCTATCCAATAATTGCTTGAAGCCGGGAAATTATTCCCAGATATTTTCCCGCTCTATATGTAACGTGTACCACTGCGTTAGGTCACCCCTAGCACAACATATTGCCATGTCATGCATCTGTGTTGCATTTGTTTGCTTTATATTTATTGTCTATTCCCTTCTTCTCGTCGGTAAACTCCGAGATTGACGTTGCTCCTAGTACGGCTACGCCCTGACTTCTAGCCCCTTTCAGTAGAGCTTCCAGGCAAGCAAAACCCCCTTGATCATTCCTGTATCACCCATTATTTCTATCTCGTGCTTGCATTAGATTTTGCTACTCACAACTCCTATTCTGATGCATAGCCTGATTTTGTAACCTGTTGTTGATACCTTACCTGGTATCCAAAATGCTTAGTTTAGGTTGGTTAGTGATCCACCCGTGGCTCCGCACTCTTGTCCATGTTGCCTAACTTTGTTACCGGTTGACTCGATCCGTGTGATTGATGTGCAGAGACCGACACAACACCACATACCCCCTTAATTGAGCAACTCTATAGAGCTACTATTGAGTGACGAGGGTGATAACTCCTACCTCACTCCCGATGACATCTCTGTAGCGTAGCTGGTCGTTTGTGGGTTACTGAAAGTGCAGGTTTACTCCCAGGGGGTGAATGGAGATTTTTAGAAATTCATCGAACTCCGATGAATTTGATGAAGATCAAAGTGAAGAAATAGAAACACAAGGGAAACTAAGTCATCACAGAATCAAAGTACATGCAATCAGGATACGTAAGAGTGAAGAACATGCAATCATACATTCAACGCATGAAGAATATGAATGGAAGAAATGAAAGATAACATGATGAAATTTTTCAGTTCAAATTCATTAGAGCATAGATCAAAAATTCTTCAACATCGGAATAAAGTAAGAGGGGGTTGAGGAATTTGAAACCATGTAGGCTCGGTGAAGACAATGGAATTTGCTAGACCAGTTCTAGTTGTTGCATCAACTGTACGTCTGGTTGAGGCGGCTGAGTCACAACTTAGAGTACACACAGTCCTCACCATATTCCTCTTGAGCTAAGGTCCCTTAGTCCTCGCCCAATCACTTGTGTCAAGTCTGATAGAGGATAAGGTGTCCCATCTTTCGATGAGATGATGGCTATCATTTTTGGTGGAGTAGACTTTGACGATCTGACTATGAACGTTCGAGGAAGTCGCGCCTTAGCAATCGCTAAACCAACTCTGAGAGGTTATTGACCACGCCGGAGCATGATCAACCTAACCACGAGGGTCTATTTCCTACAAGCAAACAAAGAACTAGCAAGAAACTGAGACTGCAATTTGGATATTGCGAATATAAGAGGAAAGCTTTATTGGTCAAGGTGGGGTTCTGTGACGTCTTGATCAGGTCGTTAAACACAAACGAAGTACACGAAATTGCAGCTATGGCAAACTTTAATACAAACAAAACCCTAAGTCTAAATGATGCCCTAAGGGCTGTATGTATGGAAACGATGCCCTAACTTTGTTTCCCCACACATACGGACTCTAAAAACAGCCTATTCTTAAGTATTTCAAAATTACATGGGCCTGGCCCAAACATAAGGTGACGCACCTATAATAGCCTCTAGACGAAATTTGTGAAGCGGCATCTTGTATATTTCGTCCAAGCCTTCTTGCCCTCATTATGGTGGCTTCAAAGTCCTCAAATCATCACTTGAACTCCGTTCTTGTTCCCCTTGCGCATGCCATCATCTCCATGCTTGTTCTTCCTCCAATGTTCATCCTTCTTTTCCAAACTAGGCCCTTCATTTTTAACCAAAACAAATGTATCCAATTTAGGTAGCATCATATTCTCATGAACATTAGAATCATTACCAAGAAACGAAAGTACCTGATACGTCTCCAACGTATCTATAATTTTTGATTGTTCCATGCTATTATATTATCTTTCTTGGATGTTTTATATCCATTTATATACTATTTTATATGATTTTTGGGACTAACCTATTAACCTAGAGCCCAGTGCCAGTTTCTGTTTTTTCCTTGTTTTTGAGTTTTACAGAAAATGAATACCAAACGGAGTCGAATTGACCTGAAAATTTACGGAGATTGTTTTTGGACCAGAAGAAGCCCACACAACATCGGAGATGGACCAGAAGAGTCTCGAGGCCTCCACGAGGGTGGAGGGCGCGCCCTACCCCCTGGGAGCACCCCCTACCTCGTGCCTACTTCGTGGACCCCCCTGACTTGTTCCAGACGCCAACCCTCTTATATATCCCCAAACTTCCAGAACAGAACCTAGATCGGGAGTTCACCACCACAAGCCTCTGTAGCCATGAAAAACCAATCGGGACCCTGTTCCGGCACCATGCCGGAGGGGGGAATTATCACCGATGGCCATCTTCATCATCCCGGTGCTCTCCATGACGAGGAGGGAGTAGTTCACCCTCGGGGCTGAGGGTATGTACCAGTAGCTATGTGTTTGATATCTCTCTCTCTCTCTCGTGTTCTTAATTCGACACGATCTTGATGTACCACGAGCTTTGCTATTATAGTTGGATCTTATGATGTTTCTCCCCCTCTACGTTCTTGTAATGGATTGAGTTTTCCCTTTGAAGTTATCTTACCGGATTGAGGCTTTAAGGATTTGAGAACACTTGATGTATGTCTTGCATGTGCTTATCTGTGGTGACAAAGGGACATTCACGTGATCCACTTGATGTATGTTTTGGTGATCAACTTGCGGGTTCTGTGACCTTGTGAACTTATGCATAGGGGTTGGCACATGTTTTCGTCTTCACTCTCCGGTAGAAAGTTTGGGGCACTCTATGAAGTACTTTGTCTTGGTTGAATAGATGAATCTAAGATTGTGTGATGCATATCGTATAATCATACCCGCGGATACTTGTGGTGACATTGGAGTATCTAGGTGACATTAGGATTTTGGTTGATGTGTGTCTTAAGGTGTTATTTTACTACAAACTCTAGGGTTGTTTGTGACACTTATAGGAATAGCCCAATGGATTGATCGGAAAGAATAACTTTGAGGTGGTTTTGTACCCTACAACAATCTCTTCGTTTGTTCTCCGCTATTAGTGACTTTGGAGTGACTCTTTGTTGCACGTTGAGGGATTATCATATGATCTAATTATGTCATCATTGTTGAGAGAACTTGCACTAGTGAAATTATGAACCCTAGGCCTTGTTTTAAAGCATTGCAATACCGTTTTCGCTCACTTTTGTTACTTGCTACCTTGCTGTTTTTATATTTTCAGATTACAAAAACATATATCTACCATCCATATTGCACTTGTATCACCACCTCTTCGTCAAACTAGTGCACCTATACAATTTACCATTGTATTGGGTGTGTTTGGGACACACGAGACTCTTTGTTATTTGGTTGCAGGGTTGTTTGAGAGAGATCATCTTCATCCTATTCCTCCCACGGATTGATAAACCTTAGGTCTTCCACTTGAGGCAAATTTGCTACTGTCCTACAAAACTCTACGCTTGGAGGCCCAGCACGAGTCTACAAGAAGAAGGTTGCGTAGTAGACATCAAGCTCTTTTCTGGCACCGTTGCCAGGGAGGTTAGTGGTTGAAGGTATATCTTTAGATCTTGCAATCGAAATCTTTTAGTTTCTTGTTTTGTCACTAGTTTAGTTTATAAAAGAAAATTACAAAAAAATGGAACTGAGATTGCCTCATATGCTTCATCTTTTTAATGTCTTTCGTGAAAATAAGGATTCCGATAATTGTGCCAAAGTGTTAGAAGAAGAATGCATTAAAATGTTTGCCACCAAATCTTTGAATGATGAGCATGATTGCAATGTTTTTAGTATGAACTCGTTGAATATCCATAGTACTATCGATGATTGCACCAGTCATGATAGAAATGTTTCTTATAAGCATGTCAATTTTTGTGGAGTGCATAGAGTTTGCAAGTACACACCAAAAAGGGAAGATAGATTTTGCAAGAGGCATCAATATTTAGAAACTAAATGGTTGCAAGAGAGGCTAGATGTTTGTGCTGAAAATTTAAATTTTCTTAGCCATCCTTGTGAACTTTGCAATGAACATGGTCACTTAAATCTCCAATGCAAATTGTTTCCTGATCGAATCGTGTCCAAAATTTGTGATGACTTGATTTCCCTTGCGCATCATAATACACTCAGTTTACTTCTAGGTTATGAAGAAATGAAATGTATAACTAAGGATATTCCAGAATTTACCCTTGAGAGAGATCTTGATTTTGATCTAGAGGAAGTTTTTATGTATTGTGCGGTGAATTGCATTGAAATCCTTATACTGCCAATTACATAAAGACAAGAAAACAAATATAAGATGAAGATAATACTAATGAAAGGGAAGAGGTTTCCCAATATCCGCCTATTATTTCTTATGATGAATCAGGTAACGAGGAGGAGCTTTCTATTCAGCCAATCTCATTAATAAGGAGCTCCAAAAAGAGTATTTAACCCACACATAATGTGAAGAAGAAAAAGAAATGACGGAGAAGTAAAGGTAAAAAGGTATCCCTCCCAAATGATGTTTCTCCTATTATTGTTATGCCTATTACTCATTGCGATGATTATGATTGGGAAAGTAACGATACTTGTTATAATCTTGAGAATATTTTTGGCATCAACTTAGAAAATTGTGATGATAATAATTGCTATACTATTGGTGCTATCCATACTATTAATGATGAGAGTGATTATGCTTATGATATGCAAAGGCCCAAGATTGGGGATGCTATGTTTGATGAGAATGGCATGTTTGAGAATTTATTTGCTGCAATTAACGTTTGTCCCAAGCTTGGGGATGCTATGTTTAATGAAGATGATATTTTTAGTCTCCCAAGTTTTGATATGCAAATTTATTATGATGAAAGCATGCTTCCTATTTATGATGATTATATTGATGAAAGTGGGTTTGGTAGAGTGTCAACTTTAGGAAGTAATGATCCCACTATTTTGGAAGAGGTTTCAATTGATTTTGATGAGAACAAAGTTGCTACTTATGATGATTATTGTAATGACACTTATGTTCTAAAAAGTAGTGATGATTATATTTATAAAACTTGTCATGATTATGAATACCCTTTTTCTGAAAATTAATCTTTCAATGTGGAAATAATCTATAGTATTCGAGTTTCTTATGATACTCTCACTATTCCGGATGAGAAGAGTTTTGCTTATGTGGAGAGTAATAAAAATTATATGGTTGTAGATCATGAAAGAATGCTTTATGTGATAGTTATATTGTTGAATTCATTCATGATTCTACTGAAAATTATTATGAGGGAGGAATATATGCTTGTAGTAATTGCAATAGTATCAAGTTTCCTCTCTATGTGTTGAAAATCTTGAAGATTTGCTTGTTTTACCTTCCTATGCTAGTTGATTCTTGTTCCCATAATTTTTTTTCTCAAAAAATCCCTATGCATAGGAAGTGGGTTAGACTTAAAAGTGCTAGTCATATTCTTCATGATGCTCTCTTTGTGTTTTAATTCTTATCTTTTATGTGAGCATCATTAACATCATCATGCCTAGCTAAAAAGGCATTAAAGAAAAGAGCTTGTTGGGAGACAACCCAATATTTATACCTAGTGTTTTTGTGTGTTCACATGATTAGGCTACTGTAGTAATCATGTTTTACAACTTTTGTTTCAATAAAGTGCCAAGTAAAGCCTTTGGGATAGTGTGGATGACAGTTAACTTGATTTTGTCCAAAAACAGAAACTTTTGCGCTCAGTCCAGGAAATTTGAAAATTCACTAGAACGTGCTTTTGATCTGAATTGTTTTACACAAGATTGATATACAAATTTCCTAGACTATCCTAATTTTTCAGAATTTTTGGAGTTACAGAAGTATGGAAAGTTTCCAGTTATTACAGACTGTTCTGTTTTTGATAGATTCTGTTTTCTATGTGTTGTTTGCTTATTTTGATGAATCTATGAGTAGTATCGGAGGGTATGAACCATGGAAAAGTTGGAATACAGTAGATATAACACCAATATGGATTTAGAATGAGTTCATAACAGTACCTAAGTGGTGATTTTACTTTCCTATACTAACGGAGCTTACGTGTTTTCTGTTGAGTTTCGTGTTGTGAAATTTTCAGGTTTTGGGTAAAGTTTTGATAAACTACAGAATAAGGAGTGGCAAGAGCCTAAGACTGGGGATGCCCAAGGCACCCCAAGGTAATATTCAAGTACGACCAAAAGCCTAAGCTTGGGGATGCCCCGGATGGCATCCCCTCTTTCATCTTCGTTCATCGGTAACTTTACTTGGAGCTATATTTTTATTCACCACATGATATGTGTTTTGCTTGGAGCATAATTTTATTTTGTTTATATTTGCTTTATGTTATTCAAAGATATGTTTTATATCTTTTAGTTCAATAAAAGAGTCAAGTATAGCCTCTACCATGCTTATTTTACAAGTCTAGACATTGCTATTTCGAAATTAGAAAGTTTGCTGTTATGTTTTAAATATTGGTGAATAGTCAGAACATGATAAAATCTTGAAATTTTTACAAGATGAGTAACAACAAATTTTCTATAGTGTGGTAATTTTTCAGAATTGTTGGTGCTAGGTAAGTATGATTCCTCTTGCATTCTTTACAGACTGTCCTGTTTAGACAGATTGTTGTTATGTTTGCATATATTTGCCTGTTTAATGATTCTATTTGTGGATATGAGTATTAAATATGCAGAGGCATTTAGTAGGTGATATCAAATAATAATTTTAGTGATTTTCTACAGTAGAGAGTGATAAGGTTTTGCATTGATTTATACTAACTTATCTCACGAGTTCTTATTGAGTTTTGTGTGGATGAAGTTTTTAAGATTCTGGGAAACGGTGATATGAGGGGAATTAAGGAGACACAAAAATTCAAGCTTGGGGATTCCCAAGGCATCCCTAGTTAATATTTCAAGAAGTCTCAAGCATCTAAGCTTGGGGATGCCCCGGTTGGCATCCCACCTTTCTTCTTCAACAACTATCCGTCAATTTTGGTTGAACCTGAGTTTTTGCCTCATCACATGATATGTGCTATCCTTGCGAAGTCATTTTATTTTGTTTTGTTTGCTGTTTGAATAAAGTACTTAAGATCTAAATTTTCTTTGTGAGAGAGAGTCTTCACATAGTTACATAATTATTCTACTACTCATTGATCTTCACTTATATTTTTTGGAGTAGTTTGTCAATTACTCACGTGCTTCACTTATATCCTATGAGTAATGGTTGAATAAATTGAATATCATAAATCTGAAATTATATATGCTTATACCATGGGGAGTAATGACTTCACATATAAGTATAGGTGGTAAATTTATTGGAAGTTAGCAAACATAGTATTGGTCACTTGAACAATTCATGAAAGAATATTGAAGAAAGAGAATTTCACATATAAATATATTATCTTGGACATCTTCTATGATTGTGAGCCCCATTAATTATTTTCAAACCTGATCAAATTAGTTGAAGTTGGACAAGGAAGACAACATAATGAGTTATGCTTGGGTATATTTGTATAGAAGCTATATTGTTATGGATCCTCCAACATGTGGTGCTTGCTATTTAGAATCCTTTGCTAGCCAAAATCTCTGTACTAAGCGGGAATACTGCTTGTGCATCCAAAATCCTTGAACCAAGTTTCTTCCATGAGTGTCCACCATATCTACCTTTATGCGGTATTTACCCGCCGTTCCAAGTATATTTGCATGTGCCAAACTCTAAACCTTCAAATAATAATCTGTTTTGTATGCCAGAATCACTCATGTAGCGACTAGGGGTTGTCAGTATCTTCCATGCTAGGTGGGTTATTCTCACGATGAGTGGACTCCGCTCATCATTCACGAGAGAGTGGCTGGTAATTGGGATGCTCGGTCCTATGATCAAAAGATCAAAAACGAAATCGCAAATAATTAAACAAAACTCTCCCGGGATTGTTGATAGTTGGACGGTACCCGTTGTTTTGGACCAACCGTGGAATGTGCTTGGTGGTGGTGGGGGTGTAAAAACTTTACCATATGTTTGGGAACCACCTATAATGTATCTAGTATGGAAGATATTGGGAACTCTTGGTTGTTATGTTGACAATGAAAGCATACCTCTTGAAATTATTTTCATCTCTGTTTTAAAAGCTTCGAGCTCTGGCACCTCTGGAAATCCCTGCTTCCCTCTGTGAAGGGCCTATCTTTTACTTTAAAGCAAGAGTCAGTAGTGTTCCTTATCATTCCAACCTACTCTTTAGTTGGAAATCATCATATGGTGGGGAAAGACCTAAGCATATATAGCCATTCAAATATATTTGATCATCAATTATTATTGTTGACAATTATCTATATGATAAGTTGGGAGGCGAAACATTAAGCCCCTATCTTTCTTTGTGTTTGATGGATGCTATTTGTTCTAAGAATATGCTTTGAGTGGTAGCAATCATGGAAGACTATATGATAGTTGAGTATGAGGGATTTGCTAAATCAAAGATCTTAATAGATCCTTCCTGAAAATAAGATGAATTGCAAGTGTTTGATGACTGAGAATATAGTTTGTTAGTTTTCAAGAAAGTTTATGGTCTATGCTTTAACATGTGAATAGCTTGTTACTTGATCATGAGACGCTTTATGATATGAACTACTGTTTATGATACATAATGATGATAGAGAAAGTGATTGAAATTATCATTAATCAAACCTGTGTACTTGCTAGCATTCCACATCAAAAGTTCCGTTTTTATCATTTACCTACTCGAGGACGAGCAGGAATTAAGCTTGGGGATGCTTGATATGTCTCCAACGTATCTATAATTTTTTATTGTTCCATGCTATTATATTATCAGTCTTGGATGTTTTATATGCATTTATATGCTATTTTATATGATTTTTGGGACTAACCTATTAACCTAGAGCCCAGTGCCAGTTTCTGTTTTCCTTGTTTTTGAGTATCGCAGAAAAGGAATACCAAGCGGAGTCCAATTGACCTAAAAATTCACGGGGATTGTTTTTGGACCAGAAGAAGCCCACGGAGCATCGGAGATGGACCAGAAGAGTCCCGAGGCCACCATGAGGGTGGAGGGGGTGCCCCCTACCTTGTGGCTTCCTCGTGGACCCCCTGACTTGTTCCTGACGCCAACACCTCTTATATATCCCCAAACTTCCAAAACAGAAAAAGATCGGGAGTTCCATCGCCGCAAGCCTCTGTAGCCACCAAAAACCAATCAGGACCCTGTTCTGGCACCCTGCCGGAGGGGGGATCCATCACCGGTGGCCATCTTCATCATCCCAGTGCTCTCCATGACGAGGAGGGAGTAGTTCACCATCGGGACTGAGGGTATGTACCAGTAGCTATGTATTTGATCTCTCTCTCTCTCTCATGTTCTTGATTTGGCACAATCTTGATGTACCGCGAGCTTTGCTATTATAGTTGGATCATATGATGTTTCTCCCCCTCTACCTTCTTGTAATGGATTGAGTTTTCCCTTTGAAGTTATCTTATCGGATTGAGTCTTTAAGGATTTGAGAACACTTGAAGTATGTCTTGCATGTGCTTATCTGTGGTGACAATGGGATATTCACGTGATCCACTTGATGTATGTTTTGGTGATCAACTTGCGGGTTCTTTAACCTTGTGAACTTATGAATAGGGGTTGGAACACGTTTTTGTCTTGACTCCCCGATAGAAACTTTGGGGCACTCTATGAAGTACTTTGTGTTGGTTTGAATAGATGAATCTGAGATTGTGTGGTGCATATCGTATAATCATACCCGCGGATATTTGTGGTGACATTGGAGTATCTAGGTGACATAATGGTTTTTGTTGATGTGTATCTTAAGGTGTTATTTTACTACGAACTCTAGGGCGGTTTGTGACACATAGGAATATCCCAATGGATTGATCGAAAAGAATAACTTTGAGGTGGTTTCGTACCATACAATAATCTCTTCATTTGTTCTATGCTATTAGTGACTTTTGAGTGACTCTTTGTTGCATGTTGAGGGATTGTCATATGATCTAATTATGTTATCATTGTTGAGAGAACTTGCACTAGTTAAAGTATGAACCCTAGGCCTTGTTTTAAAGCATTGCAATACCGTTTTCACTCACTTTTGTTACTTGCTACCTTGCTGTTTTTATATTTTTAGATTACAAAAACCTATATCTACCATCCATATTGCACTTGTATCACCATCTCTTCGTCGAACTAGTGCTCCTATACAATTTACTATTGTATTGGGTGTGTTGGGGACACAAGAGACTCTTTGTTATTTGGCTGCAGGGTTGTTTGAGAGAGACCATCTTCATCCTACGCCTCCCACGGATTGATAAACCTTAGGTCATCCACTTGAGGGAAATTTTCTACTGTCCTACAAAACTCTGCGCTTGGAGGCCCAACACGAGTCTACAAGAAGAAGGTTGCGTAGTAGACATCAATACCTGGTAATTTAATTGGCGCGTGAACTCTAGTAATTGGTCCAGTATGTATAACAACATGGGTTGTGGGTGTAACAATGGTATTCATGTCCTCACCATCCTCCCCTTCTTGAAGTGAAGTCGTCCTCGACCGAAGCTGGTCTTCCTCACCCAAATAAGGCTTCAAATCTGCAAAGTTAAAAGTGGGACTAACCCCAAAATCTGCAGGCAGCTCAAGTTTATATGCATTATCATTTATTTTCTCTAACACCTTAAAAGGACCATCAACACGTGCATTAGCTATGATTTGCGCAAACCAGGAAACCTATCCTTACGCAAATGTAACCAAACAAGATCTCCAGATGCAAAGACAACATGTTTATACCTTTATCTCCAGCAAGTTTATATTTAGTATTCATATGCTCAATGTTTTCCTTAGTTAACTCATGCATTTTTAACATCAATTCAGCACGTTGGTTAGCATCAATTAACCTTCTCCAAAGATGGAAGAGGCAACAAATCAATAGGTGCACGAGGTAGGAAACCATACACGACTTCAAAAGGGCACATCTTTGTAGTAGAATGGAGCGAATGATTGTAAGCAAATTCAATATGAGGCAAGCATTCCTCCCACATTTTCCTGTTATTCTTCAAAACATCCCTAAGCATAGTAGACAATGTTCTATTGACTACTTCAGTTTGTCCATCAGTTTGGGGGTGACATGTAGTACTAAAAAGCAGTTTAATCCCCAACTTAGTCCATAAACATCTCCAAAAGTGGCTAAGCAATTTAGTATCACGATCTGAAACAATTGTATTTGGCACACCATGCAAGCAAATAATTTTATGAAAGAACGAATCAGCAACATTAGCAGCATCATCGCTTTTATGACATGGTATAAAGTGTGCCATTTTCGAGAACCTATCCACAACAACAAATATGCTATCCCTCCCTGTCGTGGAATTAACACGTCAGATGTCCTTAGTGTGAGGACTTAGTCGCGAGGCCAACGCATCTATGTGGTAGCTTGAGAGGGGTTGAGTGGAATCGAGAGACGCAACACAAGACAAGGGTTTAGATAGCTTCGGGCCCCGGGAAACATCATCCGGTAACAACCCTACATGTTGTTTGAGGCTAGATCTCATTATCATCACGAGGGAGTCGCCGTAAACCGGCTCTCCTCTAGTTGTGTCTAGCCCTAGAGATTGTTGTTTGCTTTTTCCTCTTTGGGGAGCCCTGCCCCTCCTTATATAAGTTGAAGGGGCGGGTTACATGTAGAGTCCATCTCGGACTAAGAATTAAACTATTTTGACTTCCCTTCCTGGGCTTCTTAACGTCTGCCGGTTTAACATTGTCTGCCGGTTTAACATTGTCTGCACGTTTAACATTGTCTGCCGGGTTATGATTGACTTAACACCTGCCGGTGCTACCATCTGTCTTAACTCTGCCGGTTTAACGTCTGTCTTAGCCATCTGACTTAACTGTCTGCCGGTTTAACACTCACCGGTTTACCAAGTCCTAGCCGGATTATGACTCCGGCCGGGTCATACCGCGGGGTATATCCCCGACATTAGCCCCCGGTTTAATTTGGATTTATCCATGTTAAAGTGATCCTGATCATCCTTAAGTCCTTGTCACTTCCTTCTTCTAGAAAATCCGGTTTAATAGGCCAGCATCATAATCAATTTGCTGACATTGGTTTCTCATAGAAAATATATTGTGAAGAATAACTCCTTTGATTCAGCTCCCAATGCTTAAAAACAATACTGGTCCTTGAAATACTCATCTGATCTTCAGCCGGTTTAAGGACGTAGAACTTGCCGGTTTATCATTGCCAAGATCACCGATTTATAAATATTGATAGCACCGGGTCATACTTGTAGTTAACATCCAACTTGAAAATATATGTCTTATATGCCTATCACTTGTAGCCCCCAAGTCTTAAGAAGGTAGCATAGCAACAGCTTAAGACTTGCTTCAATATAAATATCACAACCTTGAAGAAATCCAGGTTGTTCATCTCAATCACTAGTCAGAATTGAGTATTCCACATATGTAGCCCCCAAGTGCTAGGTTGTCATGCTTGCAGCAACCTGGGACTTGTAATTGCCTGATGCTCATAAAAACTTCAACCAGTGTAGCCCCCAAGGGTCGGGTCATTATGCAATAATGAGCAGGGACTTTGTAAATATAATCTTGTAAATTTTGAACAACAACGTGTAGCCCCCAAGGGCTGGCTCAGTAAGATAATATTGAGCTGGGACTTTGATATATACTTCAATGAAAATAACATCATATGATGTAACCCCCATCATGGGGCTTGAATCCACGTCCACAAGGCTAAGAGCCTTGTGCTTTACCAACTGAGCAGTGGACCCTTCAATATAATGAATAAAAAGCTTTGTACCTTGAATTGTTGACATGAGCAATTGGTAGTCCCCAAGGGCCGGCTCATTATAATGTGATGAGTCGGGTCTTCAATAAGATGAGCAAAAAATGACTTTGCATTAGCCCCCAAGTGTCATGGTGCATGCTTGCAACGACATGAGACTTGCATATTTGATGTAATCTCAACTTAAATAATGTAGCCCCCAAGTGTCGGGTTGTAAGCCTGCAGCAACTCGGGACTATTCCTTCAATCATATCCATTGATAATATGATAGCCATTGCGCTAAAGCAACTTTGAAAACCTGAATCATAATACTGGTTATTGATAACCATAATACAAATCCAGCCATGTTGGCTATTAAAGATTTGAATAATATACCCAACGATTTATAAGCGCATGATTCCAATGGCGCAATCCAAATATATACTGGCGACTTATAGTCCAAAGCCAGGTTGGGTTAATAAACACCGGATTATAAGTGATTATGCACTGACAACTTGTAGTTGAAAGTCGAGCCGGGTTAAAGAACACCGAGTTAATTTGATGACTGATAGTCATGCCGGGTCAATAGACGCTGGTTCAACATAAAATTTATTGAAAGATAAAAATCTTGACAAAGGCAAATAAAACCGTGTAGTCGAGGCTTTTCGAGGGCTGCCAGACCCGAATTCGAGGCTTTTCGTGGGCTGCCAGGCCGCTGAGTTAAACCATTTGACAAAGTCTTTTAAGATGGGCCTCCAACTAACCAATCATCGTTTTAACTTTGACAAGTTCAGGGTCTCTATGAGAGTAACTTGTCAAACGTTTGGCGGGTCATGCCAGAATTACCTGGATAGGAGTGGCTTACTTGATGAAGGCAGGTTAACCCGGGGTTTTAGGTGAATACACCAGGCTTCCAAGCCGTGGGTCGATACCCAATTACAAGGGTCCTTTCAAACTATTTGTTACTTTACACAAAGAGCCCCCAAGTAACTTTGTGAGCTGTGCTCAATGGGTGCCTATGTTTGAGTTCTGCGTAGCAACAAGACTCTCTTTGTCCCCTTGGGTGTGAAGCTCCCAAGCTTTGTTGTGGCGTGATAGCCGGATTAATGGACAGGACTCCGCTTTGCAAGCAGAAGCCCCCATGTGATATATTTCTGAGCTGTGCTTGCCGGGTGCCTATGTTTGAGTTGTGCTACGCAACAAACTCTCTTTGGCCCCTGATGATAATATTGTCTTGATAGCCGCATCAAGAGGGTAGTAATGCCATGTTCTGTTTGGTGAATACACCTATGTTTGAACAGGAAGCCCCCAAGTAATCATATGAAGATGAGCGCATAAGGCAGAATACCCATGTTTGAACTGCACGTCAGGGCAGCAGGTCCTCTTGGGCAACCTTTAACTTTTTACAAGAGATAAATTCTTCTTGAACCAGTATTTTGAACCGGCTTTCGAGAGCTTCAAAGCTTTGTGGGAGATAAATTTCCCTTAAGCCGGATATTAAACCGGAATCCCTCTTTTTAAGCCGGAAATTTTCTGACGGCCTTTAAATTTTCACCAATGTGGCGGTTTAGGATCCTGCATTAGATAACGTTGCAAGCCGGAGTAATTGCTCTTTTAAAGAAAGCAATATATAATATAAAAATATACTGTATGGATTTCACCTGATATGTTAGGCCAGAAATTATTCACCGCGGAGT
Source organism: Triticum dicoccoides (assembly GCF_002162155.2). NCBI lineage: Eukaryota > Viridiplantae > Streptophyta > Magnoliopsida > Poales > Poaceae > Triticum > Triticum dicoccoides. The sequence goes on along the minus strand of NC_041387.1, from coordinate 322,842,094 downwards.
TGATGATCACAACGGTGAAGCTGACATCAATCACGGGCAGGTCGACAATGGAGGCGGACAGATGAGACGGCCGCGGTGTTGTAAACCGGTGTGGACGAGCAAATTGTCCTCCATGCTGTAGGCCGGCGCGGACGCGTGAGACGGCGGCGAGAGCAGACAGGCGTGTCGTTCGCAGCGTTGTAAGCCGGTGCGGGAGTCTGTTGAGTAAGGACGACCACCTATGCCTCTATCTTCGCGGTATAACGCCACCTTGTAATGAGTAATGCTCCTGCATATAAATACAGCAGGGCAAAGTAGTTTTGCTCGGATGAATTAATATACACTAAAAATAGATAGGGCAAATAGCACCTGATACTTTTGTTGGGGAATATAAAGCTGATGCTGGATAATGCCGGCGCATGCTCTTTGGTAATGCTTGCTTTGCAGGCAACAGGGACACGACTACTGTCCAGTCTCTTGTCTGCTACAGCCTCAAAAGTTGAGCCCAGCTGCGGACGTCACGATCTGGCTTTGAAAAAGGCAACCATGTTTTTTTTTGCATTATTTCCAAACGCCAGCACCCAGAGTGACTGGTTTTTGCCTTCCCTGAAGCCTAATTAATTGTGTCCTCGCTTTGGTTGATGATGAGGGAGCTCGTGGTCATCTCTTATACATGCTTCTGCAACTCTGCTTCTGTTTTCTCCACCCAGCGGCAGAACATGCGAGCGCAGGAGCGGCCCTGGCCAGTGGGCACGCTGGGAGGAGAGTACTGCCCGGGGAAGATGGCATGGCGCGGGGTCGTGTGGTCGCAGGAGCGGCACAGCAACCTGATGTGAAGGCAGGGCCTAGAACCGTCGTGGGCGGAGCCGGACAGACCGGTGTAGGAGCGCGACCCGCCGACGCGGCGGAGCAGCACAACAGCCTGCTGTGAAGGCAGGGCCTAGAACCGTCGCGGGCGGAGCCGGACGGACCGGTGTAGGAGCGTGACCCGCCGACACGGCGGAGCAGAGGAGACGCGAAGCCAGCAGTTGGGCGTAGGCGAGCTGCTGAGGAGGCCCTTGACCCGGCGGGTCGAATGGTGAGGGCACGATGGCCGCCGAACGGCTCAGCACAACGGGTCGCGGCGAAGGCAACCATGAAACCGTTCGCGGCGACTCACGTCGGCTCGGAGGCAGGTCCATGGATGAATCATGGTGGCAACGGAGTAGTTTGGCGGTGAAGCTGCAGCTTAGCATGGCGATTGCGTCGGCAGAACCGCGGGGGTGATAACGATGGAGTTGCTTGCCTGCTGGGTCTCAGCGGCGACCACGCAGCGCCGGCTTGGAGGCGACTTCAGTGAGCATAACGCCACACGCAGGCAGCTCGCAACTGTGATGACTCCCAGGCAGCTTGGCATGTGTCCGCCATGGCGGCTCGATGCAAGACGCGCTTGCAGCGGCGAAGCGACAAACTAGAGGGACAGGCAGCCGGGGATTGCAGAGATGAACAGGCACGGGAGCAGCAAACAGGACCGGCAGCAATGAACCGGCGGTGCAAGGTGTGGTGGCCAGCGGAGCTCGGCGTTGGAAATAGCGCGACCCGATGCAGCGGTCGTGGCGAGTTAACTGGCACGGGCGCCGGGTCGAAGCCGCGGCGGGTTACCACAGGCCATCGAGGTAAGCGACGCCGCAGCTTGAGGCGGGTCTGTCCTTCGCGGCAGTTCGAGGCGGGTCTGGCTTGACGAGGCGACGACGGAGGCGGCTCAACCGCAGTGGAAATAGGGCAGGGTCGACCCGATGATAGAAATCGAGCGGCGGCGGTTCAACACACGCCCGTGACGGCGGGTTGGAAGCAGAAGGAGGTCGTGGCCGGTTCAGCGCAAGTGCGCAGAGCAGGAGGAGGTGAGGTGGAGGCCTAAATTGCAATAGTGGCGTCGGCTCGGAGTAGAGTTGATCCAGCAAGTCAGCTTTAGAGGCGACTCAAACAACGGGCAGTTTGATCATAGAGAAGGCCGGGTCAAGGTGAATTGAGACCTCAGCGGCAAAAATGACTGAGGCTGGATCATGGGTGGTAAGGCAAGAGCAGTAGTAGCGAGGCGGCGCTCGACGGTGAGCGTCCGAACCAGCAGGACCCGGCGACTCAAGGCGAACTCGGCGGCTCGAGACCAATGACATGGCGAGTCACATCAGCAGCAGGTTAGTGTCGCGGGCCGGTAGGGCGGTGAATCATAGCAACGGCGGCTCGGAGGCTCGTAGAAGCAAGCAACGCCGGCTCGGAGGCCGTAGGGACGAGCTGGTTGGCCGTTGATTGCATGGGTTTCCTGGCGTTAAATTTTCTTGAGATGATGGCTGGAGTAGTACTTTTTGTTTATGCAAAGAACGTATTAGGCCTCCAATCATCTTTCTTCTTTTAGGTGCTCTTGCTAGGCTCAAAAATAGTATTTTTTATCTGACATTGGTTAACTTCCATGCACTATCTGCTTCTTATCTGACTCAGTCATCTTTGCCACCGCGACTTGTATAGAGTGGCGGCTCTCCGCGGCGGGTCACTCGGCCCAGGCGGGCTTTGCAGAAGAAGCAAGGTGAAAGAGAACCTTACGGCCACTCGAGGCACAACTGCAACGGTAGGAGCCAGAACAAGTCACGTCATGGCCGTCTTAACGCGGCGGCGATTTAAAGGCGCGGGCCACGACGAGTCTCAGTATTGGCGGCGAGTTAACTTGGCGTTTTGACCAATCCGAGTTATTAACCATATCAGTTTCCGGGTTGTTCCTATTTTCTGGGTCGCATCCATATGTTTGCTGGGTGGAGGCAACAAGCGGTTCAACAATAGTGAAGCTGGCGATTTGTTGCTCTTTATGATGTGAGCAGAAACAACTGCGGCTCTCATGCAGAGATAACTCGGAGCAGTAACAACGGCTTGCTGATCGCGGCGATTTGCGGCCCGAGGTACAGTGATCCAGAGGCAAAGCGACTCAAATCCGGAGTGGCTCAGCAGACGATGATTCGGATCCGATCAGTAATTCCAGCGGCTCGTAGGCGGGTCGTGGCCATGGCTCGGGGTCAAACCTGCTACAGCTCGGCGACGCAAATCCGGGTTGTGGCCGTGGTCGTTTTGTACCAAGTGACATCTGTGACTTCCTCTGGGTTGTGTCCCCTCTGTCTTTTTTCTTTAAAATTGCTTTCCTTTCCATTAATTCCCTTGACTCCGACTTGCAATCAGCACACGCGGGTCAAACCTTCGGTTCCTTATACTTCAATTTGGTTTTACTGCAGATCGGATCGAACCGGCAACTTCTATTTCTTTTTCCATAGATATGGCGACTTGATAGCCATGACAGACCGGGAAACAACTGTAGATTGTCCATAGTGAGTTGACAATATTTCCCTGATTTTAGAGTTGATGCCAATCCTTCCGTGCTGAATCTTTTTCCACTTTAAAAATTACGAACTTCTCGAAACCCTGGAAAAGATCCCTCCAAAAAACTCAACACCATCGTGCGCAGGCCCCACGATGGGCGCCAACTGTCGTGGAATTAACACGTCAGATGTTCTTAGTGTGAGGACTTAGTCGCGAGGCCAACGCATCTATGTGGTAGCTTGAGAGGGGTTGAGCGGAATCGAGAGACGCAACACAAGACAAGGGTTTAGACAGCTTCGGGCCCCGGGAAACATCATCCGGTAACAACCCTACATGCTGTTTGAGGCTAGATCTCATTATCATCATGAGGGAGTCACCGTAAACCGGCTCTCCTCTAGTTGTGTCTAGCCCTAGAGATTGTTGTTTGCTTTTTCCTCTTCGGGGAGCCCTGCCCCTCCTTATATAAGTTGAAGGGGCGGTTACATGTAGAGTCCATCTTGGACTAAGACTTAAACTATTTTGACTTCTCTTCCTAGGCTTCTTAACGTCTGCCGGTTTAACATGGTCTGCCGGTTTAACATTGTCTGCCGGTTTAACATTGCCTGCCGCAAGGTTGTCAGAATCGTGATTTTGAATCGGATCGGTGCTTTGATGGCAGGATCGTAAATTGTAGAATCTTCACTATCAGGATCGTAGAAACGTAGATTCCATGAACTAAAATTGTAGAATCATAGGGGTTAAGTTGGATCGTAAAGTCGTAGAATCGTATAACAGAATCGCGATTCTGACAACCTTGGCCTGCCGGTTTAACATTGTCTGCCGGTTTAACATTGTCTGCCGGGTTATGATTGACTTAACACCTGCCGGTGCTACCTTCTGTCTTAACTCTGCCGGTTTAACACTCGCCGGTTTACCGTTTGTCTTAGCCATCTGTGTTAACTGTCTGCCGGTTTAACACTCGCCGGTTTACCAAGTCCCAGCCGGATTATGACTCCGGCCGGGTCATACCGTGGGGTATATCCCCGACACTCCCCTTCTTTGTTCAAGGTAAACCTAAAAAAGTCGATAGATATATCCTCCCAAGGAACACTAGGTACAGGCAAAGACATATATAAACCATGAGCATTGAGTCGTGACTTAGCATTTTTACATGTAGTGCAGTGATCAACAAAACACTCAACATCACGCCTCATCTTTGGCCAAAAGAAATGTGTAGCGATTACATCCTCCATCTTCTTCACGCCAAAGTGTCCCATTAATCCTCCTCCATGCGCCTCCTACAACAACAAAAGATGAATGGAGCTAGCTGGAATGCATAGCTTGTTAGCACGGAACACAAATCCATCATTAACGACAAACTTGTTACATGTTCTTCCTTCTTTACAATTCTGCGGTACATCTCTAAAATCAACATCATGCACATATGATCTTTGATGGTCTCCAAACTAAATATTTTAATGTCAAGTTGTGAAAGCATAGTATAGCGATGAGATAATGCATCGGCAATAACATTTTCTTTACCCTTCTTGTGTTTAATGACATAAGGGAGAGTCTCAATGAATTCAACCCATTTAGCATGTGTACGGTTTAATTTTGCTTGACTTTTAATGTGTTTCAAAGATTCATGATCAGAATGTATAACAAATTCTTTGGGCCATAAATAATGTTGCCATGTTTCTAACATCCGAACAAGAGCATATAATTCTTTATCTTAAGTAGAAATAGTTCAGAGTAGGCCCACTCAATTTTTCAGAAAAGTATGCAACAAGTTTACCATCTTGTTATAACACACCTCCTAATCCAATTCCACTAGCATCACATTCAAGCTCAAATGTCCTGTTAAAATCAGGAAGTTGGAGTAATGGAGCATGTGTCAACTTATCTTTCAATACCATGAAAGCTTCTTCCTGTGTGGTACCACAAACAAAAGGCACATCCTTCTTTTTAATCTCATTGAGAGGTGCAGCGATGGTGCTGAAATCCCTCACAAAACGCCTATAGAAACCAGCGAGGCCAAGAAAACTCCTCACTTGTGTTTTTGTTTTGGGATGCGGTCAACTCTAAATAGCTTCAATCTTGGCTTTATCAACTTCAATTCCCTGTGGAGAAACAACATAGCCAAGAAAAGATACTCGATCGGTGCAAAAGGTGCACTTCCCAAGGTTACCAAACAAACGTGCATCACGTAGAGCAATAAAAATAGCACGTAAATGTTCCAAATGTTCCTCCAAAGATCTGCTATAAATCAGTATATCATCAAAATAGAGTACCACAAATTGTCCAAGGAAAACATGTAAAACTTCATTCATTAATCTCATGAAAGTACTAGGTGCATTAGTTAACCCAAAAGGCATGACTAACCACTCATATAATCCAAACTTAGTTTTAAATGTTGTTTTCCATTCATCACCCAGTTTCATACGAATTTGATGGTATCCACTACACAAATCAACTTTGAAGAAAATAGTAGAGCCACTTAATTCATCAAGCATATCATCTAGCCAAGGAATAGGATGACGATAATGAATAGTAATATTATTAATGCCTCTACAATCAACACACATACGCGATGTACCATCCTTTTTTGGCACTGGAATAATAGGAACAACACAAGGACTAAGGGATTCAAGTATATAACCTTTGTCGAGCAGCTCCTGCACTTGACGCATAATCTCATTCATCTCCTCTGGATTGATAGAGTATGGTGCACGGTTGGGTAGTGATGGACAGGGAATTAAGTCAAGCAGATGCTCAATCCCTCAAATAGGTGGTAATCCCGGTGGCACATCTTGTGGAAAGATGTCAGCAAACTCCTGCAAAATGTTAGTGACAGCAGGAGGCCAAGATGAAGGCACATCCTCGAATGAAAATAATGCCTCTTTGCACACAAAATCATAGCAAACATATTTGCTGCAATCTAGATCATCAATATCAGATTTGGTGGCAAGTAAACATCCACTTTTCAATTTAATTTTAGAAGCAACACTAGATGGTTTATTATTAGGTTTCATTTTTTGCTCAAATTCTTTTGCCACTATCTGATTTTCACTCTTATTTTGCTCTTGTTTTGCTTTACTAACTCGATTAATATCATCTTTCAAATAGAATCGGGAGTCATAGGAAGCAAAGTAATATGTTTATCCTTATGAACAAGAGTATACTGATTGTTTCTACCATGGTGTACAGAATTTTTATCAAATTTTCATGGTCTAACAAGTAATAAGGAACATGCTTGCATGGGTACCGCATCACAATCAACATAATCAGCATATGTAGCGATACTAAAATGCACACGAACAGTATGTGTTACCTTAACTTTGCCTTTGTTGTTGAACCATTGGATGTAGTAAGGATGCGTATGTGGTATTGTGGTGAGAGACAGCTTCTCCACCATCTCCATGCTAGCCAAGTTGTTGCAGCTCCCTCCATCTATGATGACATGAACAGAACATTCCTTCACAACTCCCTTTGTATGGAAAAAATTGTGCCTCTGATTTTGCTCAGCTTGCGTGACCTGCACACTGAAAACATGTTGTGCAACTAAACTTTCATACCTGTCAGTGTCTTTAGCAGCCATATATTGCATCTCTTGTTCAGAATCATCGCCACCATGCTCTTCACTTGTAATAAGAGCCAAAGTCTCCTCGCCATAGTCACTACTAGACTCATACCCACCATCCTCAGTAGCAATCCTCACATGCTTAGATGGGCATTCTCTCGCATAATGACCTCCACCCTTGCAACGATGACAAATCATATCATATCTTTGCCCTGTTGATGCCATGGATGAAGAAGAGCTCTGTGCAGGCCCAGAAGGTGTGCTCTTGGCAGATCGTGGTGGTTGTGCATGCTTTCTTGTATCATGGTTGGAGGTGGCAGCTAATGGAGGTGCCGATGCAGCAAAACATGTGGAAGTGGAGGATGCCCGCGGTGTCCATGATGAAGGTTGACCTGTAGAAAAGTTAGTTCGTGCCAATGCATGTCGATGCTGCACTTCATGTTTAGCTTTGCAAGCAAGATGGAATAAAAGAGTGATATTATTATACTCCTTATACTCTAAAATGGTCTGAAACTCTCTATTTAATCCACCGATAAAACGTGCAAGCATAGCTTCATTATCCTCTACGATGCCACATCTAATCATACCAGTTTGTAATTCCTTATAATATTTCTCTACAAAAAAAATTCCTTGTCTTAAACGCTACATTTTTGTAGTAATTCATGTTGATAAGATGGTGGAACCCAACGAGTACGCATAGCAATTTTCAAAGCAGCCCAAGTAGTTGGGATATTATTGGGATATAATCTACAATGTTCAGACCACCACACACAAGCAAAACTAGTGAATGCAAAAAGAGCAGTAGCAACACGTCTCTCCTTAGGATATTGTAAACATGTAAAACATTGTTCAGTTTCTAACTCCCAAGTAAGATATATATCAGGAACATATCTACCCTCAAATGGTGGAATATTCAATTTTTGTTTAGGGAGATGGTCTGGATCTCTTACCTGAGGTGGTGGTGCAGCCCTACCATTGCGATTATATGCATGTGGACGACCTGGTGGTGGTGTTGGTGGTTGCACGTAGTTCTGATTTTGATCAACCACATCCTCATAATCTCCCTCGTAAACATCCTCCTCCTCAGTAGTAGCAGCGGCACCAAAATTTTGTCCTTCCTCAAGAGGAACATGCCTCGTTCGGTGAAGGGCTAGCTTGCGACATGGATGTTGTTGTTGTTGCAATGGTGCAACAGAGGCAGCAGGTGGAGGTAGATGCGCGAGCACTTTAGCGAATTTGGCATCCAACTTGGTGTCAATTGTCTTCTCAATGTCATCTATACTCTCTAGTGCCTTGCCAAAACTGGTCATCATGTCTTCCACCTGTTGACCCACCATTTGCTTAAATTTATCATAAAGCACCTTCTTGGTCATGTTTTCCCAGTCAATCTCGTCGGCTTGTGATTCTGTCATGGTTAGCAGCAACAGAAACACACAAGAATATGATCCTACAGACTACTAGAAAATGGTGGTGGTGGGGTGTCACAAATCCGTCAAGCAAATCTCAAATTCTTACCAGTTCTTACCCAGCAGGAGGTGGTGATCAGCAACCATTGTTGTCAAAACTCTCAAAGCTTGGATAGAGCGATTACCAGGGAGAGTTAAACGCACGATGTAGATGTATGTGAAGCTGGGATGGCTTATAATATGGTAGTAAAAAGGTCAGCAATAATCAATTCAGAGATGAAAAGTTGAATAAATGCTCAATGATGGTACTGTGCTGGTCCTAGGCTAGACCGTACTAGAGACGCGAGCCTAGAACACTAACAAAATCATGACACTGCATGTAAACAAGGGAGGAGCACACTCTGAATCTCTTTTTTTCACTTTTTTCCTCTTCTGTTTTGCTCCGCGGCAATTTTTTTTGAAAAATTCTACAAATTGTCTAAAAACTGCCTAGCCAGAATTTTCCAGACTTAGTTTTTTTAGACTAGAAATATTTTTCTTCTACAGGTGGCACGAAAGGTGGAGAGTCCGACTAGTTCACGACTCGTAGCAGGGCGTGAACTAGAAATCGAAAATAGAGCAACAAATACTAGACTCAGACTGGTGGTGGAGATGAATTTAGTGGAACTCAGACTGGTCGTGGAGATATGTAGGCCGGTGGAACACAAACTAGTGGCGAATATGTGATGGAGGTGGACTCAGATTAGCGTGATGGCGCCGAATATGTGGTATATGGCAGCAGCGATGATGATGGTGGTATATGGCAGCGGTGGTGACGATGGTGGTATATGGTGACGATGGTGGTATATGGCAGCGGTGGCGGTGATGGTGCGGCGGCGGTGTGACAACTTGTGAAAAAAACTCGAAACTCTAAAGGACTAGACACTAAGACCAGCAACATGACACGACGATGCAACCGCAAATTCAACAAAGCAAACTCTAAAAAGATTATGCAAAAGCTCAGATTGGTTCGTATATGATGAACTAACCCTATTTATTTTCTTTTTCGTGAACTATAGGTATGAAGAACAGACTCGATCTGAACAACGAAAACTGGAAAATCTCACTGAGCAACCTGGAATCTGATACCACTTGATAGAGGCAAAGGTGTCCCGTCTTTCGATGAGATGATGGCTATCGTTTTTGGTGGAGTAGACATTGACGATCCGACTATGAACGTGCGAGGACGTCATGCCTTAGCAATCGCTAAACCAACTCCGAGAGGTTATTGACCACGCCAGAGCATGATCAACCTGACCACGAGGGTCTATTTCCTACAAGCAAACAAAGAACAAGCAAGAAACTGAGACTGCAATCTGGATATTGCCAATATAAGAGAAAATCTTTATTGATCAAGGTGGGGTTCTGTGACGTCTTGGTCTAGTCATTGGACACAAACGAAGTACGCAAAGTTGCAGCTATGGCAAACTTTAATCTAAACAAAACCCAAAGTCTAAACGACGCCCTAAGGGCTATATATATGGACGAGTAGGATGGAATTTCGTGACCCCTTGTAGGAGGGGTCCTAAACCAACCCTAACTTTGTTTCCCAAACATACAGACTCTAAAAATAGTCTATACTTAGGTATTTCGAAATTACATGGGCCTGGCCCAATAATAAGGTGACGCAACATCTATAATAGCCTCTGGATGAAATATGTGAAGTGGCATCTTCTATATTTCGTCCAAGCCTTCATGCACTCATTATAGTGGCTTCAAAGTCCTCACATCATCACTTGAAACTCCGTTCTTGTTCCCCTTGCGCATGCCATCATCTCCATGCTTGTTCTTCCTCTAATGTTCATCCTTCTTGTCGAAGCTAGGCCCTTCATTTGTAAGCAAAACAAATGTATCCAATTTAGGCTACATCATATACTCATGAACATTAGAATCATTACCAAGAAACGAAAGTACCTGGTAATTTAATTTGCATGCGCGAGCTCTAGTAATTGGTCTTGTATGTATAGCAGCAGGGGTTCTGGGTATAACAATGGTATTGATGTCCTCATTAAAGTCTTCAAGGTAGACTTCTAGAACCTTCACAAAGTTGTTCACTGGCACACAACAATGACTCTTGGTGTACTCAAATCTTGATGACTAACCGTTTGGAAGAATGACAGTCTTCAAAGGTAACCGACATCGGATCACACAGATCAATCTCTTCAGTGATGCTCAATCACTTTGGCTCTGGGTTTTTCCTCACTTAGGATTCTCTCAAAGTCGTCGGAGGATGGGTTGCTCACTTATGACAAGTGTCATCTCAGAGTAGCCAACCAACAAGTGGTTGTGGGGGCATCTATTTCTAGCCAGGGGCAACCCGACATGAATTTTCATAAATGCCCTTCTCTAATTCGACCATTGTCAGGATAAGGATCCACTCAACAGCTGGCACGTGGTGCAGCAATGGTCGGAATTTGAACTCTCAAATTCGCCGGGGCACTCAATTTCCTCACTTTTAGGCCGAACGCATTGGTGAACTCCTAACTCCTTAGCGTGACCAAATTCGTTAGCGACCAGATGAACTTCATCACTGTCACTAGCAGTTGCTTCAGATGTACTGGAGATTTCCAAAGGCTTCACTCGAAGCAGCTTTTGTGTATAGGTTTGAATAGGTTTGAGCATCACTTTGGAAATGTGAAATATGATTCATTTAGACCGCATATGATAGTAAAATTTTTCCTATGACTCAAATAAGAAGAAAAGAAACTATGAAAACAAAGTCTTCAGGCTTCAAAGTCTTCACATCAATTTCTTCAAAGGTTGTATCAATTCCATCACCAATTTCTTCACTTGAAGAAATACATTTTCAGGGGCCGTCTTCCATGTGTTAAACCAAATCTTCTGGGGCACTGTCTCCTATGTATACTCACAAACTCATTAGTTCCTCAACCTATTTGTCTTCAATACAACAAAACCACTAAGGGGGCACTTGATGCACTTACCATCTCGCCCTTTTTGGTGATTGATGACATATTGGTTAGGTTTCAGTGGGAGTATAAATAATTGAAGTGTAAGTACAGAGTTTGAAGAAATTGGTTACAAGATATTGATGAACCCCCCCTGAAGATGTGCATATTGAGGAATTTGATTTGGATTGCAAATGCACATGGCAGGTTGAATTTGTGGAGATCTCCCCCTATATCTTGGAAACCAATCATGCATGGTCATAAGATACTTGAAGAATATGAATGCATGATGAAAATTGGTGTCTGACGAAATTATGCGTGCATGAGCAGATATATTTAAGATTACAGCATGCTTATCAGGTGAAGCATAAGAGTGAGACAACCAACAATTATTAAGTTACAACTCAATGAAGAGCAAATCCAAATAAGTTCAAGAGTTGTAACTTAAGAAAAAACAGTCCAAATAATGACCCGCTTGAAGACTAACTCAAACTTCTCACCTTTTTCATCAAATGAATTTGAGATCTAGCGCTCCTAAAGAAAATCATCATGGAGAAGATGAGGGAGTGCCAGCATTGTTGGGGTCGCACGGTGCAGAGGGACCAGTAGCAGTGTCTTCAACAACTTCATTTTCATCAGTGGTGTGTGAAGAAGACTCGGAGCTCGGCATCAGAGGAGGAACTTGTGTTTTCTTGAATTTCTTCCTTAGCGGTTCAGCCCACTCGAAATTCATCTAGAAGTCTTCAGCAGCAAGATCTGCATCTATCTTGAGATGTGGAAGTGTGGACCAACTGCAATCAAAGATCTCATGGAGATAGTAGCGGCTCTTGCAAATAGTGTTATGTGTCGCAGTCATATTGGCTTGAACAACAACAAATTTATGCTTAACCCATCGATGATGCTTGTCAAGCTCCTGGTGAAGACTAATGAGCAGCTCATGGTCAGTCATGACACATGGCGCTTCTGGTGAAGAAGATGGTCTTGAAGCTTTTGCTGCAGTGTTTTGGCTGGCAGATTCATCTGCAATGGAGCTGGAAATTGGTTGACGAAATTGTCCATCAAGGGGATGAATTCCTTCATCAATAACTTCTTTGCCTTGTCCGGGAACAGAGGACAATGTGCTATGAAGAATTACAACATCAGGCATAAAGCTGAGGTGGTTCTGACGATCAACCTTGTAGTTGATTGAGGACTGTGATATGATGAATCTCATTATCCATGGTGCATATGGCTTCAAGTCAAAAGGAGACTGAGTAACAGTGACCAAAGTCCTCAGAAAGAAATCATGAATGTTGATGGGACTGCCATGTATGATATGGAACAACAAGTTCTTCATTACTCCCACAAATTCTTCTTTTTATTAACTGTGGCCTTTGATTGGACTTAGTGTCTTTGCCAGAATATGATAGACAGTCTTCAGTGTTGGGGAACATAGCAGAAATTCAAAAAATTTCCTACGAGTCACCAAGATCCATCTATGGAGAAACCAGCAACGAGGGGAAGGAGAGTGCATCTACATACCCTTTTAGATCGCTAAGCGGAAGCGTTCAAGAGAACGGGGTTGAAGGAGTCGTACTCGTCGTGATCCAAATCACCGGAGATCCTAGTGTCGAACGGACGGCACCTCCGCGTTCAACACACGTATAGCCCGGTGACGTCTCCCATGCCTTGATCCAGCAAGGAGAGAGGGAGAGGGTGAGGAAGACTCCGTCCAGCAGCAGCACAACGGCGTGGTGGTGATGGAGGAGCGTGGCAGTCCTGCAGGGCTTCGCCAAGCACCGCGGGAGAGGAGAAGGGAGAGAGGTAGGGCTGCGCCAAGGAGAGGTCAAACTCATATGTTGGCAGCCCTCAAGACCTCAACTATATATAGGGGAGAGGGAGGGGGTGCGCCCCCTCTAGGGTTTCCACCCCAAGGGGTGCGGCAGCCCCAATCCCATCTAGGGTGGCGGCCAAAGGGGGGGAGAGGGGAAACTTGCCCCCCAAGTTAGGTGGGTGCGCCCCCTCCCCCAACCCTAGGCGCCTTGGGCCCTTGTGGGGGGGGGGGGCGCACCAGCCCACCTGGGGCTGGTCCCCTCCCACACTTGGCCCATGCAGCCCTCCGGGGCCGGTGGCCCCACTTGGTGGACCCCAGGGACCCTCCCGGTGGTCCCGGTACGTTACCGATAAAACCCGAAACTTTTCCGGTGACCAAAACAAGACTTCCCATATATAAATCTTTACCTCCGGACCATTCCGGAACTCCTCGTGATGTCCGGGATCTCATCCGGGACTCCTAACAACATTCGGTAACCACATACAAACTTCCTTTATAACCCTAGCGTCATCGAACCTTAAGTGTGTAGACCCTACGGGTTCGGGAACCATGCAGACATGACCGAGACGTTCTCCGGTCAATAACCAACAGCAGGATCTGGATACCCATGTTGGCTCCCACATGTTCCACGATGATCTCGTCGGATGAACCACGATGTCAAGGACTCAATCGATCCCGTATACAATTCCCTTTGTCTAGCGGTATTGTACTTGCCCGAGATTCGATCGTCGGTATGCCGATACCTTGTTCAATCTTGTTACTGGCAAGTATCTTTACTCGTTCCGTAACACATCATCCCGTGATCAACCCCTTGGTCACATTGTGCACATTATGATGATGTCCTACCAACTGGGTCCAGAGATACCTCTCCGTTACACGGAGTGACAAATCCCAGTCTCGATTCGTGCCAACCCAACAGACAATTTCGGAGATACCTGTAGTGCACCTTTATAGCCACCCAGTGACGTTGTGACGTTTGGTACACCCAAAGCATTCCTACGGTATCCGGGAGTTGCACAATCTCATGGTCTAAGGAAATGATACTTGACATTAGAAAAGCTTTAGCATACGAACTACGATCTTTGTGCTAGGCTTAGGATTGGGTCTTGTCCATCACATGATTCTCCTAATGATGTGATCGAGTTATCAACGACATCCAATGTCCATGGTCAGGAAACCGTAACCATCTGTTGATCAACGAGCTAGTCAACTAGAGGCTTACTAGGGACATTGTGTTGTCTATGTACCCACACATGTATCTGAGTTTCCTATCAATACAATTATAGCATGGATAATAAACGATTATCATGAACAAGGAAATATAATAATAACAACTAATTTATTATTGCCTCTAGGGCATATTTCCAACATTCAGCACATACAACAAATCCTTCACTAGGAAATTTGTCCATGGAGCATTGCCATCAACCATTGGCTTCATGAGAACTTGCATCAGATGGTTTGATAGGTCAGTTCTTTATATAGTCTTCTTGCTCCTTCTTGGGGTGGATCCACTAGAAGAGCACAAAGTGATTCATCAAGGTGCTTTGTAGTGAGTGTCTTCACTCATCCAGTCCAGAGCCCATGTAGCAGTATCTTCAACATTTCCTGAGAAGTGCAAAGTAGCATAAAATTGAAGAATAAGTTCATCATTCTAGTCGCAGATATTTGTGCAGAAGTTCAATAGTCCAGCATCATGTATCACAGCCAAAACTGGCCGGAAGCAAGGAATTGATTTCATATCCACGTGAGGAATATGACGATGTGGAAATACTTTCTTCTTATCCAACAACAGTGAAGCATAGAAGTTCATATGCGTCCTTGTCTAGAACCTCAAATGCCTTAGCTTGGCAGAGTCATACGGTGACTCAACAATGAAGAAATTCTTTTCATCGAAGAATTTGGTGTTGTCAAATTTTGGTCGCTTGAGGCTTTTGCCAAACTTGGGCATCACTGGGACAGGTTGAAGATTTTGCCATTTCTGTCTGACATCCAGGACTAGTCGTGGAGACCCAGTTGAGTCCTTTGCATTAGTGATGGCCATAGCACGAGCAACTGCCTCAGCGGTAGCAGTTGGTACCGTATCAGTGTCGGCTAAGGGGATTGAGTCTGCACGGGGAGGAGATGCATTGATGACATTGACATCAGGGTCATCATGAGCAATTTCATCAGCTGCTGCAGCTGGAACCGTTGTTCTTCGAAGCCAAATGGAATTTCTGCAGTGTGCTGAGATGACTAAGGCTCTGTCGTGAGGGAGTGGTAAGGGGCGAATTTGGGTGAGCTGCTTCCCAATATTCGTTATGGAGTGGAGGAGTCATTTCACCATCAATATCCACTTCCTCCTCATTTTCTTCGATCAGCGGAGTGCACTGAGGAGTTTGAACTATCTCTTGAGGTGCAGAAACATCAGTGTCAACCTCAATTTCTTCATCCATTTGCTCTATGGTTGCAGCAGAATGGGTATCTTCTTCTTCTTCTTCTTCTTCTTCTTCTTCTTCTTCTTCTTCTTCTTCTTCAGCCTGAGGGGTTTCATAATCTACCCCATATGGAACCATTTGAAGATTATCAGGATTACGAGTAGGGGGCGTTGACGAGATTGGAACTGCATCGATAGGAATGACAATTGAATACAATGTTGCCGTCTTCAATTTCTTCAGTGATTCACGCATCGGTGGGGCTAATGCCTTTCTCTTCTTAGCTTCTCGCTCAGCAGCTTTCGTCTTCTTTGCTTCTAACGTAGAAGGAAGGGTGATAAGCTATAAAGATGAAGTAATTGCTGGAGCTGCTGTTGAGGAACTTGGTGGAGCTATTTCATCAGGCGTGACTGATGCAGTCACCCTAGCAATTTTTTCAGGCGCGACACTGTTAGTCGCCCTGGGAATTTCTTCAGAGACAACATTATCCGTTGCCTTTGTAGTTTCTTTAGGCGCAACCTCTTCAGTTGCCCTTGTAGTCTCTTCAGTAGATAAAGGCGTAGTCTCACTGGCCTGTGTGGTTTGTGATGGAGCTGATGAACTTGATGGTGGAGCAGAGCCAAACTTGGCGGCTTCTCTTTTGTTGTGGTCTTCAACTACCTTTGATGAGGCAGTGATGAAACATTCTTTGACGCCACAACAATGAGTGGCATGTCTTTCATATTCCTCAGACAGCTGAAGAATTTCAGACTAAAGTGTTACAAGCTATTGAGGAGATATTGAAAGCATGTCCTTCCTCAGCTCCTTCTCCTGTTGCACTTTCTGCTTGTGCACCAGTTTAGCTTGTGCAATCTTGTATTTCTCATTCAATATGAATGAAGACATCATATGGCTTGGGCCAGGAGGCTGGTTGAGATCATCAAGAGGAGTCTTTGGATTTGTGCACCAGATGTTAATGAAATCGAACAATTTCTTCGGGTCCAGTAGCATAGGAACAGAAGAGTTCTTGGAAATAGCAGCCTGCTCTTTCTTCTGAGGAACTCAGCGAGCCCTTGTTCATCAACTTGAGGCACACCGGCCTTGCTCTTGGTACTTAGCCTAGTTCCACGGCCATCAGTTGGCTTTTGCTTCAGCTTGGGAGTTGAAGAAGTTGGTGGTCCGGAAGCTGAGGCGCTTGATGCTGCGATGGCGGCTGTATGAAAGCCCTCAGTGCATTGGCAAGATGCGAGCGAGACAAGTGTTGATGCTTTTAGTGCTGCCATTGAGGAACTTGATGCGGGAGGAGGAACTGAAGATTTTGCAATCTTAGGAGCAGAAGCCTTTGGAGCTTTGGGCTTGGCCACTGAGGGCATTGGATCAGATGGCCTTGGCTTGTGTGGAGGCTTCTTTTGCTTCGTTTTCTTTGGGGGATTGGCACTGCCATTGCCACTAGCTTCAGCTGAATCCTTTGAGGCACGGTTGAATTCTTCAATGACCTTATTTTGCTTGTTTGTCCAATTTGGCATGGTGCTTAGCCCATTCTTCACCTCTTCTGATACTAAAGGGACCAACACGTTGACCTTCAGCAAGCGGTTTCCTTTTACACGGAGGCTTAATGGCGAATTGCTTCATATACTTGGTTGTGACGTATTTGTAAGCCCTCCATTCATATGACCAATATCGTTTGATGCTCTGCATGCGAGTCTTGTGCTCCTTATCAGTTTCCTTGCCATGAATGTTTTCATCACGCATGCAGGGGGTTTCAAACATAGTGTGTTCCTCCTTCCTCTTGCCACCTTTGTGTGGTTTCTTTTCATCATCCATTTTCTTCAACTGAGGATTTTGAACCTGTGAGGACTCTAATGAAGTTTGAAGTTTTTCCTCAAGCTGTGCTGCAAATGAATTAAATTGATGAGAACCTAGAGATTCGTCTACAGACATTGTACCTGTGAACAGAGTATAGTTGCAAGGAAATAGGTTAGAGTCACATGCGTTCTCAGAGATTTTCAAAATAAACCAATTGAGGAAATTGACCCTTGTCGTCTTGAAGAATTTCATCAATTGCCCTTGACTTAGGTTCCAGAGTTGTATAGATTTGAGTAATTTGCACAATTGAGGAATCTACCTGTTAAGCATATCAATGATGAAATACACAAGACTGGACAAATTGAAGTGCTGAAGAAATGGAGGAGTCTAAAAACGACACTTGAAGAATTTTGAGTAGAGTGAAGATCAAAGAGGGGCGGTAAATAAGCATTTAATTACCCCTATGATGAACTTGATGAACTGGACGATGAGGCAAAGGATATCGTCAGCTCAGATCTTCCGTGCCCTAACATGGCGACGAAAGACGTCTACAGCGAAATCTGCGTTCAGCTTGAGTACGTCGATGAAGAAGTCAAGGCAGTGAAGCTCTTCTTCTCTGACGATGATGAGATCCAGCGGCGGCGCTAGGATTTGAGGACTGAGAGCAAAGGGAGTGAAGAGATAGAGTGAACTAACCTTGACAGGGTCAAGGCTATTTATAGCCGCAGTGAAAACTGAGGGGTCCGAAATTTTTGGATGATAAGCCCCTAACCATTTGCATCTCAGTGACACGCGTCACGCAGCATTTTCACACTTATCTGTCGAGCTAAAAGCGCGTGATGAAGTTACAATGGCAACCGCCAAAAAAACTTTATAGTTTTAAAATGTTGTTCGTAATTTCTTCAGCTGTCAAGGACACAATAAAGACTTTAAACAGTGTCAAATAGAACACATGTGAAGAATTTGTGAATAGAGTGGGTTGAGCTTAGCATGCAGGGGAGTGGGTCCGATCACATCCACATAGACGAAGAAATCAAATTGAAGAATTAGCAATATGTGGATGTTGTTGAGGACATGAAAAGCTTGAATAAACATATTCTGTTTCACGGCATTGTACTGACCGTTTGTTTGTAGTTTAACGGTCTACTAGAGGGTGACACGCGTCTTGCCGCGCCGTTCTTCAGTTGTGCGTTGATCCTCTTTTTTTTACGAAGGCTATAACACTCGGTTGCTTCGTTATGTATTCCTGTGTTTGGTTGGCTTTTAATTATGTGGGTCTTTTTCCTTTTCGTTCACTTCACCTTGGTTCGTAGTTGTCGCCGCTTGATGCTTTTACAGAGGTTATTATCAAGAAGGTTAGTGCTTCTCCTGTGTTGTTTTTATCAAGCAGGTTGGTGCTTATACTGCGTTGTATCAGACGCAATGGCCGAGCAGGGGATACTTGCCCATTGGAGACTGTCATGCCTCTACTTTGCCACCTCTTTTACATTGAAAGATAATGAAAGCTTGTTTGATGAAACCCACTTTCAGTAATTGTTTTAATTAGTTGCGATGTAAGAATAGTTGTATTTTCTCACTGTACGTGCTATGTAAAGAGGAACTGCAGGCTTACTCTTCAAAGACATGACTACTTCAGCCACACTTTGTGGGACTTATATGTGCTCATCTATCAGTGAGTGATTTTCTAATTTAGAGAATTGACATACATCTTGTTGTATAACTGAAGGGTAGGTCACACCTACTTTTAAGGCATTTTTAATACAAAATATATTCTAACCAGCCAAGATTCCAGGTTTGAAAAATATTAATTCAATAATATATCCATTACATCTCAAAACATTTAATGTAAATAGGGGTGCATTGGGAAATCATACAGTTGTGGTTTTTGTCTAATTTCTAGAAAAATTAGACACTTCTTTTGAATGAGTCATGGACTAAAAAGTTGGACTCGATAGGCAAAATACGTCTTATATGATTAAACAGACAGGATGATACAAAAGATGCTTGTAATTTGAATCCACAGGTTCAGTTTCAGGCTTGGGAAGGGGAATCCACATATCAGACAGATCGCACAATTCATATGCTGGATGGTGTCTAGATATGGATCATGGTTCCTAGATAACCACAAACACAATCACCTTGCAGCACTAGGAAGAAAATTGCTACATAACTTCTAATAAAGCAGTAAACATATAAGAGTACACTTCTCCAACCAAATTGGAAGTCACATGTTCAGTTTCAGGCTTGGGAAGGGGAATCCACATATCAGAAAATAGGAATCTCACAAAAATAAAACCAACATATAGTTGATATGACTAATATGGAAGAAGGTTGCACTGGAAAATCACCGTGCATTGACATTTCAATTTAGAGAATCATCACCACCCTACATATGCACATACATGAATGCTAGATGTATTTAAGCAAAGGTACATGCAGTCAAGTGTTCATCAAAGAACATCAAGGCAATCTGAGTATCTATTTTTATTAGATTATATTCAGGAAACTCAAACCATCACCGGGTCAAGGTTACAGAAGTGCCAACATTATGTTCCGTTCAGAAATGGCGAGTCAACATATAGCAAGGGAATGAAGTGCAACTAATGGTAAAGTCACAGCTATAAATTGCAATGGCAAACAATCAACTGTTACATTATATTGTATAAACATAAAAAAATCATATATCACACATTTAGCTATAGATTAGTCTTGCTACGCAGGTAAATATATAGTTGATAATTTACGTGCATATATCCCACTGGAGCTTTTCTTATGTCTGCTGGTTATACGTATTTAAGCAATGTTAAGTATGCTCAAATTTAGTAGTTCTTTTAACCACACTCCTCACCTAGATGTTAATACCCAAAACTAAGCCTAGAGCAATTCTGTTACATCATTGACCACATTTGGTTGCTACCAAGCATACTTTATTGAATCGAAGAATTCATGCCAGTAGTTCGCACCGCGGTCCTCATCGATTTTCAAAATGAAGCAAATGATTTGCTTCATTCCATTAATTAAGAGAGCAACCCTCAAATTCACAAGCGCAAATGCTGGTACTGTTGCTGCAGCTGCGGGAATATTACGTGCAGGTATCATAGTCCCAAGGTAGGTTGCTACCAAATGGAATGGATATTCAGAAACCACATTGGGGCTATAAAATAGAACCTACATCTATATTGGGAGATTAACCGACAATCCAAACAGAAAGTGTGTGCAAACGTGTGTATTTTGAAAAATGGTAAACTTACTGCAGTTTCAATAGGTAAGAACCAGTTCAAAGTTTGGGAATAGTAACATATCTTATTAGTAACAACATAATGTTTCTCCCACTCAAACTGAGATGATCATAATATAACTGCTATCTATAATGAACATTTCACAATGACTAAAATAGGTAACATGGGTACAGAAACTATCATAGAAAACTAAGTTTTATACTATCCCTGTAACGATGCCACTTCTCCTCCATGTAATGTCAAAATTCAATAGCAGTTTAATGATATTATTATTCGTGTAACTTGTGATCTTTCCAATCTTTTTCTATCCATGAGCCATGTTTCAGCCTGCAAGTTGCTAGAAACAAATAGGTTATGACAGGAAAAAATACCTGGTTCTTCCTCCTTGAGGCCCCAATAAGCACAAAAGGGTGTTGCTACTCGCCTATTTGTGCTTAATAGGTTCCACAGAGAGGAAGGTGTCCCCATTCGCGGGTTTAGCTTATTTGCTAAAAATAATCAAACTAGACCAAAGAACTGAATCATTGGACAATTTAAACATGGAACATGCAAAAATCATCCTGACAAAAGGAAAATTGCCTACTCCATACAGAGAACTGACAAAAATAAGTTCTTATGATAAATTACCTATTTCTCTAAAACAGATGTCGTGACCAAGAAAGCACAACACCCAATCCAACGACGCGAGCACATATCCTATCTAAGCAAGGGCGCAACAAGGACTGAAGAACCCACCACAAAATCCAATGCCATTGGAAAGAGGATGCAGTGCCAAATCACCACCAGAATAACACCCCCACATCCAATCCCTAAACCTCATTGCAGTCTGCCACATCAATGAACAAAAAAATATATGAAATCTGCATCCACGCAAGAAGGGGAGAGATAGGGAAGTAGAGTGGGACGGAAGTACATCT
>NC_041387.1:322811686-322820316 GCF_002162155.2 Triticum dicoccoides | reverse complement strand
CCTCCATTGGTTCAGTCCCCGCGGGAGTCGGGGCAGCGGAGGGAGCTAGGCTGGAGGCGGCCGCCGCAAACCCTAGGGTGGCAGCACTCGAAACTCGAAAGGAGGAGGGAAGAGAGACGGATGAGGAAGGACTGGGCTGCGGGCTTGGGGTCACGCGAGGGCAGCGAGCAGCGAAGGTCCAACCTAGCGATGGCGAGAATTACCGACTGGAAAACAAGATGACATGTGGTCACATTAACCACGATTAACCGCAGCGCTGCAACCTGGAAGGCACAGCAGGAGCAGCCGCACAAGGCGGAGCTCGGGTGGCCGCCGCACCCGGCGGACTGTGGGGTGGCGCGTCGTGGGTGCCGGCAAGTGCAGCTGTGTCACACCTCCATTCCCTGATGTAGGTGGACAGCTGGGAGTGGCTGGTCCGGTTAGCTAGGGCCCACAGGGCAGGTGTGGATGGCTGTATAAGTGTTGGTGCTAGGCACCCAGAGAGATCATGCGTGGACTGTGAACCTTTCCCCCCTTCCCCTTTCTCTGTATCTCACCTACCTCTCTGTACCTCACCTTCTTCTTCAGCAAGGAAACGCGATTTGGATCTCGATCCCGATTCCTCCCTCTTGTAGCGATCCCCTGCTTCAGTGGTTCGTTACAAACTGGTATTCAGAGCCAATTCCTCTTCTCCTCCAAAAAAATTTCCGCTAGTTCGTCCTCTTACCCTCTCGATCGGATCGTAACATCCACCGTCGCGGGTGCGGATTCACCTCGGTGATCTGCTCGAAATCCCCGGCGGGGTTGATCGGATTTGGAGCAAGGCGACGGCGCCATCTTCCAAGCCTTCTGCCCAAACACGCCACATACTCTCCGCCATGTCGGAAACGTCGGGGGAAATCAAATCTCTGCTGGAGTCGCTCCTGTCGTGGGTGGAGAACAGCCAGCTCACCGCCGACAAGCACGTGGAGGCGCAGCTCGCCTTCAACCAGCAGGGCTCCAGCGACTTGAATCACCTCCGCAAGCAGATCGACCTAACGCAGTCCGACGTCGACGAGGTGCGCCAGCAAAACGAGCAGTCCAGGTCGTCGGCTCCGCTGTCCCCAACTCGCCAACCACGTACGCCGCGGGAGGGCGCGCCACAAGCTTCCTCCATCACGCCGCCCGAGCAGCCGCGCGGTTCGGAGTTCCACGGGCCGCCGGTCCGCCTCGCCAACAATGGGACGCCCCTCATCGCTACGCGCCCGCTGATGCCGCTCCACGGCACGGCGCACGTCGCGCCGCAGCATCATCTTCACCAGGAGCAGCGCCACGACGCGCCCGGTGACCACTACACCGTCAAACCGCCCAAGCACGACTTCCCCAAGTTCGACGGCACGGCGCCGTACCTGTGGATCGATCGGTGCGAGACCTACTTCGAGCTGTACCGCGTTCCTCCTCACAGTTGGGTGACCACGGCCGCCCTCTACATCGAGGGGCACGCGGCACACTGGCTGCAGGCATTTCGACAAGCACATCGCGCGCTCTCCTGGACCGCCTTCTGCACCGCGATCAAGGAAGAATTCGGCCCCGACGAGTTCGAGTTGGAGATGCACAAGTTGTTGCAGCTACGGCAAATAGGCACGGTGGCGGACTATCGGCTCGCGTTCGAGGCGCACATGTACCACCTGTTGGCTCTGGACGCAACCTTGAGCACCAAGTTCTTCATCACGCAGTTTTTGCTCGGCCTCCGGGATGATTTGCGGGCTGCAGTACGTCTATAGGCGCCCACCAGCATCACGCGTGCCTCGGTGCTCGCCAGGATCCAAGAGGAAGAAACGGAGATGCATCGGGCGCAGCCACGCATCACTCCTTCGGGAAGACCACCGCCGCAGCCGGCGCCACCACCGGCGCGACAGCTGGCCGCCCCTCGACCAACCGCGGGGGCGGACGACTTCACGCGCGAACGGCAACTGCACGACCACAGAAGAGCACACGGGCTCTGTTTCAAGTGCGGCGACAAATACTCCCTGAACACCGGTGCAAGCAGCAAACGCAGCTGCTCACCATCCATGTCGGTGACCATGGGGAGGTACTCTCCGACGACACCATTCACGCTCTGGATCTTCTGGATGAGCCTCACCAACCAGCCGCCGAGCCGGAGTGCTGCGTGATCTCGACGCACGCGGTGTCCGGAGGGGATGCGCCACGCACGATCCGCCTGCGCGCCTTGGTCGGCAATCAAGTCATGCTGCTACTGGTCGACTCCGGCAGCACGCACAGCTTCATCTCGTCGTCCTTCGCGCACCGCATCAGCGCTACTCCCTCGTCTATGGCCGTTGTCGACGTTCGGGTGGCCAATGGCCAACGGCTGGTCTGCGACAAATTCATTCCAGACGTCAAGTGGTGGTTGCAAGGACACACATTCGCCACCAACATGCGCCTCCTGGACCTGGGAGCCTACGATGGGGTGTTGGGCATGGACTGGCTCGAGCAGTTCATCCCCATGACTTGCCACTGGCGCAACAAGACCCTGACATTCGAGCACAACAGCGACAAGGTGACGCTGCAAGGTGTTCAACCGAATGACGTGCACGCTCTGGACATGATCGAGCCGGAGCAGTTCAACAAATGGCAAGCGGGCAATGAGATTTGGTACATGGCGCTCATCGATCGCCAACCAAGGCATCCAGAACCACCCGACAAGCTTCCAGTCGCCATTCAAAAGGTGCTCGACGACTACAGCGACGTGTTCAGCGAGCCCAAGAAGCTTCCCCCGCACCGGCAGTATGATCATGCGATTACGCTGGTCGAAGGAGCTCAACCAGCAAATGTGCGGCCATACCGCTACTCACCATTGCAGAAGGATGAGATCGAGCGGCAAGTTCGGGAAATGCTGGAGTCCGGAGTGATTGAGCACATCATGAGCCCCTTCGCTGCTCCAGTACTTCTGGTCAAAAAGAAGGACGACATGTGGCGCTTCTGTGTGGATTATCGTCGGCTCAACAACCTCACCGTCAAGAATCGCTTTCCCCTGCCCATCATCGACGAGCTGCTTGACGAGCTCGCCGGCGCCAAGTTCTTTTCCAAGCTGGATCTTCGCGCCGGCTACCACCAGATTCGTATGAGGCCGGGCGACGAAGAGAAAACAACCTTCAAAACTCATCACGACCATTTCCACTTCCGTGTCATGCCATTCGGGCTGACAAACGCGCTAGCCACATTCCAGTGTCTGATGAACCATATTTTCGCAAGGTACGTTCGTCGATTTGTCATCATCTTCCTTGACGACAGTTTGGTGTTCAGTGACACACTAGAAGAGCACGAGGAGCACCTACGCACCGTCTTCGACTTACTCCGCCAACACCAGCTCTATGTCAAGCTATCTAAGTGCTCCTTTGCCACGGAGAGCATCGACTACCTGGGGCACGTCATCTCTCAGGACGGCATGGCCACAGATGCAGAGAAGACAGAGGCCATGCTCAACTGGCCCACGCCGTCCATGGCCACCGAGCTGCGGGGCTTCCTCGGCCTTACGGGTTACTACCGCAAGTTCGTCGCCCGCTACGGGATCATCACCAAGCCGCTGACAGCGCTGCTCACCAAGCAGGGCTTCGTCTGGTCTGACCAGACACAAGCTGCTTTCAAGCTCCTCAAGCACGCCATGGCCAGAGCTCCTGTCTTGGTGTTACCAGACTTTGAGAAGCCATTCAACATTGAAATAGATGCCTGCGACACTGGCATTGGTGCGGTGCTGGTCCAGGAGGGTCACCCGGTGGCATACTACAACAAAGCGTTGGGCTTCCGTAACCAGAAGTTATCGGCCTACGAGAAGGAATTCCTTGCTGTTATGATGGCAGTGGATAAATGGCGTGCATACCTTCAGCGAGGCCAGTTTACAATCGTCACAGATCATAAAAGCTTGTGCAACTTGGGGGATCAGCAGCTGGAAACAGATTTACAATGCAAGGCCATGTCCAAGTTGGTGGGATTGCAGTTCAAGTTCCAGTATCGCCGAGGCATTGACAACGGCGCAGCCGACGCGCTCTCAAGGGTGGGCGCTGCCATGGACGTCAACTCCCTGTCCTTGTGTCAGCCTGCGTGGGTGCAAGAAGTGGCCAACTCTTATGCCACTGATGCTGATGCACAAGACCTATTGTCGCATCTGGCCATCCGCAGCCCTGATGACGACGGCTACGATCTGTACAAGGGCCTCATCCGCAAGCAGAACCGGCTCTGGATTGGAAGCAACACAGCGCTGCGCACCAAGCTTATCAGCGCCCTGCACGACAGCATTGTGGGAGGGCATTCCGGCGCCACGGCAACCTACCATCAGGTCAATAAGCTGTTCGTCTGGACAGGTCTGAAACGGGACGTCGACGACTACATCAAGCAGTGTGCCGTCTTCCAGCATGCCAAGCACGAGCACCGCCGCCCAGCGGGCCTTCTCGCTCCCCTGCCAGTGCCCACTGCTCCATGGCAAGACCTCACTATGGATTTCATCAAAGGCTTGCCCAAGTCCGAGGGGCACGATTCGATCATGGTCGTCGTCGACCGCCTGACAAAGTTTGCACACTTCATTCCCCTTCGTCACCCGTTCAAGGTTGTGCAGGTGGCGTGCGTCTTCTGGGATAACATTGTGAAGCTGCACGGCGTACCCAAGTCCATCGTCTCTGACCGCGACCGCGTGTTCACCAGCGCGCTCTGGCGGGAGCTGTTCACCACGGCGGGTACCAAGTTACTCTACTCAACAGAATACCACCCACAGACTGACGGCCAGAGCGAACGCGTCAATCAATGCCTCGAGATGTACCTGCGGTGCGCCATCCACGACACGCCTCATCACTGGAGACGCTGGTTGCCCACCGCGGAGTTCTGGTACAACTCCTCCTTCCATTTGGCCATCAACTGCACCCCGTTCAAGGCCCTCTACGACACCGATCCCAATCTCGGGGGCATGGCGCTCTGGGACGACAAGACGGTGCCCGTGCTCGACAACGAGCACTGGGACTGGGGCGCCAACACGACTCGCCTACAGGAACAAATCCAGCGCGCCCAGCACCGCTTGAAGAAACAGGCCGATCGCAACCGAACTGAGCGCAGCTTCCAGGTGGGCAACTCTGTCCTGCTCAAACTACAACCGTATGCACAGTCCTCCGTCGTCAACAAGCCGTGTGCCAAGCTTCCCTTCAAGTTCTTCGGCCCCTTCAAGATTCTGGAGAAGATTGGCACCCTCGCCTACAAGCTCGAGCTGTCGCTGGACAGCCGCATCCACAACGTCTTCCACGTCTCGCAGTTGAAACCGTTCATGCCCAACTATACGCTGGTCTTCGCCGAGCTGCCCAAGCCACCGGATTTGGCGACAGGCGATGTCGAACCGATGGAGATTGTGACGCCCGGATAATTAGGCTACAGTAATCCCGCGTTAACGATGCCACGTCACCTCGGTTACTGTTGCTAACCTCGTGTTAGTTCGAAACCGATTTGAATTCAAATTTGAATTGAAGTCAGACGATAAAAGTTTTCGAACATAAAAACTAAAATGTGCTAAATGTGACCAATAAATCCTTAGTAATAATGGTGGAGAACCCACATTTTTATAAAATAATTAAAGACACTAAAATAATAAAAACAGTGGCTAAATAACATTTTAATTGCTCTTTAAATTATAAGAATATTAAGTTAACTTATTTTGAGTCAAAACCAGGTTGGGTAGTGGCCTATATTAGTTAATACTAATTTAGGTACAACTAAGGTATTTTATAAAACTAAGGAATTTAAAACATAAAGTTAAATCAGAAAAGAAAAGAAATAAAAGAAAAGACAAAATAAAATAAAAAGGAGACAAGGACTCCCCTGGACCCCCTTGGCCCAACTGGGCCATGGCCCAGCCAGGCCGGCCCATGCCTCTGGCCTACATAGGCCTCCTCCACTCCCCCAAAACCCTAATTCCCTCCCCACTCGCTCCCACTACCCCCGTTTCCCCCGATCCAGTTCTAGATCGGGATCGATCCCCATCGATCCTCGCTCGAGGCAACCGCACCCCCCGACCCCGCCGACGCCCATGCCGGGCGCCGCCCCGCCGCACCTCGCCGGCGCCCCGGTGCCCGCTGTCGTCGCCGGACCTCCTGCGGCTCTCCCTCACGGGATCGACCGCGCCGCTTGAGCCCCCCTGCGAACCATCGCCGGACGCCATCGCCGCGGTCCTCTCCTTCACCGGCGCTCCCCGTCCCCCTCGCCGATGCCGCCTCGTCGGACCTCCCCGACTCTTCCTCGCGCCCGCTGTCATTGCCCTACGGCCCCAGTGAGCCCCGCCTCTCTTTCCCCTGCTCACCACGCAGGTGTGGATGGCTGTATAAGTGTTGGTGCTAGGCACCCAGAGAGATCATGCGTGGAGTGCGAACCTTTTCCCCCTCCCCCTTTCTCTGTATCTCACCTACCTCTCTGTACCTCACCTTCTTCTTTAGCAAGGAAACGCGATTTGGATCTCGATCCCGATTCCTCCCCCTTGTAGCGATCCCCTGCTTCAGTGGTTCGTTACAAACTGCAAGTGGCTTCTAAGGTCTGACCTACCTGCAATAATTAACAATGTATTATTCCTGCACTGATGTATCCAAGATATTCTCACAAATTACTGGAGTTCAGCTACTCCCTTACATAGCAAGACTGCTACTACTACTACAGATTAAATGTTGTATACATGTACCCTATACTAACCCAGAAGAGATTAAACATTGTCACTTTGATGTAATATTTTTTGTTTTGTATACTGACATCAAGAAAGAGTACAGAAAGATATGATCTACAATCCAGAACACATTTTCCAATGGCGAATAGATAAAGACATGAGTTTTCATGAATAAAATGTTTACTGTTGCCATGGGCAACAAATCTTTTTGCAACCATATGATGGATGAGCAATAATATAAGGCAAGATATTTGAAGGATTGCCCATGCTAAAATAAGAAATTGTACTGAACTTAAAATAAGATTTGCACTGAACTAAAACTACAATTTGAACTGAACTAAAATAGATCTTTGTTTAGGCATTTAAGCAAACACCTGACGGCAGAAAAAAGTGACTATGACATTTAGAAATAAACACGATGGTATAGAAAAATTTCATGCAAGAATGATAAGTACGACTATTTTAGCAACAAACAAATGACTAGGGTAGCAAATGTTCAAACTGAAACACTTGAACTTGCAGCACATGTGGATAGTACGGACTAGAACATTGTGTTTTGTGCACCCGCTCGAACTGAAACAATTAAATTTGCAGCATATCTGAATGTGGACATGGAGGCATAGGATCCTGTGGGTGCCACTTAAGAGATGAGGTACCATCATGAATTAATAAAGTTAGAGAGATTTGAGAGGAGCAACAACATCAGGCGAGAGAGAGAGAGAGAGAGAGAGAGAGAGAGAGAGAGAGCAGAGGAGAGCAACATCTTTTACATTCTTCTTTCATATTTGAACCACTGAGTTTTTGCAGAGTCAACATATATATTGCTAAATAAACAAGAACTTGTTGCGGTTTATTTTTTGAACTTGCCTGGAATTAATACTTGAACTCTAGTCCCCAATTCAAGTATCATGCCAATATCGCTAAACAAAAAAGATGCAGAGTTTAGCAACAAAAAGGTTAAAACAAAAGTTGAAAAAGCAGACAAACTCCGAAGTAAATAGCATCAGTGATCTAACTGAAGCACCATGTTGAACTGATATTTTTTTTGTCAATGAACTTTTGTAATATAGGTAGTAGAACTTATTGATGCTATTTACTCTTCGTTTTAAAGGCATTTTCAGTACATGGTGAACAATTGTTTTTTAAACATACCCACTATTGAAAATGGATCAGTATATATTGAACACTGCCAGTTTTCAAAAGCAAACTTCCACTTATCACTTAAACCCTAAATATGTTCAGAGAACATGAGGGTCACATGCTACTTGTAACGCCCCAGATCCGATGCGCCAGGTGTCCTTCAGTTATTCGCCGTTATTGCCATGTCATTTGCTTGCGTGTTGCATTTTATCATGTCATCATGTGCATTTCATTTTGCGTACGCGTTCGTCTCATGCATTCGAGCATTTTCCCCGTTGTCCGTTTTGCAATCCGGCGCTCCTATGTCATCCAGCGTTCCCCTTTTTCTCTCCTGTTGTGAGCGGGTGTTAAACTTTCTCAGAATGGCCCAAGGCTTGCCAAGTGGCCTTGGCATAACACCAGTAGACCGCCTGTCAAGTTTCGTGCCATTTGGAGGTCGTTTGATACTCCAACGGTTAACCGGGTAACCGTAAAGCCCCTTTCTCTTTGCAGCCCAACACCCCTTCCAAAGTGGCCCAAAACCCATCTAACTCCCCTCCATGCTCTCGGTCGTTCGATCACGATCGTGTGGGCGAAAACCGCTCCTCATTTGGACTCTCCTAGCTCCCTCTACCTATATATTAGCCTTTCCCTCCGAAATTTCGCAAACGAAACCCTAAAATCGCCCTCCGCCGCCACCGGACGCGTCCGCTCCCTCGCCGGACACGTCCGCCTCACCGCCACAGCCAACCACGGGCCGCCACGTGTCCCCGCCGCCGTCTCCACCACGACTCCACCGCATGGGCCCGCCGGAGCCCATCCGCGGCCCGTCCCGGGCCGATCTGGGCCCAGGCGCCCGCAGCCG
>NC_041387.1:322792237-322811278 GCF_002162155.2 Triticum dicoccoides | reverse complement strand
ACCGCCGCCCGGCCGCGTCGCCGCCGCCGGCTGCCGCCTTCGCCGCCATCATCGGCCGCCTCCGCGACCTCGCCGGACCCTCCCGCGGCCCCGTCGCCTCGCCCGTCGCCTCCCGCGGCCCCGTCGCCTCGCCCGTCGCCTCCCGCGACCGCCGCGCCGGCCGCCGCCACGGCCCCGCCGCCCCTCGCCACCGCCAGCCGGACCTCGCCTCCCGCGCCTCCGGTGAGCCGCCGATCTCGCCGTTGTTACTCTCCCCACCTCTCCCGGTCTCTTTCTCTCTCTAACCGTGCTCTCTCTCTCTCCGCCATGGACGCTGGAGCTCAAGCTCGCCGGAGTTTCGTCGGAGTCAGATCCGGTCCGGCCTGGATCAGATCCACCAGTTCGGTCAACCAAACGCCCTCGTCTGCATCCTGTACCGCGCCGTCCCGGATCCCTCCGTCCCGGGTTGACTTTTCCCGGAGGTGAAATTCTGCCCGTCCCTGATATTTTGACATTTTCATGCCATGTTCGTCATGCTGTATCTCTGCATCCGTAGCTCCGTCTCGTGCGTGTAATATGTCAAATTGTTCGTATCAAAGATTAAATCATTTCATTCCATTGCATCATATTCATTCGAGGTCATCTTGATGCCTGAATCATCGTTGTAAGAGTGCTTCATGATGTTTTCTGCTGTCTGTTATCAGAACGAGCTCATTTGTCATTTTTGCCATGATTGATGTGTGCATCCTATGAGGTTGATGTCTTCATGTGTTTTGATCTATGCTATGTCTTCTTTACAGTGGTGTATGCCATGCATTTTTGTGATCAATGTGGTGACTAGCACAAGCATGCAAACTAGGCATCGTGATGTTGCTAATTTTAGTCCCTGTTCTGCTGTTATTTTGATGCCATGTAAACATGATGCTACAGAGAGATTCATGCATATTTTGAGATATTTCAGTAAGGATGTTTTGAACATATGGTTATTGTCTATCCATTCATGGCCTTGTTGGCAATTATGGAGTAGTCTAGCATGTCTTTTTCGTGCTCTACTTTTGCTTCAAAATGTTTCCTGGCAGATTGTTTACGTGTTATTCAATTTGGCCAACGATGCTATAGTTGATCCTTGCATGCTATGGACTTGTTCTTGCCTTGGTTGGTTACATAAACATGTCTTCTTGATGATGCTATGCTTACCTTGTCATGCAATGACTTGTGGTGAGTGAATCGAGCTTGTTAAGTAGTGTACTCGCTGTTGCTGTTTTGATTGGCTGAATCTGTTATTTCGCGATGCTATATAAACATGTTGCTACTAATCATTCTATGCATAATCTGGAGATATTCTATAAACATGTTTTGTTCTACATGTCATGATATATCCATCCATGCCCCTGGTAGCATTTATAGCTTGATGTAGATTGTTCATATCTTGCTCCAAAGTTGCTTGAAAATGTTGCTGTCAGCCTGTTAACATTAAGTTCAGTTGTTTCCATGTGTTTTGCTAGTGATCCATGGACCCTATGACCTTGATATTGCCATGCTTAGCTTCACAAATATGTCTTCTTACTGTTGGGTGCCTTGCCATGCCATGTTTTGCTATGTAGTGAGTTGCACAAGCTCATCTACATGCCTTCATAATTCTGTTTCTGCCATGTATGAGTCTGTATTATAACTTGCCATGTTTACGTGGGTGCCATCATATTTTCTGATCATTTTTGGCTTATGGTCAGTAAGGGTCTTTTGATCTATGCAATTAGTAGATTCATGCCATGCCTTTGTTTGCCATGATAATTTCCTGTAACATGTTGTTTGATAGCTCTAAACATTGCATCGTGATGTTATGTTCTGCAAAGTCTGAATTGTAATAACTTGCAATCTTACCATGTGTGTTTGAGCATGTTCTAGTGATTTCCGGAGACAGCTCAGTGTTCATGTTTTGTTGTGCTTTACCTGTACATCATGTCCATGCCTTTTGTTTTCTTGTTGAGATGCTGTAGCTTATTGTTTTGATGCTTGCAATATGCCTAGTCGCTGTTTTGGACAGCTTGTCCTTTAAACTTGTATAGCATGTGTGTGTTGAACCGTTGCTCCGTTTTGAGTGTGCTCTATATGAAACTTGCTTAGAATTGCATGTAGCTTCATATTATCATGTTGCATCCTTGTTTTGAGGTGTTTGCTTGATGTTTGGGTGCATTTTGCATCAATGCCATATTTAACTTGTTTTGCTCATATCTTCTAGGCCGTAGCTCCGAACTAAATGAACTTTATATGTAACTTGACTAGAATCTCGTGTAGATCATCTTTGTGCATCTTAACTTGCGGTTTAACAACTTGAGCATAAGTTTTATTCAGATCTGGACCAATTTCGAAATATGCATATGAGGACTTACCGAAATTGTTATATGTTGTTCCCGGCCTCATTTAAACTTGCCTTGATGTGTTGCTCTTGTTTGCATCATCTCTTGCCATGAGTAGCTTCATGTAGTTTTGTCATGCATCATGCTTGTAGTGCATCATGTCATGTTCATGTGTGGTGTGTTTACCATGTTGTGTGCTTCTTTCCGATAGTTCCTGTTTCGTTGCGATCGTGAGGATTCGTTCGTCTACACTTGGTTCGGCTTCATCCGTTTGTCTTCTTCATGGACTCGTTCTTCTTCCTTGCGGGATTTCAGGCAAGATGACCGCTACCCTGGATCTCACTGTTATCATTGCTATGCTAGTTGCTTCGTTCTATCGCTTTGCCGCGCTACCTATCACCTGTTTATCAAGCCTCCCATATTGCCATGAACCTCTAACCTTTGACACCTTTCCTATGCAAACCGTTGTTTGGCTATGTTACCGCTTTTGCTCAGCCCCTCTTATAGCGTTGCTAGTTGCAGGTGAAGTTGAAGATTTCTCCATGGTGGACAGGATTTTGTTGGGATATCACAATATCTCTTATATTATTAATGCATCTATATACTTGGTAAAGGGTGGAAGACTCGGCCTTTTGCCTGGTGTTTTATTCCACTCTTTCCGCCCTAGTTTCCGTCATACCGGTGTTATGTTCCCGGAGTTTGCGTTCCTTACGCGGTCGGGTGATTTATAGGACCCCCTTGACAGTTCGCTTTGAATAAAACTCCTCCAGCAAGGCCCAACCTTGGTTTTACCATTTGCCTCACCACCACCTATCCTTTCCCTTGGGTCGGCCAACCCGAGGGTCATCTTTATTTTAGCCCCCCTGGGCCAGTGCTTGTATAAGTGTTGGTCCGAACCGAGTAGACTGCGGGGCCACCTCGGGGCAACTCAAGGGCTGGTTTTACTCGTAGGATGTCTCATCCGGTGTTGCCCTGAGAATGAGATATGTGCAGCTCCTATCAGGATTGTCGGTGCATCGGGCGGCTTTGCTGGTCTTGTTTTACCATTGTCGAAATGTCTTGTAAACCGGGATTTCGAGTCTGATCGGGTCTTCCTGGGAGAAGGTCTATTCCTTCGTTGATCGCGAGAGCTTGTCATGGGCTAAGTTGGGACACCCCTAAAGGGTATAATCTTTCGAAAGCCGTGCCCGCGGTTATTGGCAGATGGGAATTTGTTAATGTCCAGTTGTAGATAACTTGACACTAGATCCGAATTAAAACGCATCAACCGCGTGTGTAGCCGTGATCGTCTCTTTTCGGCGGAGTCCGGGAAGTGAACACGGTTTCTGGGTTATGTTTGACGTAAGTAGGAGTTCAGGATCACTTCTTGATCATTGCTAGCTTCACGACCATTCCGCTTGTTCTCTTCTTGCTCTTATTTGCGTATGTTAGCCACCATATATGCTTAGTTGCTGCTGCAGCCTCACCACTTTACCCCCCTTCCTTTTCCCTTTAAGCTTTGCTAGTCTTGGTACCCATGGTAATGGGATTGCTGAGTCCTCGTGGCTCACAGATTACTACAACAACAGTTGCAGGTACATGTTCTGCGATGATCATGACGCGAGAGCGCTCTTTGCTTGTGTTGGAGTTCTTCTTCTGCTTCTTCTTCGATCAGGGGATAGGTTCCAGGTCGGCAGCCTGGGCTAGCAGGGTGGATGTCGTTTGAGTTTCTGTTTGTATTTCATCCGTAGTCAGATGATGCTCTAATGTATTGTGATGTTGTATTCGTGTGGCATTGTATGCCTTTTGTATGTATCCCCATATATTATGTAATGTTGATGTAATGATATCCACCTTGCAAAAGCATTTCAATATGCGGGTCTATCCTTGGTGGGACCTTCGAGTTCCTTTTGGATAGGGTCGCATATTGGGCGTGACAAGTTGGTATCAGAGCCTCGACCGACCCTAGGAGCCCCCTTGATTGATCGGTAGTTTGGCCGTTGTTGAGTCTAGAAGAAAACTGTTTTCGGAGTCTAGTTATATCGGAGAGTAGGAATTCTTTTTACTCCTCAGCCCCTTCGTCGCTCTGGTAAGGAATCTTGACGTAGGTGTTTTGAATTACTCCTCTTCCCCTTCAAATTTTTCTTTAGGATCACGCAGTTGGTTTTTCGATCGTTGGTTCTCAGCTCTTTTGATCCGGTGCATTTCTCGTCAAGTCGACTCGAGTCCCTTCATCTTTGAGTTCAATCCTCAGTTGTTTTCTTTTCCCACCCGCCCACCCCTCTTCTTCTCGGAACCGGAGTTCATAATCGAGTATCCATCCTACTCGTGCGAAGTCTTTGAATTCTTTCCTCAATGATTTCAACCGGTGTTTTCTCTTCAGTTATTCGTCGATTTCCCCTTCCAAGATGATTTTGTTTTCCCGCCCTCCCACCCTTTTCTTCCCGGAGTCTGACTCTCTCTCGACAATCTATTTCATTCGTGTGGATCCTCTTTAGTCTTTCGTCAATTGTTTCAACCGGTGAATTCTCGTTTTGTTCGACATTCTTCATCTCTTTTACGGTGGACTCAATTCAAGTTTTTCGGGTTGATTATATTCTTTCCCTCAGCTCAAGTGTTTTCCTTGCTCGTTTGCCTCTCGCCAGTTATCCTTCCGGAGTTCGGAAGACATCTCAGGAGATTTGTCTATGTTCCAATTAATTCGAGGTTGTCACCTCATTCAAATATTTCAATTGTTCCGGTGCTTCATCTATCTCTTCAACAATCCTTTCCAACGGTGTTATCTCTTCAGTGGGCCCTAACCCACAGGTTTTTCCTAGGATCTTACCTGACTCTTCTAATTTCCCGGAGCTATTCCTAATTCTTTTCGAAGAGTGACGTAGGAATGAATTTCATCAGTCACACGCCTTTCAAGATCGATTTCAAATCATTTCATTGTTGGCTCAACCTCTCTGCTTTTTCATCCATCCGGAGTTTTTCAGGAGTTGTTTTCCCGTTTCTTTTCACCGGAGGCCATCATTTCAGCTACCGTTATCCAATTATCCCTGTGATTCAGTCTCTTTCGTCAGTCATTTCCAAATTCTTACGGTGGTCGTTCAAGATTCTTTTTCCTTGATTATCATTTCAATCCATTCGTTCTTTCCAATTCTACCGGTGATTCATGAAGACTTTCTCAAGTTTTGTGCTATGCTCCTTCTCAATCCTTTTTCAAGAAGAATAAGTAGTATGTGAAATCCATTGCTTGTCATCAATTTAATTTGATGAAGGATAAGCATACAATAAATCTTATTCTTATTTCATCCAAGTGAGTAATCCTTTCCTTCGGAGTTTGTTCTTAATGAATAAATTCTAGTTCCAAGTGCTTTCATCTTTTCTTTTCCCAGAGTTCAAATTTCCTCGGTCATTTCGTCGGAACCTCCATCTAAATCATCGCAAGGCCTTAATCTTATTCTTTCTTCCTTCATTCTATCTCATCATCCTTTTTGTCACCGGAGTCCTTCATGGTGGTTCTTCATGATTTAATTAATTCTTTCAAGTGTTCATCAAGATTCTTGTCGGTGGAGTGCAAGTATCTTCTTCTTCTTGCTTCCCGAGGTGCTCATTCTTTCAATTCTTCCGAAGGCTTTGCATTGTTCATCTCGTCAAGTGTCATCCCATCTTCTGAAGTTCTTGTTCTTTTCATTCCATTTTCAACCGGAGTGCTGCCTGAATCCTTTCAGTCTTATTCGTTTCTAATATGTTCTAACCAGAGTGGTTTCATAGTCTATCTGATTCCGTGAGCTTTCGATTCTCGTCATTATCGTCGTTCCTATCTTCTTCTCGAGTGCTATCGATTCTTTGCTTCTTCTCTTGAGTTCTTGTTTCACCTCATCCATTTTTCCCTTCCGTCTCAGTCCTAAGATCTCGGGACGAGATCTCTTGTTAGTGGAGGAGTGTTGTAACGCCCCGGATCCGATGCGCCAGGTGTCCTTCAGTTATTCTCCGTTATTGCCATGTCATTTGCTTGCATGTTGCATTTTATCATGTCATCATGTGCATTTCATTTTGCATACGCATTCGTCTCATGCATCCGAGCATTTTCCCCGTTGTCCGTTTTGCAATCCGGCGCTCCTATGTCATCCGGCGTTCCCCTTTTTTCTCCTGTTGTGAGCGGTTGTTAAACTTTCTCGAAATGGCCCGAGGCTTGCCAAGTGGCCTTGGTATAACACCGGTAGACCGCCTGTCAAGTTTCGTGCCATTTGGAGGTCGTTTGATACTCCAACGGTTAACCGGGTAACCATAAAGCCCCTTTCTCTTTGCAGCCCAACACCCCTTCCAAAGTGGCCCAAAACCCATCTAACTCCCCTCCATGCTCTCGGTTGTTCGATCACGATCATGTGGGCGAAAACCTCTCCTCATTTTGACTCTCCTAGCTCCCTCTACCTATATATTAGCCTTCCCCTCCGAAATTTCGCAGACGAAACCCTAAAATCGCCCTCCGCCGCCACCGGACGCGTCCGCTCCCTCGCCGGACACGTCCGCCTCGCCGCCGCAGCCAATCACGGGCCGCCACATGTCCCCGCCGCCGTCTCCACCGCGCCTCCACCGCATGGGCCCGCCGGAGCCCATCCGCGGCCCGTCCCGGGCCGATCTGGGCCCAGGCGCCCGCAGCCGCTGCTCCGCCCGAGCTCCGCCCGCGCCTGCCACGCCGCCGTTCGCCGCCTGGCCGCGCCGCCGCCCGGCCGCGTCGCCGCCGCCGGCTGCCGCCTCCGCCGCCATCGTCGGCCGCCTCCGCGACCTCGCCGGACCCTCCCGCGGCCCCGTCGCCTCACCTGTCGCCTTCCGCGGCCCCGTCGCCTCGCCCGTCGCCTCCCGCGACCGCCCCGCCGCCCCTCGCCACCGCCGGCCGGACCTCGCCTCCCGCGCCTCCGGTGAGCCGCCGATCTCGCCGTTGTTCCTCTCCCCACCTCTCCCGGTCTCTCTCTCTCTCTCTCTAACCGCGCTCTCTCTCTGTCTCTCTCGGCCATGGACGCCAGAGCTCAAGCTCACCGGAGTTTCGCCGGAGTCAGATCCGGTCCGGCCTGGATCAGATCCACCAGTTCGGTCAACCAAACGCCCTCGTCCCTGTCCTGTACCGCGCCGTCCCGGATCCCTCCGTCCCGGGTTGACTTTTCCCGGAGGTGAAATTCTGCCCAAGTCCCTGATATTTTGACATTTTTATGCCATGTTCGTCATGCCGTATCTCTGCATCCGTAGCTCTGTTTCGTGCGTGTAATATGTCAAATTGTTCGTATCAAAGAGTACATCATTTAATTCCATTGCATCATATTCATTCGAGGTCATCTTGATGCCTGAATCATCGTTGTAAGAGTGCTTCATGATGTTTTCTGCTATCTGTTATCAGAACGAGCTCATTTGTCATTTTTGCCATGATTGATGTGTGCATCCTATGAGGTTGATGTCTTCATGTGTTTTGATCTATGCTATGTCTTATTTACAGTGGTGTATGCCATGAATTTTTGTGATCAATGTGGTGACTAGCACAAGCATGCAAACTAGGCATCGTGATGTTGCTGATTTTAGTCCCTGTTCTGCTGTTATTTTGATGCCATGTAAACATGATGCTACAGAGAGATTCATGCATATTTTGAGATACTTCAGTAAGGATGTTTTGAACATATGGTTATTGTCTATCCAATCATGGCCTTGTTGGAAATTATGGAGTAGTCTAGCATGTCGTTTTCGTGCTCTACTTTTGCTTCAAAATGTTTCCTGGCAGATTGTTTATGTGTTATTCAATTTTAGTCCCTGTTCTGCTGTTATTTTGTTGGGATATCACAATATCTCTTATATTATTAATGCATCTATATACTTGGTAAAGGGTGGAAGACTCGGCCTTTTGCCTGGTGTTTTATTCCACTATTTCCGCCCTAGTTTCCGTCATACCGGTGTTATGTTCCCGGAGTTTGCGTTCCTTACGCGGTCGGGTGATTTATGGGACCCCCTTGACAGTTCGCTTTGAATAAAACTCCTCCAGCAAGGCCCAACCTTGGTTTTACCATTTGCCTCACCACCACCTATCCTTTCCCTTGGGTCGGCCAACCCGAGGGTCATCTTTATTTTAGCCCCCCTGGGCCAGTGCTTGTCTAAGTGTTGGTCCGAACCGAGTAGACTGCGGGGCCACCTCAGGGCAACTCAAGGGCTGGTTTTACTCGTAGGATGTCTCATCCGGTGTTGCCCTGAGAATGAGATATGTGCAGCTCCTATCAGGATTGTCGGCGCATCGGGCGGCTTTGCTGGTCTTGTTTTACCATTGTCGAAATGTCTTGTAAACCGGGATTCCGAGTCTGATCGGGTCTTCCTGGGAGAAGGTCTATTCCTTCGTTGATCGCGAGAGCTTGTCATGGGCTAAGTTGGGACACCCCTAAAGGGTATAATCTTTCGAAAGCCGTGACCGCGGTTATTGGCAGATGGGAATTTGTTAATGTCCAGTTGTAGATAACTTGACACTAGATCCGAATTAAAATGCATCAACCGCGTGTGTAGCCGTGATGGTCTCTTTTCGGCGGAGTCCGGGAAGTGAACACGGTTTCTGGGTTATGTTTGACGTAAGTAGGAGTTCAGGATCACTTCTTGATCATTGCTAGCTTCACGACCGTTCCGCTTGTTCTCTTCTCGCTCTTATTTGCGTATGTTAGCCACCATATATGCTTAGTTGCTGCTGCAGCCTCACCACTTTACCCCCCTTCCTTTTCCCTTTAAGCTTTGCTAGTCTTGGTACCCATGGTAATGGGATTGCTGAGTCCTCGTGGCTCACAGATTACTACAACAACAGTTGCAGGTACATGTTCTGCGATGATCATGACGCGAGAGCGCTCTTTGCTTGTGTTGGAGTTCTTCTTCTGCTTCTTCTTCGATCAGGGGATAGGTTCCAGGTCGGCAGCCTGGGCTAGCAGGGTGGATGTCGTTTGAGTTTTTGTTTGTATTTCATCCGTAGTCGGATGATGCTCTAATGTATTGTGATGTTGTATTCATGTGGCATTGTATGCCTTTTGTATGTATCCCCATATATTATGTAATGTTGATGTAATGATATCCACCTTGCAAAAGCGTTTCAATATGCGGGTCTATCCTTGGTGGGACCTTCGAGTTCCTTTTGGATAGGGTCGCATATTGGCGGTGCACTACTCTAGATCACACACCGAACAAAGCTTTTACCATGATGCATCTTCTCCTATGGAATGTTGATACGGAAACAAATCAATTTCTTATAAAGCTTCCTAGCCCATTCACTTCAAACTTTTAGATGAAAAAGTTTTTTTTTGGGGGGGGGGTAGAAGATGAACTTCTAACCTGCAGTGTCCCAGAAGTCGTCCCAAGCTGGTATAGACAAAGACGTCCAGTTGGCGCTTGCCTGATGAGGGAGTCCTGGATTAGGGGGTATCCGGACAGCCGGACTATGTGCAACGTCCGGACTATTGAAGCGTGAAGATACAAGACTCAAGCTTCGGCCCGTGTCCGGATGGGACTATCCTTTGCGTGGAAGGCAAGCTTGGCGATCCGGATATTGTGTTTCCTTTCTTGTAACCGACTCCATGTAAACCCTAGCCCTCTCCGGTGTCTATATAAACCGGAGAGGTTGGTCCTTAGAAGGCTGATCATAATTACAATCATACCATCATAGGCTAGCTTCTAGGGTTTAGCCTCTATGATCTCGTGGTGGATTTACTCTTGTACTACCCATATCATCAATATTAATCAAGCAGGAAGTAGGGTTTACCTCCGTCGAGAGGGCCCGAACCTGGGTAAACATCTGTGTCCCTTGCTTCCTGTTACCATCAGCCTTGACGCACAGATCGGGACCCCCTACCCGAGATTCGCCGGTTTTGACACCGACATTGGTGCTTTTGTTGAGAGTTCCTCTGTGACGTCGCCGCAAGGCTCGATGGCTCCTTCAATCATCATCAACGACACGGTCCAGGGCGAGACTTTCCTTCCCAGACAGATTTTCGTGTTCGGCGGCTTCGCGCTGCGGGCCAATTCGCTTGGCCATCTGGAGCAGATCAACAGCTACGCCCCTGGCCATCAAATCAGGTTCAGAAACCTGAACTACACGGCGGATATCCTCGGAGACTTGATCTTCGACGGGTTCGGGCCCGCGCCAGGAGCACCGGACAGTCACGACGAGCATGGCCTAGACCTGTTGTCGGACAACGCTCGGAATATCACCCCTGCAGCAGCCCCGAACTCAAATCTGGAGCAGGCTGCGTTGCCTAGGGACGGAGGGATGGACCCCGCCCCGCAGGCCGTACCTTCATCGGTGGTAGAGCCGAACACAGGCCTCGCTCCTGAGGAAGCCCGTGACTCCGGACCCCCAGATTCGTATCCGGTTGTAGGATCCAGTCCGCGCGTTCCCGAGCTCGCCGAGCCTAGTTGGGCTCCGGTAATGGAGTTCACCGCTGCGGACATCTTTCAACACTCGCCCTTGGGCGACATACTGAACTCATTAAAGTCTCTCTCTCTGACAGGAGGCTCCCGGCCGAACTATGTCCGGCTCTAGTGGGAGACAGACGACGAAGGAATTTGCTGCCCACCCACCACCCACTTCATTGTCACGATCGATGATTTAACCGACGTGCTTGACTTCGACTCCGAAGACATCGACAGTATGGACGAGGAATCAGGAGAATTATAGGAGCCACCGCTCACAGGGCGGTGGAAGGCCACCTCTTCATACGATATATATATGGTGGACACTCCGAAGGAAACTAATGGCGACGAGGCAATGGAGGATAACCCCTCGGGAATAAAAGCAAAGCATGGGCGTCGTCGGCGCCGCTCCAAGCCCCGCCACAGCAATATCGGCCCCGGAGACGAAAGTAATCCGGATGGTGCCGAAGAAGAATATGACCCTGACCAGCCCGCCTTCGAGCAGGCCGAACAGGAAGATGAGCAGGTCAGCCCAGAAGAACAGGCGACTGACGGATACCCGGAGGAGGACAACTACATGCCCCCTCTGAAGACGAGATTAGCCTGGGCGACGATGAATTCGGCGTGCCTGAGGACCCCATGGAGCAGGAGCGCTTCAAGCATAGGCTTATAGCCACTACGAGGAGCCTGAAGAAGAAGCAACAGCAACTCCAAGATGATCAAGACCTGCTCACAGATAGATGGACTGAAGTCCTGGCAGCTGAGGAATATGGACTCGAATGCCAAATGGCTGACCGGCCACCCCGTGGCCGGGATAAAACAGGATATCAGCCCGAATACCAGCCCGCACCCCCACGCCGATACACTACGGCCCAGGGCAACAGGCAAGACCTGCAAGATATTCTGGAAAACAAAGCAGGACAACCAAGATCGATCTACGGATTGCGGGGGTGCGCCCCAGCGCGTGACAATGATCGTCGCGCTGGATACATCATCAATAAGTCCGACCGGGCCGGACACAGCAACCCAGACCAATTCGAGCTGCGTAGCCACATAGCCCAACACAGAGGCGCCACACACCCCCTCTGCTTCACTAACGAAGTGATGGATCATGAATTCCTAGAAGGGTTTAAACCCGTAAACATCGAATCGTACGATGGCACAACAGACCCCGCAGTATGGATCGAAGATTTCCTTCTCCACATTCACATGGCCCGCGGAGATGATCTACACACCATCAACTATCTTCCCCTTAAGCTCAAAGGACCAGCCCAGCACTGGTTAAACAGCCTGCCAGCAAATTCCATTGGCAGTTGGGAAAACCTGGAAGACGCATTCCTCGACAACTTCCAGGGCACATATGTGCGACCAACGGATGCTGATGACCTGTGCCACATTACTCAACAGCCTGGAGAGTCAGCCAGGAAATTTTGGACTCGGTTCCTAACTAAAAAGAACCAAATAGTCGACTGTCTAGACGCAGAAGCCCTGGCGGCTTTTAAGCATAATATCTGTGACGAGTGGCTGGCTCGACACCTCGGCCAGAAAAACCCAAGTCCATGGCAGCTCTCACAACACTAATGACCCGCTTTTGCGCGGGTGAGGACAACTTGTTGGCCTGTAGCGACATCACGCCACATTCCGGCACTTCGTACGGCCGTGATGCTAACGGCAAGCCATGACGTAACAGACATAAGAGATGGAACAATGGTGACAACACTGAAGACACGACAATCAACGCCGAATTCAGCAGATCTAAGTCCGGTCAGCGGAAAAAGCCGTTTAAAAGAAATAATGAGGGACCGTCCAGTCTGGACCGCACACTGGAGCACTCGTGCCAAATTCATGGCACCCCGGACAAGCCAGCCAACCATACCAATAGAGACTGCTGGGTGTTCAAACAGGCCGGCAAAATAAACGCCGAAAATAAGGACAAGGGGCTGCACAGCGACGATGACGAAGAGCCCTAGCGTCCGAATAGGGGGGGGGTCAAAAGAAATCCCCCCCAGGTGAAAACGGTCAATATGATCTACGCCAATCATATCCCCAAGCGGGAACGGAAGCGTGCACTGCGGGACATCTATGCGATGGAGCCAGTCGCCCCCAAATTCAACCCATGGTCAGCTTGTCCGATCACCTTTGATCGTAGGGATCATCATACTAGCATCCGTCACGACGGCTCAGCCGCATTGTTCTTGGACCCGATCATCGCACCTCACGCGAGTCCTTATGGACGGCGCAACAGCCTGAACCTGCTTTATCAGGACACAGTGCGCAAAATTGGCATTGATCCTTCAAGGATCAAGCCAACCAAAACCACCTTTAAAGGTGTCATTCCTGGAGTAGAGGCCCGCTGTACGGGCTCTATAACATTGGAAGTGGTCTTCGGATCCCCGGACAACTTCCGGAGCGAAGAGTTAATCTTTGATATCGTCCCTTTCCGCAGTGGTTACCACGCATTGCTCGGACGAACCGCATTCGCTAGATTCAATGCGGTACCACATTATGCATACCTCAAGCTCAAGATGCCAGGTCCGTGCGGGGTTATAACAGTAAATGGAAACATGGACCGCTCTCTCCGTACAGAAGAGCATACTTCAGCCCTTGCGACAAAAGTACAACGCGTCCTCCTCCGACAAACCTCCAATCCGGCGACGACAACCTCAAGCACCGTCAAGTGAGTCCGGAGCACCCTGCAACATGGTCATCAGGAACGCCAAGAGCGTGATTAGCAGTCCAGCCTCCACTCAAGCCTCATCAAAGCAGCATTCGTGCCACGCGTACACAATTACGCACTCAAGATACCATGGGCATGGGCGGAGGCGCATCAATGACTCAGTCAATAGTGCGGGTAACCGCCAAATACCTTCATAATCTTTCCCTCTTACCTTTCAGGACACCACTTTAGTGCAACATCCTCAGAAGAGCCGAATTGCCGGACTTACATGGGAGAGACATCCAAAGAGGCAACAGACGTTGTGCACAGAAGGAAATACCCAGGTGGAATCTATTTACGATGATTATACCTGCTTTATCTATCTGTACACAGCCTGCCCCTGGATAGGACATGTCCAATAGTCCTATTTATCTCC
Organism: Triticum dicoccoides; assembly: GCF_002162155.2. Taxonomy (NCBI): domain Eukaryota; kingdom Viridiplantae; phylum Streptophyta; class Magnoliopsida; order Poales; family Poaceae; genus Triticum; species Triticum dicoccoides. The sequence goes on along the minus strand of NC_041387.1, from coordinate 322,797,462 downwards.
GCTTAATGCATCCATTGTAAACATACACTTAAACATATTATTTGTCAATGGGAGATCATATATAGTGTCAGCTTATTATTCTTATTTGAGCATTTTTTCTCTTATAAATGTTTATTTGATATTGCATCCGTACACCTTGGTACGGTCAGTTTGCCTGGGGCTTCTCACGGCGCCCCGTAATATGGCAAGCCAAGTCCGAACACTTTCAACAGTGCGGCACCCCGAACTTATAGCACTATATGCATCAGCTCCGAATCATGTCTTGGGGTCTACAGTTGGGATAGCCCGGCTCCCTTGTTTTGGTGCCTTACGTTCCGTTATATCGGCTAAGGTAGCACAGGGAGAACTACTGCGATTGTGTCCCGGGTCTTCTGGACGAGCACCTCAGTAGAGAAAGCCGAAAACTGACCAGCATGATGTTGCGAGAGCTAGTCGCTGTTTGAGAGATCTTAAAATCCTTAAAGATTTTCCGCTTTAGGCGATAAATCGGCTTCGTCCGATATAGGCATGTATAGCGCCCCAATTCGGATGTCCGGATTTTAGGGGCTTCGCCGAAATTTAAAATTGTAGACTTCTATGGCTAAGTGAAAGTTATAAAGCCGTATAGTCTGATTGCCTTGTTAGCTGCGCCGGACACCTCCTTAAGGGACCAAACACTTGGATAAAGAGTGTCCGGGTTTTCCACGAACACCCTAGTACTAGTTACATGGGGGCGGATGCCGACGACTAGCCTACTTTCAGAATTTTATAAACAACTGCACAGAAGGTAATATTTTAAATAACAAAAGTGCTACATAGTGCAAGTAACTTCGTCTTTAAATTACAAACATGACAGAAGCGAATTCATTCAAAAATGGTGTCCTTGGTACACTCATCGGCTACAAGACGAGCACCCTTCATAACGCCATCATAGTACATCTCGGGATGGCGATGCGCCTTGCCCTCCGGCGGCCCGTGCTTGACCAGCTTCTTCGCATCCAGCTTGCCCCAATGCACCTTGACGCGGGCAAAGGCCCGGTGGGCACCCTCGATGCAAATGGATCGCTTGATCACGTCAAGCCGCAGATAGGCATCCACCATCCGCTTGATCAGGCCAAAGTAGCTAGTGGGCAGGAGCTCACCAGGACGCATCCGGACTATGAAACCTTTCATAGCCAGTTCGGCTGCCCTATGGAGTTTGACCAACTTCTTCAGTTGGTAACTCAGAGGCATCGGGTGTTCGGCCCCGGCATACTGGGACCAGAACAACTTCTCCATTGAGCTCCCCTCCCGGGCACGGTATAACTCCGCAGCGTCTGATATGCTGCGTGGCAGATCTGCGAATGCCCCTGGAGAGCTCAGAATTCGAGTAAGTAAAAGAAACGCCTCCTCCACATGTTTTCTTTGCATAAAGAACTTCTTACCCGCCGCTATCTTTTTGGCCTCCTGGATCTCCTGCTGTGCTTTCTCGGCTTCGGCCTTGGCGTCCTTCAAATTCACAAGGGCCTTCCCAAGCTTGGCCTCTTTCATCTTCACATCATGCTCCATGGACTCACACTTCTTGCCGAGGTCCCGGATTTCTTGCTGTACCTCGCCCACTCTAGCACTTTGCTTTTTGCGCTCCTTGCATTCCAAGGCCGCTTTGTCTTTGGCCTCGGACAAAGCTTTCTTCAGGGACGCCACTTCGGTGGTGGCCCCTGTTACACAGTCACGACGCTTTGGCATTAGACTAGCCAATTTTGCCTATCTTTTACATACGAGCGAGGAATCACCTACCTTTATTCTCCTCGAGCTGCCTCTTCGCGAGGCCAAGCTCTCCCTGCACCTTCTCCAGGTCCTGCTTCAGTTCGGCAACCTCGGCAGTACGGGCAGCAGCAGCAAGCAGCACAGCCTGCTTATGCACACGAATATTTATTATTAGACTCCTGCGGATTATTATTGACCCTCCGTTTGGTTTTTCTTTCCGAACACCACATAGAGTATCAGGGGCTACTACCTATTGGGTGGTAATTCTACACATATTTATTACTTACCTCAAAGCCTGTCAAGAGGCTGGTGCAAGCTTTGGTTAGTCTGCTCTTGGCGGACGAAACCTTTCGAATCACCGAACTCATAAGAGTACGGTGCTCTTCATCCATGGAAGCACCGCGAAGCGCTTCCAGCAGACAATCGGACGCCTCGGGTGCACCAGAAGTCCTCGATGCAGACGGCTCGCCCTCCCTAACAAGGGGCTATCCGCCTGAGATCGGAACCATTGAAGGTTCCGGGACAGTGTTCGGCTGAGAGCCCGGCCTACTGTGGCTCTCATCGACACGATCGTGGGGATCTTAAAACCCGCGTGTCCGACATCTGGGACCTCGCCTCGGGGCGTCTCCAGAGTCACCTTGTGACGCCCCCGATTCAATCGTACACTAATCATGCACGCAAATGTGTACGATCAAGATCAGGGACTCACGGGAAGATATCACAACACAACTCTAAAACATAAATAAGTCATACAAGCATCATAATACAAGCCAGGGGGCCTCGAGGGCTCGAATACAAGTGCTCGATCATAGACGAGTCAGCGGAAGCAACAATATCTGAGTACAGACATAAGTTAAACAAGTTTGCCTTAAGAAGGCTAGCACAAACTGGGATACAGATCGAAAGAGGCGCAGGCCTCCTGCCTAGGATCCTCCTAAACTACTCCTGGTCGTCGTCAGCGGGCTGCACGTAGTAGTAGGCACCTCCGGTGTAGTAGGGGTCGTCGTCGTTGGTGGCGTCTGGCTCCAGGGCTCCAGCATCTGGTTGCGACAACCAGGTAGAAGGGAAAGGGGAAAAGAGGGAGAAAAGCAACCGTGAGTACTCATCCAAAGTACTCGCAAGCAAGGAGCTACACTACATATGCATGGGTATATGTGTAAAGGGCCATATCGGTGGACTGAACTGCAGAATGCCAGAATAAGAGGGGGATAGCTAATCCTGTCGAAGACTACGCTTCTGGCAGCCTCCGTCTTACAGCATGTAGAAGAGAATAGATTGAAGTCCTCCAAGTAGCATCTCCAAGTGGCATCTCCAGGTAGCATCTCCAAGTAGCATCGCATAGCATAATCCTACCCGGCGATCCTCCCCTCGTCGCCCTGTGGAAAAGCGATCACCGGGTTGTCTGTGGAACTTGGAAGGGTGTGTTTTATTAAGTATCCGGTTCTAGTTGTCATAAGGTCAAGGTACAACTCCAAGTCGTCCTGTTACCGAAGATCACGGCTATTCGAATAGATTAACTTCCCTGCAGGGGTGCACCAACTTACCCAGCACGCTTGATCCCATTTGGCCGGACACACTTTCCTGGGTCATGCCCGGCCGCGGAAGATCAACACGTCGCAGCCCCACCTAGGCTCAACGGAGAGGCCAGCACGCCGGTCTAAACCTAAGCGCGCAGGGGTCTGGGCCCATCGCCCTGAGCACACCTGCATGTTGCGTACGCGGCCGGAAGCAGACCTAGCCTAGTGGCGTTCCAGTCCAATCTGGCGCGCGCCACTCAGTCGCTGACGTCACGAAGTGCTTCGGCTGATACCACGACGCCGGGATACCCATAACTACTCCCGCGTAGATGGTTAGTGCGTATAGGCTCGTAGCCAACTCAGATCAAATACCAAGATCTCGTTAAGCGTGTTAAATATCCGCGAACGCCGACCAGGGCCAGGCCCACCTGTCTCCTAGGTGGTCTCAACCTGCCCTGCCGCTCCGCCACAAAGTAACAGTCGGGGGCCGTCGGGAACCCAGGCCCACCTCTACCGGGATGGAGCCACCTGCCCCTTCAGCCCCCATCTCCGAACAGTATCACAGGTAATGTAACTGTGTAAAGTATATCGTATATGCCCGTGATCACCTCCCGAAGTGATCACGGCCCAGTAGTATAGCATGGCAGACGGACAAGAGTGTAGGGCCACTGATGGAACACTAGCATCCTATACTAAGCAGTAGGATAGCAGGTAATGGTAACAACAGTAGTATCAAGGACAGGCTATGCATCAGGATAGGAATAACAGAAAGCAGTAACATGCTACACTACTCTAATGCAAGCAGTATAGAGGAGAATAGGCGATATCTGGTGATCAAGGGGGGGGGGCTTGCCTGGTTGCTCTGGCAAGAGAGAGGGGTCGTCGGTGACGTAGTCGACCACAGGGGCATCAGCATCGGTCTCGGAGTCTACCGGAAAGGAGTAACGGAGGGGGAACACAATAAATAATGGAGCAATCAAATGTAACACAAAGCAAGACGCGGCAATACGTTGTGCTAGGGGTGACCTAACGTAGGGATGGGCGATACCGGTGAAGGGGGAAACATCCAGGAAAATATCCCCAGTGTTTCGGGTTTTCAGGCAGAGGAGCCGGAGGGGGAAAGTTGCGAGTTTGATATGTTAGGGGTGCGTGGCGGACGAACGGACTGCGTATCCGGATTCGTCTCGTTGTTCTGAGCAACTTTGATGTACAAAGTTTTTACATCCGATCTACGGTTTATTTTATATTAATTTCCAAAGTTTTTAATTCATTTTTAGAATTAACAGAATTAATTTAATTTAAAATTGCCATTATGATGTCAGCATGAGGTCAGCGTGGTGTCATCAGTCAACCAGTTAGTTGACTTAGCCAAACTGACAGGCAGGTCCCACATGTCATTGGCTGAAGACTAATTATCTGTTAACTTTTAATTAGCAGGTTTAATTAGAGTTAATTAGTTAACTAATTAGGGTTAGTTAAGTTAATTACTTCACTAATTAATTAATTAATTTTATTAAGTCATTTTTTTATTTCCTTTTTCTCTTCTTCTCTTTTTTTAATGTTCTGGGGCCGGGCCCCACATGTCTGTGGCCCATCGGGGCCTAGAGGGAACGGGCGAGCGGGTGCGGGCGCTCGCCCGAACGGGGCGCGGGCAAGGCCGTGGCCGGCGATGGCCACCGGAGCGGCGGCACGGCACCGGCAAGGGGAAGCAGGGGCGAGGCCAGGTGCAGTGGTGGCCGGCGGAGAGGCGGGGCCGCAAGGGCCACCGCAGGCGCGGCGGGCGCTAGGGAGGCGCCGCGGCAGTAGCGGTGCACGGCCACGGCGGGGCTCGCGCGGTCGCGGTCGAGGGATAGGGGAGAGGGAGGGGGTTTGCTCACTTCGGAGAGTAAGGTCTGGGCAACGGGGCGCGGGAAGCGACTCGGGGAGGAGGACGAGGAGGTCCGGCGTGGGGAGGAGATCCGGCGAGGTCGACGAGGCGACGGC
>NC_041387.1:322785286-322791958 GCF_002162155.2 Triticum dicoccoides | reverse complement strand
GGTCGTGGACGGGCGGCGGGGCGCCGATGGGGCGACAGGAGGGGGCCGGCTCTGCTAGGGGGATGACGGCGATGTGGAGGCGGCGCTGGGGCGATGGGATCGGGGGGTTGCCCCGATCCAGATTGGGGAAGGGCGAGAGGGAGGAGTGGGAGAGAATTGGGGCGACGTGGGGGTGGGGGTTAGGGTTTCAGGGGGATAAGGTGGAGTGGGAGGGTCCGGCCGGGCCTGTGGGCTGGTCTGGCGGCCCGTCGGCTTGCTGGGCCGAGGCCTAGATGGCCAGGGGGTTCTCTCCCTCTCTTTTATTTTTTTTGTTTTACCTTTTGTCTTTTCTTTTTATTTATTCTTTTCTGTTTTTCTTTAGTCATACTTTATTTTAGTTTTTATAAAATATGACCATAGCTCCTAAAATAAGGTTTCAGAACATCCCTCTACCATAAAAAGTTTGGTGGTCAATTAAACTAGTTTAACATTTGTTTATTATTTAAAATCATTTGAATAATTGTTTTGCTATGGTTTTATTCACTTTAGAGTATTTAATCATTTCATAAAAGTGTGGTTCCTCCACCATAATTGATTATGATTTAGTTGCTACAATTTTTGAACATTTTTGATTTGACTATTGGAAAGTTTTAATGTTTGACTTTAATTGAAATTTGAATTTGGCTCAGATCTGAACTAACACGAGATTAGCAACAGTAATCGTGGTGACATGGCATCATTACCAGAGGGTTACTGTAGCTTGATTAACCGGGCGTCACAATTCTCCTCCACTACAAGAAATCTCGTCCCGAGATTTAAGAGGGGAGTAAGGGGGAAAGTTCTTGTCACGATATTCTAACGAATCTTCTCGGTCTTGGTTGCTTTTCTCGAAGAGGTCAATCCATAGTATTGATGTCTTCATTCCTATGCATCAATGCATCATGATGAAGTTGTCGTCCTTTCTTCAGGAACTCCATCATACTTACGAAAAGATAAGGGGCAGCTCACTACGACATAATGCTTTTGAGGGAAACAATCTGGGGTTAACCCATGAATTAGTATAAGATTATCTCTCGAGTTGAACATATGAAATACCTCGAGAGTAAGGTACGAAGGTACCATAATAGGCTCCAAGCGGATAGATAGTTGCTCGAAGCCTGAACCAGAGTGAGAAAGGGGTTCAGAGTAGCGAGAGTAAGTATTGCGTCTGATACCAGAATAGACCACTAGGACAGTGGCCCGTGGATTAAATACGAGTTCACGCGCGAGGAATAACTTTGGGAATAGGGGGTGTACAGGACAGTCAGGTTTCGATCCTGTGGAACTGTGGGTTATGGGCCCACCATGTGGTTTTTTTTAATAGGAGCAGTGACATCTTTCACGGTCATGATAGCAAGGCATGTCAGAGAGTACCAAGTCAGTTATGTCGGCATTAACGTTGGTACCAAGGGCGAGGGACGAAGAGAACCACTTTCCTGCTCGTTGAACGAGGCGGACCAATAGGCAAGGTTCTCGTCCATCGGTGGCTACCGGAATGTCATCAACAATAGTAACAGGGTCTTACTGACAAAATTGCACCCCGACGAGTTTACATAAGCAGTAGAATATTGCCGCTTAGATCATATAGATGACAAGAAAGGTTCAAACAACCAATGGAAAGTAAAATATGATTATCATATTAAACAGAACAATGGAAAGGAAAATGTGTCTAAACACATATTTCAGGGATATATCCTTCCCAAGGACAAGCAGAGCATGATATCCGTGGCAGGATATAATGTAGACAACTCTTTAGGTAAGGGGGGGGAGGAATCTCATGATATTACCCATACAACGGTGTTAGGATAAATGATAAATAAAATTTAGCATCGTGCTTCAAATGTTCTTGTTGAAAATTGGAGTACCATTGACATGCTTCGAGATATCATTGACATGGTCTTCAGGTGAAGATCAGACTTTGGAAACACGAAGGATCCATCAGGAATAACTTGTAGAATAAGTCTTACAATTTCCTCCAGGAAGAATGGTTGTCCTTGCAAAAGAAATTATAACGATAGGTCCTCCACCCAGGGGGGGGGTGCTAGGCATGACATCATGTTACCGGGTCACGTAGAGATCAATGTTACAACTCTTGGAGATATGTCCCAACCATCATATCTGACCGAGATTCAGATCCGGTTGGTGTCAGGATACCTCAGACTTAGGATACCTGAGAAGAAAAGGTGCAACGCAAATTGACGAGATGACATTGTAAGATTCTCGGGGAAATGAACTATGAAGTGATTTCCGTTATCAAGAGTCCATCATTAACCCAAGGAGAGGACAAGGAGGTGTCTGGTGAACTCAACGGCAATTCACCGAGATTCCCAAAAGATGGATTTCCACAATTAAGTGAACAAGGAGATAACATTTGTCAGATCAAATGATATAAGGAAGTATGCTCGAGGAAAACATACACAATTAAACATTGGTTGAAAGGTGCGCCCGAAATATGGGTTGGGTTGCACGACCAATGTCAGAATGGTGATGCAATAATCAATAGCCTAAGAATGAACTTTCGACCATTAACTTCAAAGAGATAGGGTTGCTAGAAGGAAAGAATCCAAACAACACCGTTCACTTGTTGGAATTAACACAGGGACCAAGAAAGAATGGTGATGGTGAGAAGTATTTCTATGTCAAGAATTCTCAAGAGGTGGAACAAATCTCAGAACATTCTTGACATAAAGGACGGTAATACTCCAAGGTAAAGAAGAACAATTGCTGGATAGCAAGGAAACCAAGGTACACCACAAATTGTGAAGAAGTTTGTGTTGGGGGGGGGGGGGAAGGCAAGAATGTTGCCGATGATAACTCAAATCATCGAGGGACAAGGGTGGTATTTCTCATCATGAATTCAATTGATATCCTGGAAGAACTCATAAGGTTGATGAGGATCACGACACATTTGTCGACAGATTTCATGAAGAAGTAATCAATCAGCGACGACATCAAGTCAAAGGAATGATGAAGCCAAAAGTCATTGGAACCATGGGTACGACACAAACTCGAACTCAAGCTTGTTGTTTAAGGTGAAAGGGTATGACGAGGAAAATCGACGTAAGGTTAGTTCATCGTCGAAAATTGGTGCTCCGAGAATAAGGACCAGGTAGCACCGTTAGAATCGTCACGACAATGATATAGCCAAACAGGCTAGGAATGGTGTGATCGGGTACAAACTCGTACTTATAGAAGCTTACTGAAGGGTTGTTGAACCGTAGAGCGGACTCGGTTCAGTTATCGGTGTCTTTGAGTGTTCAATAACTCCGAGCCCATGAAAAATTGTAATCGGTGAGTATGTAGTACTTGATGAAGAACTCATAAGAAATTATGCAGTTCCAAGATAATCTCGAGATACCAGGTGGTAATACTCGACGACAGATCAAACTAGAAGTTGAACCGGGGTATTGCTCTATAGAGGACAAGTGCTTAAACTTGCACAGGACATGATATTTAAAGGAGAACATGGTCAGAACCACGATTGCAAAAAGGCCAGATCTCAGATATAAGATGAACTTATACCATGGGAATAATTGATTTTAAAAGAAGCTTCGATGAGAAGATGTACATCGTGTCCATGGGCATGAACGCAAAGTTCAAGGTCGACTCCCACTTCTCCAATGCACAACCTTTCATTCACTTCTCGCGCTCAATGAAGTTGTAGTTTTGAAATATTATCTGGCAAAATACCAGAAGAGTACGACTCGTGAAAACTTTTGAGTTCACACCTATTAAGGAAGGCATAGGTTCAACCCATCGGGGCATCTTAGAATCATATACCAGAATCTTTAGAAGTAATTAACTCAAGCTCGAAGACAGAGCATGGTTAAGAAAGCAGAGGATACAATTTACCAAAGGCATTATGTATCAGAGGAAAGGCTCACAAGGTTATTGAATATGAAGGGCGTTGTCAGATAAAATCCAACAAAGGATCTGGTGGTCCACAATGGATCTGACGTGAGCATCGGTACTCAACTAGAGGAAGAAGATTGCAAGGAGATCAGATTATAGAAACAACTAACTAACTCAATTGTCAAATGCAAAGGAATTATGATTTCAAAATCAAGGGATCAGAAGCAATGCTCCGAGTAGGGATGGATAAGTTGAATAGCCTTAGGGTACAATCAATGACAATTGGATTGGTCGAGAACCAATTCCAGTTAAAAGAATGGCAGCTTAGCCGGAGAAGTAATTTATAAGGATCAATGATGATTGCGTGCATTCGCAAACATATTAAGTCAACAGACTCAAAATGATAATGACAAGGAATGTCAATAAGACTACGAGACTTATAGGATTAACCATAATGCAAATAAGCAAGAATTTCAAGAGCCAAAGGCTCCAGAGGATTTTCGGAAGATCGAATAGTATTTTGAAGACTTTTGTGGAACACATGAACAACTGGGGATGAGCGGATACTCGACAAGTGCAAGGATTTATTTGAAGGGGTATTCATGTGGCAAAGAACTGCTAGGCAGTAGGCACAAAGTATTTTCGGAACAATAGAGAAAACTTCGGGGTATCTTCTAATAACAAGATCAATGGGGGATGATCGTATGAATGGCAAGTGTAAGTAGTTATCCATACGAATTTATCGGTGGTCAGGAATAGCATAAGTGATGGGCACAAAGTCTCGAGAGAACATCAGAGAGTATCTTCGGAATCTTCCGATGTAGCAGGCGATCATCTGAAGTAAGGGGCTCTCCGGGAGAAAGTACTTGCGAGAACCTAAAGTTAGTTTTTTTTGCAAAATCGTTTAACCCGAATAGAAGAGAGTTCAGAATCCCAGAGTAAAGGTCGAGGAGTAAAAGATCCTAATACCACCCAATGGCGACGTGGGCCCGTAAGGCACATAACCATGTTAGTAAAAGTCTTGCAATGACTAGACTCGACTTCGGCCAAGGAGTGTGGAAGGGGATTCCTACAGGCAGTCGGCTCTGATACCAACTTGTGACGCCCCCGATTCAATCGTACACCAATCATGCACGCAAATGTGTACGATCAAGATCAGGGACTCACGGGAAGATATCACAACACAACTCTAAAACATAAATAAGTCATACAAGCATCATAATACAAGCCAGGGGGCCTCGAGGGCTCGAATACAAGTGCTCGATCATAGACGAGTCAGCGGAAGCAACAATATCTGAGTACAGACATAAGTTAAACAAGTTTGCCTTAAGAAGGCTAGCACAAACTGGGATACAGATCGAAAGAGGAGCATGCCTCCTGCCTGGGATCCTCCTAAACTACTCCTGGTCGTCGTCAGCGGGCTACACGTAGTAGTAGGCACCTCCGGTGTAGTAGGGGTCGTCGTCGTCGGTGGCGTCTGGCTCCAGGGCTCCAGCATCTGGTTGCGACAACCAGGTAGAAGGGAAAGGGGAAAAGAGGGAGAAAAGCAACCGTGAGTACTCATCCAAAGTACTCACAAGCAAGGAGCTACACTACATATGCATGGGTATATGTGTAAAGGGCCATATCGGTGGACTGAACTGCAGAATGCCAGAATAAGAGGGGGATAGCTAATCCTGTCGAAGACTACGCTTCTGGCAGCCTCCGTCTTGCAGCATGTAGAAGAGAATAGATTGAAGTCCTCCAAGTAGCATCTCCAAGTGGCATCTCCAGATAGCATCTCCAAGTAGCATCGCATAGCATAATCCTACCCGGCGATCCTCCCCACGTCGCCCTGTGGAAAACGATCACCGGGTTGTCTGTGGAACTTGGAAGGGTGTGTTTTATTAAGTATCCGGTTCTAGTTGTCATAAGGTCAAGGTACAACTCCAAGTCGTCCTGTTACCGAAGATCACGGCTATTCGAATAGATTAACTTCCCTGCAGGGGTGCACCAACTTACCTAGCACGCTTGATCCCATTTGGCCGGACACACTTTCCTGGGTCATGCCCGGCCGCGGAAGATCAACACGTCGCAGCCCCACCTAGGCTCAACGGAGAGGCCAGCACGCCGGTCTAAACCTAAGCGCGCAGGGGTCTGGGCCCATCGCCCTGAGCACACCTGCACGTTGCGTACGCGGCCGGAAGCAGACCTAGCCTAGTGGCGTTCCAGTCCAACCCGGCGCGCGCCACTCAGTCGCTGACGTCACGAAGTGCTTCGGCTGATACCACGACGCCGGGATACCCATAACTACTCCCGCGTAGATGGTTAGTGCGTATAGGCTCGTAGCCAACTCAGATCAAATACCAAGATCTCGTTAAGCGTGTTAAATATCCACGAACGCCGACCAGGGCCAGGCCCACCTGTCTCCTAGGTGGTCTCAACCTGCCCTGCCGCTCCGCCACAAAGTAACAGTCGGGGGCCGTCGGGAACCCAGGCCCACCTCTACCGGGATGGAGCCACCTGCCCCTTCAGCCCCCATCTCCGAACAGTATCACAGGTAATGTAACTGTGTAAAGTATATCGTATATGCCCGTGATCACCTCCCGAAGTGATCACGGCCCAGTAGTATAGCATGGCAGACGGACAAGAGTGTAGGGCCACTGATGGAACACTAGCATCCTATACTAAGCAGTAGGATAGCAGGTAATGGTAACAACAGTAGTATCAAGGACAGGCTATGCATCAGGATAGGAATAACAGAAAGCAGTAACATGCTACACTACTCTAATGCAAGCAGTATAGAGGAGAATAGGCGATATC
>NC_041387.1:322763130-322785220 GCF_002162155.2 Triticum dicoccoides | reverse complement strand
CCTGGTTGCTCTGGCAAGAGAGAGGGGTCGTCGGTGACGTAGTCGACCACAGGGGCATCAGCATCGGTCTCGGAGTCTACCGGAAAGGAGTAACGGAGGGGGAACACAATAAATAACGGAGCAATCAAATGTAACACAAAGCAAGACGCGGCAATACGTTGTGCTAGGGGTGACCTAACGTAGGGATGGGCGATACCGGTGAAGGGGGAAACATCCAAGAAAATATCCCCAGTGTTTCGGGTTTTCGGGCAGAGGAGTCGCAGGGGGAAAGTTGCGAGTTTGATATGTTAGGGGTGCGTGGTGGACGAACGGACTGCGTATCCGGATTCGTCTCGTCGTTCTGAGCAACTTTGATGTACAAAGTTTTTACATCCGATCTACAGTTTATTTGATATTAATTTCCAAAGTTTTTAATTCATTTTTAGAATTAACAGAATTAATTTAATTTAAAATTGCCATTATGATGTCAGCATGAGGTCAGCGTGGTGTCATCAGTCAACCAGTTAGTTGACTTAGCCAAACTGACAGGCAGGTCCCACATGTCATTGGCTGAAGACTAATTATCTGTTAACTTTTAATTAGCAGGTTTAATTAGAGTTAATTAGTTAACTAATTAGGGTTAGTTAAGTTAATTACTTCACTAATTAATTAATTAATTAATTATTAATTAATTTTATTAAGTCATTTTTTTATTTCCTTTTTCTCTTCTTTTTTTAATGTTCTGGGGCCGGGCCCCACATGTCTGTGGCCCATCGGGGCCTAGAGGGCACGGGCGAGCGGGTGCGGGCGCTCGCCCGAACGGGGCGCGGGCAAGGCCGTGGCCGGCGATGGCCACCGGAGCGGCGGCACGGCACCGGCAAGGGGAAGCAGGGGCGAGGCCAGGTGCAGTGGTGGCCGGCGGAGAGGCGGGGTCGCAAGGGCCACCGCAGGCGCGGCGGGCGCTAGGGAGGCACCGCGGCAGCAGCGGTGCGTGGCCACGGCGGGGCTCGCGCGGTCGCGGTCGAGGGATAGGGGAGACGGAGGGGGTTTGCTCACTTCAGAGAGTAAGGTCTCAGCAACGGGGCGCGGGGAGCGACTCGGGGAGGAGGACGAGGAGGTCCGGCGTGGGGAGGAGATCCGGCGAGGTCGACGAGGCGACGGCGATTTGGGGAAGACGGTGAGGGGCTCCGGCGACGCGGTCCTCGTGCGGCGGGGCGAGGTAGCTCCGGGCGAGGTCCCGCGTCAGCGTGGTCGTGGACGGGCGGCGGGGCGCCGATGGGACGACAGGAGGGGGCCGGCTCTGCGAGGGGGGATGACGGCGACGTGGAGGCGGCGCTGGGGCGATGGGATCGGGGGGTTGCCCCGATCCAGATCGGGGAAGGGCGAGAGGGAGGAGTGGGAGAGAATGGGGGCGACGTGGGGGTGGGGGTTAGGGTTTCAGGGGGATAAGGTGGAGTGGGAGGGTCCGGCCGGGCCAGTCGGCTGGTCTGGCGGCCCGTCGGCTTGCTGGGCCGAGGCCTAGATGGCCAGGGGGTTCTCTCCCTCTCTTTTTTTGTTTTACCTTTTGTCTTTTCTTTTTATTTATTCTTTTCTGTTTTAGTTTAGTCATACTTTATTTTAGTTTTTATAAAATATGACCATAGCTCCTAAAATAAGGTTTCAGAACATCCCTCTACCATAAAAAGTTTGGTGGTCAATTAAACTAGTTTAACATTTGTTTATTATTTAAAATCATTTGAATAATTGTTTTGCTATGGTTTTATTCACTTTAGAGTATTTAATCATTTCATAAAAGTGTGGTTCCTCCACCATAATTGATTATGATTTAGTTGCTACAATTTTTGAACATTTTTGATTTGACTATTGGAAACTTTTAATGTTTGACTTTAATTGAAATTTGAATTTGGCTCGGATCTGAACTAACACGAGATTAGCAACAGTAATCGTGGTGACATGGCATCATTACCAGAGGGTTACTGTAGCTTGATTAACCGGGCGTCACACACCTCCCCCCGCTCTGGGAGCCTTCGGGACAACACCTCCGCGTCATCCGTGGGCTGTGGAGTAGTGGCTGTCGGGAGCGAATTGATCTCCGAATCGCTTAGGGACCCGGAGGAAGATATCTCGGGGTGAGCCCTGGCCGGACTACACATATGTTCGGCGTTAAACAAAAGCTATAGATTGAAGTTATGGTAGAGTGAGGACACTTACGATCGCACTGGGGGCTTCCCCCTGGGCAGCCACCCCTCCTTGCTGTGGGCGGCCGTGGCGGAGTAGTCCGGAAGGGACACTTTCCCCTTCTTGGACGCCCCTGCCTCCCCCTCCGAGGCGGCTTTTCTCTTCTTCTCCCCCCAGTGTGGGGAGGTAGAATTTCTTCTTGATTCCCCCCGCCTCCACGGGAGGAATCTGTCTCGTTGTCAGCAGACGACAGGGGTATGATGGCCTTATGCCGAGGGCCTTTTCCGGCCCCTTGGTCCGCCTCCTCGGGCCCCTCATCCTTTCCGGATGGGGCGTATTCTTCTTCTTCCTCCTCCCCTTCGTGGGAGGAGTGTGCCTCGTCATCTTCGGACGAGGCTTCTGGCACAACCTTACGCCGGAGACCCTTTCGGGTCCCCGGGGCCTTCTTTTTGGCCTTCTTCTCCGGCACCTTGTACGGTTCCGGGACCAACATCTCCGCCAGGAGAGCATCAGCAGGGCGTTCTGGCAGTGTAGCCGGACAGTAAACCCGCTCCGCTATCTCCACATAATCCTGAAGCAAACATGCATAACTACTTAAGGCTCTCCCATGAATATATTGGGAAGAACTGGGTCCGGTGGTAGTCCGAGAACTCACGTGACTAGGAGCCCGCGCGGTGTGAAGCCCGCGGTCCTCGGATGTGGCAGGAGGTACTTCAGAGGCCTTGAACAACACCTTCCATGCGCCTTTGTGCGTCATGTCGTAGAGCTTCCGGAGCATCTGGTGTTCGGCCAGGACGAACTCCCACAGATTGAATGCCCGCCTTTGGCAGGGCAGGATCCGGCGAACGAGCATGACCTGGATCACGTTGACAAGCTTGATGTTCTTGTCCTTCATGCTTTTGATGCATGTCTAGAGTCCGGTCAGCTTCGTAGAATCGCCCGAAGACAGGCCCTTCTTTTCCCAGGAGGTGAGCCGCATGGGGGCTCCGGATTGGAACTCGGGGGCCGCTGCCCAGTTGGCGCTGCGCGGCTCGGTGATGTAGAACCACCCCAATTGCCATCCTTTTACGGTCTTCAGGAAGGAACCATCCAGCCAGCTGACGTTAGGCATTTTGCCCACCATGGCCCCTCCGCACTCCGCTTGCTGGCCGCTTACAATCTTCGTCTTCACACAGAAGGTTTGCAGCCATAGGCTGAAATGAGGCCGGATGCAGAGGAAGGCCTCGCATACGATGATGAACGCCGAGATGTTGAGGACGAAGTTCGGGGCTAGACCATGGAAATCTAGCCCGTAGTAGAACATGAGCCCGCCGACGAAGGGATGGAGTGGAAATCCCAGTCCACGGACGAAGTGGGCGACGAATACGACCCTCTCGTGGGGTCCTAAGGTCGGAAGGACCTGCCCGGCGTCCGGTAGCCGGTGCGCTACGTCCGCGGCCAAGTATCTGGCCGCCCGAAGATTCGCGATGTGCTTATCCTTGATGGTGGAAGCCACCCACTTGCCTCCTGCTCCGGACATGTTTAGCTGTGTGGAGAAGACTTGGGCTTGGGCGCTGGGGCTCGAGGGGGAAAGAGTGGGCAAAGGAGGAAGAAGGCGTGGGCGAAAATGGGGAAATCTTATCCCTTTATAGAGGCACCGAAAGCGGTGCGCCTCCCCACTTGCCCATTGGGAATCGCTTGCTTCCCAAGCGCCACGATTGATGGCATGGTGGGATTACCCATACCCATATTGATGAGAATCCCGTGATAAGGGGACACGATCTTTGCTTTGACAAGATGTGTCAAAGAAACCGCCTCACAATATGCACTATAGCTGGTTGTGGGAAAACGGTTTGAATAATGATCCGACCGTAATAACATGTCACGTCATCAGAAAAAGTTGTCAGCAGATTGCGTTTGTGAAATATCATTCTCTCTACAGCGGTGTGTAAAGATCATCTTGCAGATCCGGACACGATTCAAGTGTTCAATAATTACTTTGGAGTACTCGGAGAAGGAACCCGCCAAGCAATGTCGAAGACAATACTGCACGCCGGACTCATCGTCATTGAAGCCTGGTTCAGGGGCTACTGAGGGAGTCCTGGATTAGGGGGTATCCGGACAGCCGGACTATGTGCAACGTCCGGACTATTGAAGCGTGAAGATACAAGATTCAAGACTTCGGCCCGTGTCCGGATGGGACTCTCCTTTGCGTGGAAGGCAAGCTTGGCGATCCGGATATTGTGTTTCCTTTCTTGTAACCGACTCCATGTAAACCCTAGCCCTCTCCGGTGTCTATATAAACCAGAGAGGTTGGTCCTTAGAAGGCCGATCACAATTACAATCATACCATCATAGGCTAGCTTCTAGGGTTTAGCCTCTACGATCTCGTGGTAGATCTACTCTTGTACTACCCATATCATCAATATTAATCAAGCAAGAAGTAGGGTTTTACCTCCATCAAGAGGGCCCGAACCTGGGTAAATATTTGTGTCCCTTGCTTCCTGTTACCATCAGCCTTGACGCACAGATCGGGACCCCCTACCCGAGATCCGCCGGTTTTGACACCGACACCTGACCACCTTGTCAGACAGAAAGACATGTGGTCGATCGACGTATCTCACCATCAAGGGGAAGAGCCGAGGAAGGATCCCTGGCCAGCTGCTATAGGACGCTGCACGAGTGGTTGGCATCTGTATTTTTTTGATGAACTGAAAAACTATTGAACTGACAAGCTCCACAAAAACTAAAAAAACTGTTGAATTGAAGAGCTCCAAAAAAGGCCACGAATCCATGATATAGTGTGTGAGGAATCTGTACTTTCCAGGAAAAGCATTAACTAGTTACAACTACTAGCATAGGAAAAAAAAGAATGGATAAGACCGCAGTGATGCTTCCACTAGCTTTTAGCATGCAGATTAAATGGAAAGAAGAATAAGGCCATGGTGGCCCAAAAAACCACGTATAAATAAGAACTAAAATTAAGTAAACTAAAAATAAGAATTGAATTGAACTAAAATTGGAAATTGAATTGAACTAAAACTAGGAATTGGACTGAACTAAAATTACAAATTGGACTGAACTAAATTGATATTTTGTAGTCATTGTATGCATTTTTAAACTTTGCATTTGTTGACTTTTAAATCCATTAGCGAAAATTGTAGTTGATTAAAACTAAGTTTTGACAAGCAAATAACAAGGAGAATACAACAGAGAAGGCACACTTATACAATAAAATGATCATGATGGCATAAGTGAATAGTTGGATGGATTTCTATTCATCGTGGTGGTTCTAGACCGGCTTGGGGGCACCATCACGGCAAGCCGTGGGGGCTAGCTAAGGACAACACGACACTGGTGACACACGCCGGAGTAGGGAACGACGAACCACACAAGAATTTGTAGCATCCGTGGTGGCATACGCGCACAGGAGGATGAAAGCAACCGCGGGTGGGGGCGGTAAGCGGTCGTGATGGTGTGTCATCCCTATTGATTATTTATTAGTTATGTAACTCCAAAAGAAAGGTAACTGATACAACTACAAGCAATGTGCTAAGCAGGGCATTAATACTCCCTCCGTAAAGAAATATAATTATTAGTTGGGAATCTATTAGTTTATAGAGGGAGTATATATTAGTTGGGAATCTTGTATATTTGCCTCTCTATATCGGAAAGTGCTTTAATTGATGCCTCATTGGATATAATGCATGATCTGTATAATTATGAAGTTAGCAGCAGCTTTACATAAAAAATCCCCGAGAACTTTCTATAGAATTGATTAACTAAGTGACAGTACGGTGCTCATTCTCAAGCATAACCACAAGGACTTTTTTGTGCTATATGAAGATGGAAATACAAAGGAAATCAGACTCACCATTGGGAAGTAGATGTACTGAAAAGCAGACAAAAGATGAACTTGTGCATCTTGCTTTGCCGGAACCTACAAAAATAGGAACAAATATGAGAGATGAGGTTTTGTCAAGAAGACTCCAAATCAATTTCTTTATGGTTAGAAACTTCTGTACCTACACTTGAACTTGTGTGACATGATTATGTTTGTCGAATCTCTAATGTTCCGCACTGAACTGAACTGACATACATGATACTCCGATGTACTAAACTGAACTGACATACTGAACTGAAGTAGAATACATGCTGAACTGCTAGACCATAGCAAAATTCAGAAACTGTACAAGGTCGACTTGGACAGATGTGCAGTGCTTCGTGAAGATGGTGGCCGCAACGCATGATTCTAGTTGTACTGGCGTTAACGCTCCACTTGGATGGCTGCCAGCACCCCTGGTGGATGAGCTCATGCCCCAGGGTAGCAAGGCGACCAACAGGAACTGTAAAAGTTCGTTCTTTTTCTCAGCAATGAACCACAACGAGGTGGAGTTGAGGAGGGGAAGCAAGGGTATGGAGCCGCTCCTGCTAGAAACGGGTGCTCTTGCTCGTGGCCGCCATCGACAGGACGCCGACGATGGGATCCGACGACAGATGTGCAACAGAGAGAATTTCATGGGGAATTCAACTAAATACAATTTTTTGCATACAGAAAAGAATGTCAGAATGTTTGCGACAGTAGTGTGTGAACTTGTCGATGGAACATTTTCTTTTAAATGTTGTCATTGCCAGTACCTAACTTGCAATGAGTAGAACTGGCAAAAAAATAATCGTTTACTGGACACTTTTAAATATGCTACATGTCTGAAAAGACCCATCGTCCCAAAACTGATGAATAAAAAGAGACAACCTGTGGCGCAAAGTACTCTGAACTCTGAACTTTTTTGGAGCTTATTGTTGAACTGAAGCATGCTTCGGAGCAAGACAAGATTGAGCGGATTGGGAGGAAGCTGAGCAATATTCGATTGGAGATGCAAGAGCAGTCTACATCAATTTTCAGATGTCACTGAATACTGAGACATTTGTACTACAAGAACTGAATATAATGCCAATCTTGAACTTGCATGTTTAGGAAAATAATATTGTCTAAAAGTGTACTAAACTACATTTGTCAAGTGTACTAAACTAGAGGTTTAGGAAGATAATCTTGTCTAACAATGTACTAAACTTGCAAGTTTTGACCATGGGTGTAAGAACTGAACTACATTTGTCAAGGGCATTTGTACTAAAAGTGTAAGCAGATAATCTTGCAGAAATGCCCAGAGAGAGAGACTGGTTTGTGCTCATACCTGTCAACATGAGGCAGATCAAAGTTTAGGAGAAAATAAATCAGACGGTTGGTGCATCATAGTTGTTCCTTAACAAAGTTTGAAGCATCATTGTCCAACAATGTGCCAAGAGCTTCATCCATGGTCCCAAAATTTTAAAACATGAACCCCATCATGTTTTCTTTTTGAACTTGTATCATTTGTTTGTTGAACTTCCAATTCAAAAATACAACACACAAGTACAAAGGTACATGAAACTGATCTGTAACACACAAGATGAACTGAGAAGCAAATATAAAGTTGAACTGACTCGAATAGTTATATCGAGAGGGTTTACTTCAACCCCTACATTTTTCAATCAGTAATAGTTATATCTGTAACTCGTTATTCATCGGTACTAGTACGACTCGACAAGAAATGCAAAACTGTAGCAGGACACGGATTGAACTTACATAATTTTTCTTTTGAAACTTATTTTAGGTGATATATCTAATTTTGAAACATGAACTAATGATATTTTTTTAGCACACACTGTGCTATCTAAAAATTGGACTGAACAAAAACTAGAGATTGGACTGAACTAAACCTAGAAAATTGAGCAACAGTGCTTGCTAAAGGTCAATATTTTTATGTCAGCGGGGACGGCAAGGAACCATGGTTATACATAAAACATAAACAACAAGAAACAAATAACATTGACAAAGGATGGTATGCAGATGTAAAAGTTCCTGGTGTTTTTCCAAAACCATGAACTGATGTAGGTTGCAAGGAAGAACTACTTTTGGTTTGCAGAGTGAATGTCCACACTTCACTTTTTTTTATCTTTTGCATAATGAACTAGTGAAATTTACAATATTACTTTCTATTTTTCTTATATGATGTACTGTGTAAATTTTTGCATCTTAACTTTCTTATCATTTTTTTGAACTTCACTAGTTCACAAGAACCTAGTATACTTTCAAAATAAAGCCATGAGAAAGAGGGGCAGTATTAAAATTAATAAAACATTAGATGGGAGGATTAGTAGATGCACGTACACTTCATATTCTAATGGGCATCACTAGGAGCACTAGCCTTTTTTCTCTTTGTTGCTATACGAACAGGTGCGCACATCCTCTCTTTTTTTAAAAGCGTTGAAGTCTCATGGACAAAGCATCAAACATGTTTTAGGCAATCTAGTGCTCTCTCTCACCTATTTGCTAAAATGATCAAAGAACATGCTGTGGGTTTCATTTCGAACTTGCCTGGAAGTAATACTTGTACTCTAGTCCAAGTACCAGTATAATGCTTATAGTTTGTATACAAAAAAAGATGCAGAATTTACAAATGAAAAACTTCAAATAAAAGTATACCGCCTCTAGGTCAAGTAAAGAAGTTTCTTTGAGTATTCTAGTCATCCCTCTCATTCCAACAAGGACATGTAGAAAGTAGAAACAATGTTCCAAAATTGGTTGGGTACCCATACTTTTGTATGGAGGTAAACCTTTTCATTGAACTGTTGCCAAATTTTCAGAGAAGTTGAACTTCTGATTTAGAAGAAATTGAGACCTCACCTGAGTGAGTACTGAAAGATGCAAAGAACATGATTTTTGGGGACTTTCACTTTGGCAACTTGGTTTTGCTGCAACCTGCAAAAAACAGGAACAAGATAAGGTTTTGTCAAGGGGAACTTAACAGGGTGTAAGTGCATCTAGTGCCCCTTAGTGATTTTGGTGTATTGAATACTTATAGGTTAAGGGACTGATGTGTTTGTGAGTGTACACAGGTCTATAAGTCTATGAGGAGTTTGAAATTTACAGAGAAAGTCGACCCCTAAAAATGAAGTTCTTCGACTGAAGACTTTGGAATTCTGAAGACTTTCTGAAGACTTTGAAAGTGAAGAAATTGGTGTGACCTTGAAGACATGGCAATCATTCGAGGAACATGAAGCGTGAAGACTTTTGTTTTTCGTAGTTTCATTTTCTCTTTCTTGAGTCATAGGAAAAACCGTACTGTTAAAGGGGGTCGAGGAAATACAAAGGAAAAATTTCCATGTGATGCTCAACTCAAAATCCTACACCTACCAATCCCTTCGAGTGAAGCCATTGGAAATCTCATACAGTTCAGTCAATTTCTTCAGTAACAGAGACGAAGTTCTCCCAGTTGCTGAGGAATTTATTCTGACTGAGGAGTTAGGAATTGGCTAGTGCGGATTGCCTACACAGTGAGGAACATGATAGCCCTGAGGAATTTGAGAGCCAAAATTCCGACCGTTGTTGTGCTATGCGCCAGATGTCCCAAAATATCTACCCACCTAACGATCATATCATTGAATGGCATTTATGTCTTATCATGTCGGGCTGCTCCCTAGGCTATAAATAGCCGCCCCCTACAACCACTAGTTGGTTGGCTGCTCCGAGAGAAACTAACACTTGTCATTTGAGAGCATCCCATCCTCCGAGGACTTTGAGCGAAAATCATCAAGTGAGGAAAACCCAAACCCAACACTCCTACAACCCAAAGTGATTGAGCATCACTGAAGAGATTGATCCTGCATGGATCCGACGCTTGTTACCTTTGAAGACTGTGCTTCTTCCAGACGGTTATGCGTCATGGTCTAGAGCATCCAAGAGGAATTGTGGATCGCCGAGTGACCTAGTCTGTGAAGGTTTGGAAGTCACCTAAAGACTTACCACGAGTGATTGGGCGAGGTCTGTGTGACCTTAGCTCAAGGAGAATATGGTGAGGACTGTGTGTCCTCAGGTTTAAATACCTAGCTGCTTCAACCAGACGTACAACTGAGACAGCAGTTGGAACTGGTCTACCAAATCATTATCTTCACCAAGCTTACTGGTTCTATTTTCTCAACTCTTTCATAGCCTCATTTCTGTTGTTGTGTGCTTGTTCATATCTGTTTGAAGACTTTGACTGAAGACTTTCTCAATTTCCTCAGTTCAATTTCTTCAGTCTGTCCGTCTTCATCCTGTGTTATCCTGTGCTTACGCTTTCTGTACTCTGTGCTTGTCTTCATTTCATCATGATGACTGTGTTTGTATTCTGCCGTGTTTACTTTTGAGTACTTATTCCGCTGCAAGTAGTTCTTCATTTAGGAATTTCCTCACCAGCAAATTCCTTAGCGAATAATTCATAAAAATCGCCTATTCACCCCCCTCTAGTCGATATAACACACTTTCAATTGGTATCAGAGCAAGGTACTCCCTTGTTCTGTGTAATTTTGGTTTAACCCCCTCGAGTTTTAGCTTTGTCGACCGCAGGTATGATTAAGGTCTCTGCTGGGTGTCCTACCTTTGATGGAACGGACTACCCCTACTGGAAGAATAAGATGCGAATGCATCTTGAGGCAATTGATAACAATCTCTGGTATGGTGTGGAAAATGGTGTTCCCTTAGTCACACCTTCTCTGAACGCTACTGATGTGAAGAGATTCAAGCAACTCGATTCTCAAGCGAAGAATATCATATGTGGCCATCTGAGCAAAGGGCAGTATGGAAGAGTGAGTGCTTTGGAAACTGCTAAGCTTATCTGGGATAGGCTGTCCAAAGTAAATGAAGGAGTCTCAACTCAACGTGACTCTCGTGTTGACGTTCTTCGCAATCTCTTCAACCCCTTCAAAAGACTCGACAATGAAAATGTTCAGCAAACCTTCGATTGCCTCACTGACATCTCAAATGAGCTTCAAGCGCTTGGCGCCACTGACATCACCGACCATGAGGTGGTGAAGAAATTGCTGAGATTGCTCGATTCTTCATTTGATACTCTGGCACTGATGATTCAAGAACATGCTGATTACAAGTCACTTGATCCCGCTGATATCCTCGAGAGGCTAAATAATCATGAGTTCCAGCTTGCTGAGAAGAGAGATCTCTATGGTTCGAGCTATGGTAGATCGCGTGCTCTGAAGGCCAAGGCAGTCTCTGAGTCTGAAGATGAGGACTCTACTAGCAGTTTTGGTGATCCTAAAGAGCTAAGCCAGGAACTAGCACTGCTCGTGAAGAAATTTCAGAAATTCTCAAGACGTGGTCGCTTTGGAAAATCCTCAAGGAGCACTGATTCCTCATCCAGTGACTATAAGAAGAGGCTATGCCACAAATGCAAGAAACCTGGTCACTACATCCAAGATTGTCCTTAGTGGGATAAGGAATCAAAGAAGAAGAAATACAAGGACTATAGTTCTGATGACGCAAAGAAGAAGAAGAAATCTTCAAAGTCTTCATCATCAAAATCCTCGAAGTCTTCATCTCACAAGAAGAGCAGCTCCAAGGAGGCTCGGGCATTCATTGGCAAGGAAATGGACTCTGAGGCTGAATTTGAGGAACATGAGGACAAGGAGGCATCTGAGGAGTCCGAGTCCGGTGTGGCAAGCCTAGCTCTCGCTACTGCATTCGTCAGCAAGTCTATCTTCAACTCTGAAGAAAATGGCATCACCAACAAGGCTGATGAAGACAATGATGACTACGCTCCCACCTATTGTTTCATGGCAAAGGGTGCCTAGGTAACTAAATATGCCTCCTCTGAATCTAGTGAGGATGAATCTGGTGAAAACCTCAAGCCCAACTACTCTAAACTTGCTAAGATTGCTATGAAACAACAAAAAGCTTTTGAAAAGGTTCAAAACATGCTAGATAAAAGTGATGATATGTTGGGTGAAGAAATGGATCACACCAAAAGCTTGACTGAAAATCTTCAGAGACTTCAGTCCAAGTTTAACAACCTTCAAGGTCATCATAACACTATCTTATCTGATCACGAGAAGCTTTCTTATGAATTTCTTCAAAGAAAGCAAGATCTTGAGAAGCTAAGAGTGGATTATGAAGATCTTCAGAAGGAGCACGATTCATTAGTTGCTCAACAAATCAGCGCTACTCCGGAAGAATTTGTTCCTCCATGTCTGAAGTGCATTGAACATGAATCTGCTAATTCTTCACCTGAATGTTCAAATGCTTCTAATGCTACATATTCTTCACCTATCTCTGCTATCAGGAATTCCTCATCTGAGGACATTGCTAGTATCACTGATGATGCAGGGCTGAAGGAATTGTACATGACAGGTGTAACGCCCGGATAATTAGACTACAGTAATCCCTTGCTAATGATACCACGTCACCTCGATTACTGTTGATAATCTCGCGTTAGTTCAAAACTGATTCAAATTCAAATTGAATTAAAAGCAAACATCAAAAGTTTTCAAACTTTAAAACTAAAATGTTCAAGTTGTAGAAAATAAATCATAAATAATATTGATGCAGAAACCACATTTTTGTAAAGTGTTTAGATGCACTAAGGTAATTAAAGCAGCAGCAAAACATTTAATTAATACCTTTTCCAAATAATAAAATATTAAACCATTTTATTTAGCTGTCCAAATTAATGTGGCAGTGTTGTATTCCTAAATACTAATTTAGATGTTGAAATTAAATTTTACAAAAACTAAATTAAATTAATTATTAAAAGAAACAGAAAAGAAAATTATGAAAAGATAAAAGGAAAGCAAACAAAAAAAGAACCAGCAGCCCCCGGCCCAACTGGGCCATGTCCCAGCCAGGCCGGCCCACCCCAGCGCCCTACTAGGCCACCCCGACCCCCTGGTCAAACCCTAACCCCATCCCACTCCCCACTCGCCCCCACGTCTCTCTCTCGTCCCCCTCCCGATCCGATCTGGATCGGGGCGACGACCCCGACGACCGCGCCCCGTTCGCTGCCGCTCGAGGGCCTCCTCAACTCGTCGGACCGCTCCGCCGTCGCCGGAGCCCTTCCCCGCCATCCTGCATCCCCTGCGCCACGCCGGACCTCCTCGTCCTCCTCCCCGAGTCGCTCCCCGCGCACCGTTGCCAAGTCCCTACAAACCCGATGTGAGCGCGCGCCCTTCCCCCTCTCTCCCTCTCGCGCGACCTCCCCTCGTCGCGCACACGGCACCCGCGCGCCGCGCCCCGGCTCGCGATGGCCGCGCTGGCCCCCGTCGATGCACGCACGCTCGTGCGCCCAGCGCCCCGCTGCCACCCCGGGGCCGCTGCCTCCTTCCCCGCGCCGCGCCTGGGCCGTGCGCCCCGCCGTCTCGCTCGTCGCGCCGGAACACCCGCCTGTGCCTCGGCGCTGCCGAGCCCGAAACTACTTCGGCCGATTTCATCGCCACTCCTACCCCGCGCGCCCCTGGTGTGGTGCTGCTCGCCGATGCCGCTGAAGCCGCTCCTCTCGCCGGTCGCCTCTGTCCTGTGCGCCGTCGCCATTCCCCGTCCTCCGCACGGTGGGCGCCCGGCGCCGGCGCCCCGCCGTGGCCGAGGCCGATCCCCCGGTTCACCCTGTCGGGCGTCCCGCCAGCGCCCAGGCGGGCTGTGCCCTATGCCCATTAACAAGCAAACCCGCTAGGCCCCTATGGCCCTATGACTAACGGGCCCGGCCCCAGAATGTTTTAATAAAAAAAAGAAAAGAGAGAATTAAATAATAATAATAATAATAAAATTAATTAGATAAATAATAATAATTAAATTAATTAATTAAGTAAGTAATTAATTAAATTAATTAATCTTGATTAGATTAACCTAATTACTAGTTAACTTAATTAACCCCTGATTAGCCTAATTAGTCAATGACCAGTGGGACCCACACGTCAGCGACCCAGCCAACACCTCTGTTGACTGCTGATGTCATGCTGACGTCATGATGACGTGAGCAAACACTGTTCTGGATAATGTTGATTTAAAATATTTAAATTAATCCTAAAAATGTTTTAAATCTTTTAAATTTAATATAAAATAAACCGTAGCTCAGATGGGAATACTTTCTACATGAAAGTTGCTCAGAACGACGAGGCGAACCCGGATACGCAGCCCGTTCGTCCACCACACACCTCTAACATACCAAACACGCAACTTTCCCCCTCCGGTTCATCTGTCCGAAAACGCGAAACACCGGGAATACTTTCCCGGATGTTTCCCCCCTTCGTCGGTATCACCTACTACCGCGATTGGGCACACCTAGCATCGTTACTTGTCATGTCATGCATCGATATGCATTTGTTTGCATTGTATTCATTGTTTCTTCCCCCTCTTCTCTCGGGTAGACTACGAGACCGATGCTGCTGCTGCCCAGTTCGACTACGGAGTTGACGACCCCTCCTTCTTGCCAGAGCAACCAGGCAAGCCCCCCCCTTGATCACCAGATATCGCCTATTCTACTCTATACTGCTTGCATTAGAGTAGTGTAGCATGTTACTGCTTTCCGTTATACCTATCCTGATGCATAGCCTGTCCTTGTTACTACTGTTGATACCTTTACCTGCAATCCTATATGCTTAGTATAGGATGCTAGTATTTCCATCTGTGGCCCTACATTCTTGTCCGTCAGCCGTGCTATACTATCGGGCCGTGATCACTCGGGAGGTGATCACGGGTATATACTTTACATACATACATACTATACAGATGGTGACTAAAGTCGGGTCAGCTCGAAGAGTACCCGCGAGTGATTCACGGATTGGGGGCTGAAAGGACCTTTGTCCCGACGGCCCTCTGTGTGGATCTTTGTGGCGGAGCGACAGGGCAGGTTGAGACCGCCTAGGAGAGAGGTGGGCCTGGCCCTGTTCGGCGTTCGCGGACACTTAACACGCTTAACGAGATCTTGGTATTTGATCTGAGTTGGCTACGAGCCTATACGCACTAACCATCTACGCAGGAGTAGTTATGGGTATCCCGACGTCGTGGTATCAGCCGAAGCACTTCGTGACGTCAGCGACTGAGCGGCGCGCGCCGGGTTGGACTGCGTTAACGCAACTTCCTTTGTAATGGAGGTTGCTAGGTCTGCTCACCGGCCGCGTACGCAACGTGCAGGTGTGCTCAGGGCGATGGGCCCAAACCCCAGCGCGCTTAGGTTTAGACCGGCGTGCTGGCCTCTCTGTTGAGCCTAGGTGGGGCTGAGACGTGTTGATCTTCCGAGGCCGGGCATGACCCAGGAAAGTGTGTCCGGCCAAATGGGATCGAGCGTGTTGGGTTATATGGTGCACCCCTGCACGGAAGTTAATCTATTCGAATAGCCGTGATCTTCGGTAACAGGACGACTTGGAGTTGTACCTTGACCTTATGACAACTAGAACCAGATACTTAATAAAACACACCCTTCCAAGTGCCAGATACAACCGGTGGTCGCTCTCCCTCAGGGATACGAGGGGAGGATCGCCGGGTAGGATATGCTATGCGATGCTACTTGGAGTTGCTACTTGGAGATGCTACTTGGAGGACTCCAACCTACCCTCTTCTGCCGGTTGCAAGACGAAGGTGACCAGAAGCGTAGTCTTCGATAAGACTAGCTATCCCCCTCTTATTCTGGCATTCTGCAGTTCAGTCCACTGATATGGCCTCCTTACACATATACCCATGCATATGTAGTGTAGTTCCTTGCTTGCGAGTACTTCGGATGAGTACTCACGGTTGCTTTCTCCCCCCTTTTCCCCTTTCCTTTCTTTCTGGTTGTCGCAACCAGATGCTGGAGTCCAGGAGCCAGACGCCACCGTCGACGACGACCCCTACTACACCGGAGGTGCATACTACTACGTGCTGCCCGCTGACGACGACCTGGAGTAGTTTAGGAGGATCCCAGGCAGGAGGCCTGCGCCTCTTTCGATCTGTCTCCCAGTTTGTGCTAGCCTTCTTAAGGCAAACTTGTTTAACTTATGTCTGTACTCAGATATTGTTGCTTCCGCTGACTCGTCTATGATCGAGCACTTGTATTCGAGCCCTCGAGGCCCCTGGCTTGTATTATGATGCTTGTATGACTTATTTATGTTTTAGAGTTGTGTTGTGATATCTTCCCGTGAGTCCCTGATCTTGATCGTACACGTTTGCGTGCATGATTAGTGTATGATTGAATCGGGGGCGTCATAAGTTGGTATCAGAGCCGACTGCCTGTAGGAATCCCCCTGCCACACTCCTTGGCCGAAGTCGAGTCTAGACATTACAAAAACTTTTACTAACTTGGCTGTGTGCCTTACGGGCCCACGTCGCCATTGGGTGGTATTAGGATCTTTTACTCCTCGACCTTTACTCTGGGACTCTGAACTCTTTTCTACTCGGGTTAAACGAATTTACTAACTCTGACATTAGGATCCCGTTACCACGTTCACCCCGAAGTTGGATAAGCCATAGTTATTCTGTAGGATAGCATTTTGAATAGTGCCCATGTTGTCATTTGACTCCATTGAAACATCTTTGTTTTCAGATGGAACCCACGAGGCAGGTCGTGCGCCACACTGCGGCCATTGGTGCCTCAGGATCACCTGCTGTGCTAGCTGATATGATGACCTATCTGGGTTATCGCTGGCACCCTGAGTACACCGTCTACGAGGAGTACCAGGACTTTAACCAGGAGCAGTACCGTGCCATCGTCCACCTCTACTCTCGGGAGTATGAGTCCACTACCGTGCTGCACACCGCTCATGGTGTTGGAGTGACCATCGAGATGGCAGTCCACGATGCTGCTCATGCTGCTCTGACACGTCTTCGTGGAGAGTATCAGGCGTTGGACACTTCCCCTTTCAGACACATTCCTATCGCATCTGACGTTGGCGCGGAGGGATACTACACTGCCGCCTACTCCACCGTCACCCGAGAGCCCATCCACCATCAGCGCCTGGTTCTGCATGCTGATGGGCTGGACCGAGCTAACAGAGCTCTTCGCCACGAGTTGTACACCACTCGTCAGCACCTTTACAGGGCTCTGACGCGGTTGCACCCCTTTGTCCGGTCTGGACAGCTGCCGCGTTCTGCGATCTACCCAGCCAGGACCGTGATGCCCCACGGTGTCGGATGGCCAGAGGTGGGAGGCTACTCTCCCGCACTTGGTCCTCTTTTGCCACCTGAGCGTCGGGTTCTACACCAGAGTATCCGCGGCCCCCAGGCCACTGACGTGGAGGACTATCCGTTGCCTCACTACCAGCTGTCAGGTTACAGCTACCTTCACAGTACCTCCTGGGACTGATGTAGTCTTGCTCATTAGTATTAGATGCATTCGCGAGCCTGCGTGCCGCCTATAATGACTTAGTCTATGTACTGAACTCTGTGTACTGAGCTCTATGTCCGACCCCTTTTGTAAGTTATGCCGACTATCTATGTGGTATCTGTCGTGCTCCTTTCATTATGCATGTTTCATCATGAATGATTCTTGTCTATGCAAAATTCTCAATACTGAACTACCCCTGTTATATACTAGCAGGATGGTTAGACCAGCTGGTCGTGGTCGTGGTGGCAACTTCCCACCACCGCCTGAGTACATGGCTGGTATGATCCAACAGCTTGAGATGAATCGCCAGTTCATGGAGAACATGATGGCTCAGTTTCCTCGCCCCAATATGAACCAGCAGCCAAACACAACCACTCTGCAGGATTTCATACGCCTCAACCCAAGTGTGTACCGCAGCTCAACCCAGCCGCTGGATGCTGATGACTGGCTCCGTGACATCACCTATGAGATGGAGTCTGCTGATGTAGCCCCTGCCAGCTATGTCACTTTTGCTTCCTTCTTTCTAAAGGGACCCGCAGCGCAATGGTGGGACAGCCACAGGCGTACTCTGCCAGTTGGGACAATCATCTCCTGGCCAGACTTTCAGGCTGCCTTCCGTGCCCGCTTCATTCCTCAGGAATCATGGACAGGAAGAAGCGTGAGTTCCGCAACCTCACCCAAGGCAACAAAACTGTGGAAGCTTATCAGCGCGAATTTCTGGATTTATCCCGCTATGCTGAAGAAGACATTGCAACTGATGCTCGCAGACAGGAGAAGTTCCGTGAAGGCCTTCAAGCTGACATCAAGCTCGCACTTCTAGTGCATGACTTTGCCGATTTCGCCACCTTGGTGAACAAGGCCATCAATGTCGAGACTGGTCTGCAGGAACACCAAAGCTCTCAAAGGCGCAACCGTGACACGGGCTCATCTTCGGGCCCGCCCTCGCAGAAGCGTAAGATATGGATCCCGAACAGCATGTACCGTCCAAATGCACCTGCCCCAAGGCAGTCTTATGCTGCACCTCGTCTGCCTACTGCTCCAACTAGGCAGCCAAGACTTCCAGCTCCACCACCCGGAGCACCTGTTCCCACTCCCAATAATGGTCTGTGCTACAAGTGTGGTCAACCAGGTCACCTTGCCAGGAACTGCTATCAGAATCAAAAACAGAATCAACTGGCCCTTCCAGCTACTGGCCGTGGAAACAACCAGGCCCGCAACAACAATGCCAAGCCTTATGGCCGTGTTCATGCCAACCACATTGATCTGAATGAAGCTCAAGACCAGCCTGCTACTGTGATGGGTACACTCCTCATAAATTCAGTACCAGCATCCGTTTTATTTGATACAGGTGCATCGCATTCATTCATGTCCGAAGATTTTGCATACAAGCACGATGTTAAATTTGAGCAGATGAACACTTCGGTAGTGGTAAAAACCCCCGCGGGACAATGTCAGACCTCCATGGTTGGCATTGACGTCCCTGTGGAAATCGAAGGGTTGGAGTTTCGTGTCTCGCCCATTATACTGAAGTCGTCTAACATTGACCTCATTCTGGGAATGGATTGGTTAAAGGCGCATACTGCTTCTATCGTTTGCGCCACTAAGACCGTCCATCTGCTACACCCTTCCGATGAAATAATTAGCCACGATGCTCATCTGGTTCAGAATGCCGAGGCCAGACTTTATGCCTTAAACGCATTGAATGCTGCACCACTCGAGGGCATTGAAAACATTCCCGTCGTGCGTGAATTCCTAGACGTCTTTCCTGAAGAACTCCCAGGGATTCCCCCTGCTAGAGCTGTCGAATTCGTCATCGACTTGAAACCAGGCACCACTCCTATAGCCAAGCGACCCTACAAGATGCCGCCGCATGAACTCCTTGAGCTTAAGGAGGAAATCGATAAATCTCTTCGAAGTGGTTTCATTCGCCCAAGTTGCTCTCCTTGGGGAGCACCTTCTCTCTTTGTCAAGAAGAAAGATGGGACAAACCGATTGGTCCAAGACTACCGTCCTATAAACCAAGCTACCATTCAGAATAAGTATCCTCTTCCTCGGATCAATGATCTGTATGATCAATTGGCTGGTTCATCAGTGTTCTCTAAACTCGACTTGAGGTTGGGTTACCACCAGATCCGTGTTCGTAAGGAGGATATCCCCAAGACCGCATTCGTGACTCGATACGGATCTTACGAGTACACCGTCATGTCTTTCGGCTTAACCAATGCTCCAGCCACCTTCTCTCGCCTGATGAACTATATATTCATGGATTACCTCGACAAGTTCGTCGTGGTTTATCTGGACGATATTCTGGTATTTTCCAAGAACGAAGAGGAACATGCTGAATATCTTCGCCTCGTGCTGGAAAAGCTACGAGAGCATCAACTTTATGCCAAGTTCTCCAAATGTGAATTCTGGCTTCCCGAAGTAACCTATCTCGGGCATGTCATCTCTAAAGATGGTATTGCCGTCAACCCTGAACGAGTCCAGGCTATTCTTCATTGGACTCCTCCGAAGAACGTTAAGCAAGTCAGAAGTTTTCTCGGTCTCGCCAGCTATTGCCGTCGATTCGTCGAGAACTTCTCCAAGATCGCCAGGCCCCTGACTAACCTATTGCATAAGGGCGTCAAGTTCCACTAGACAGACAAATGTCAGGAAAGCTTCCAGGCACTCAAAGACAAGTTGACTTCTGCCCCAGTACTAGCTCCACCTGATACTAAGAAGGACTTCGTCATTTACTGCGACGCTTCCCGTCAAGGATTAGGCTGTGTCCTAATGCAGGAGCGCAAAGTGATTGCCTATGCCTCTCGACAATTGCGCCCTCACGAAGAGAACTACCCAGTTCACGACCTCGAGCTTGCTGCTGTTATCCATTCACTGAAACAGTGGCGACATTACCTTCTCGGTAATCGTTGCGAGATCTTCACCGACCATCAAAGTCTGAAGTATCTGTTTACTCAACCAGACCTGAACCTCCGTCAGCAGAGATGGATGGAGACTGTTGCAGACTTTGATTTGGGTATTTCCTATACACCAGGCAAGGCCAATGTAATGGCTGATGCCTTGAGCCGTAAGTCTTACTGCAACCACCTCCAGGTTCACAAAGTTCAGCACTCACTTGTTGAAGAATTCAGAAAGCTAAACCTCCATATTGTTCCTCCGGGTGCACTCGCTCCCCCTCCTCCGGAGTTCCGCAAGATGAATCTCCGTGTTGTTTCCCAGGGTTC
The DNA here is from genome assembly GCF_002162155.2 of Triticum dicoccoides. Classification (NCBI taxonomy): domain Eukaryota; kingdom Viridiplantae; phylum Streptophyta; class Magnoliopsida; order Poales; family Poaceae; genus Triticum; species Triticum dicoccoides. Next base: position 322,764,702 of record NC_041387.1, on the reverse strand, counting down.
CCTCTATACCCTGGCTGTTGAACCCGATCTCGTGGGCACCATAAAGACAATGCAGGGATTTGACTCTGAAGTCTACAAGATTAAGCAAGACCTCAAAGAAGGAAGTCCCTCATCCTTCACTATTGCTGATGATGGCGCCTTGTACTTCAAAGGCCGCCTAGTGGTGCCGTGTAAGAAGGAAAACCTGAATATGACTCAGGAGGTTATGAAAGAAGCTCATGATACGCCTCTATGTATCCATCCTGGTAGTACAAAGATGTACCAACACATCCGCCAGAGATTCTGGTGGTCTAACATGAAGCAAGACATTGCTCGTTATGTTGCTGAATGTGACGTTTGCCGTCGTATCAAAGCAGAACATCAAAGGCCTGCTGGAACTCTGCAACCTATATCTATTCCTGAATGGAAATGGGACCATGTCGAGATGGACTTCGTTACTGGATTTCCCAAATCGCAAAAGGGTAATGATGCTATTCTTGTCGTCATTGACCGACTTTCTAAGGTTGCACATTTTCTGGCGGTCAAAGAAACGATCACTGCTAGTCAGCTTGCAACTCTCTACATGTCCAGAATTGTTTTGCTTCACGGTATTCCACTGGTTATTAGTTCAGACCGTGGCAGTTTATTCACTTCAAGATTCTGGGCAAGTTTCCAAGAAGCTATGGGCACTCATCTGTCTTTCAGCACTGCTTTTCATCCTCAGTCACAAGGGCAAGTTGAACGTGTCAACCAAGTTCTCGAAGACATGCTTCGAGCTTGTGTTATTTCCTTCGGCAAGAAATGGGAGGAATATCTTCCGTATGCTGATTTCTCTTATAATAATAGCTATCAAGCTAGTCTGAAGATGGCCCCCTTCGAAGTGTTATATGGACGAAAGTGCCGAACCCCTCTGAACTGGTCAGAAACTGGGGAACGTCCACTCTTTGGTCCGGATATTATCCAACATGCCGAAGAGCATGTCCGCATTATTCGCGAGAATCTCAAGACTGCTCAGTCACGCCAAAAGAGTAATTATGACCGTCATCATAAAGACATGGTCTATCAACCTGGCGAAAAGGCCTATCTTCGAGTTACACCAATGAAGGGTGCTCACCGCTTCGGGATCAAGGGCAAGCTAGCTCCTCGCTATATTGGCCCATTCACTATTCTCGAGAGGCGTGGAAAAGTGGCATATCAACTGGAGCTTCCGCCGAACCTTTCTCAGGTTCACGATGTGTTCCATGTATCACAGCTCCGCCGTTGCTTCAAGGACCCGATCCGAGGAGTGGAACATGAAGTGCTCGAATTGCAACAGGATCTCTCCTATAAAGAGCATCCGGTCCGCATTCTCGATCAAGCTGAACGCCGCACACGCCAGAAGGCGATCAAGTTCCTCAAAGTTCAGTGGTCGCACCATTCTGAAGATGAAGCCACTTGGGAACGTGAGGATCGCCTGCGTGATGAATACCCCGCACTGTTTCCTTCTACCTCCTAAATCTCGGGACGAGATTTCTTGTAGTGGAGGAGATTTGTAACGCCCGGATAATTAGACTACAGTAATCCCTTGCTAATGATACCACGTCACCTCGATTA
>NC_041387.1:322741050-322762535 GCF_002162155.2 Triticum dicoccoides | reverse complement strand
CCAGCGCCTCGCTGCCACCCCGGGGCCGTTGCCTCCTTCCCCGCACCGCGCCTGGGCCGTGCGCCCCGCCGTCTCGCTCGTCGCGCCCGAACGCCCGCCTGTGCCTCGGCGCTGCCGAGCCCGAAACTACTTCGGCCGATTTCATCGCCACTCCTACCCCGCGCGCCCCTGGTGTGGTGCTGCTCGCCGATGCCGCTGAAGCCGCTCCTCTAACCGGTCGCCTCTGTCCTGTGCGCCGTCGTCATTCCCCGTCCTCCGCCCGGTGGGCGCCCGGCGCCGGCGCCCCGCCGTGGCCGAGGCCGATCCCCCGGTTCACCCTGTCGGGCGTCCCGCCAGCGCCCAGGCGGGCTGTGCCCTGTGCCCATTAACAAGCAAACCCGCTAGGCCCCTATGGCCCTATGACTAACGGGCCCGGCCCCAGAATGTTTTAATAAAAAAAGAAAAGAGAGAATTAAATCATAATATAATAATAAAATTAATTAGATAAATAATAATAATTAAATTAATTAATTAAGTAAGTAATTAATTAAATTAATTAATCTTGATTAGATTAACCTAATTACTAGTTAACTTAATTAACCCCTGATTAGCCTAATTAGTCAATGACCAGTGGGACCCACACGTCAGCGACCCAGCCAACACCTCTGTTGACTGCTGATGTCATGCTGACGTCATGATGACGTCAGCAAACACTGTTCTGGATAATGTTGATTTAAAATATTTAAATTAATCCTAAAAATGTTTTAAATCTTTTAAATTTAATATAAAATAAACCGTAGCTCAGATGGGAATACCTTCTACATGAAAGTTGCTCAGAACGACGAGGCGAACCCGGATACGCAGCCCGTTCGTCCACCACACACCTCTAACATACCAAACACGCAACTTTCCCCCTCCGGTTCATCTGTCCGAAAACGTGAAACACCGGGAATACTTTCCCGGATGTTTCCCCCCTTCGTCGGTATCACCTACTACCGCGATTGGGCACACCTAGCATCGTTACTTGTCATGTCATGCATCGATATGCATTTGTTTGCATTGTATTCATTGTTTCTTCCCCCTCTTCTCTCCGGTAGACTACGAGACCGACGCTGCTGCTGCCCAGTTCGACTACGGAGTTGACGACCCCTCCTTCTTGCCAGAGCAACCAGGCAAGCCCCCCCCCCCTTGATCACCAGATATCGCCTATTCTACTCTATACTGCTTGCATTAGAGTAGTGTAGCATGTTACTGCTTTCTGTTATACCTATCCTGATGCATAGCCTGTCCTTGTTACTACTGTTGATACCTTTACCTGCAATCCTATATGCTTAGTATAGGATGCTAGTATTTCCATCCGTGGCCCTACATTCTTGTCCGTCAGCCGTGCTATACTATCGGGCCGTGATCACTCGGGAGGTGATCACGGGTATATACTTTACATACATACATACTATACAGATGGTGAATAAGTCGGGTCAGCTCGAAGAGTACCCGCGAGTGATTCACGGATTGGGGGCTGAAAGGACCTTTGTCCCGACGACCCTCTGTGTGGATCTTTGTGGCGGAGCGACAGGGCAGGTTGAGACCGCCTAGGAGAGAGGTGGGCCTGGCCCTGTTCGGCGTTCGCGGACACTTAACACGCTTAACGAGATCTTGGTATTTGATCTGAGTTGGCTACGAGCCTATACGCACTAACCATCTACGCGGGAGTAGTTATGGGTATCCCGACGTCGTGGTATCAGCCGAAGCACTTCGTGACGTCAGCGACTGAGCGGCGCGCGCCGGGTTGGACTGCGTTAATGCAACTTCCTTTGTAATGGAGGTTGCTAGGTCTGCTCACTGGCCGCGTACGCAACGTGCAGGTGTGCTCAGGGCGATGGGCCCAGACCCCTGCGCGCTTAGGTTTAGACCGGCGTGCTGGCCTCTCCGTTGAGCCTAGGTGGGGCTGCGACGTGTTGATCTTCCGAGGCCGGGCATGACCCAGGAAAGTGTGTCCGGCCAAATGGGATCGAGCGTGTTGGGTTATATGGTGCACCCCTGCAGGGAAGTTAATCTATTCGAATAGCCGTGATCTTCGGTAATAGGACGACTTGGAGTTGTACCTTGACCTTATGACAACTAGAACCGGATACTTAATAAAACACACCCTTCCAAGTGCCAGATACAACCGGTGGTCGCTCTCCCTCAGGGATATGAGGGGAGGATCGCCGGGTAGGATATGCTATGCGATGCTACTTGGAGTTGCTACTTGGAGATGCTACTTGGAGGACTCCAACCTACCCTCTTCTGCTGGTTGCAAGACGAAGGTGACCAGAAGTGTAGTCTTCGATAAGACTAGCTATCCCCCTCTTATTCTGGCATTCTGCAGTTCAGTCCACTGATATGGCCTCCTTACACATATACCCATGCATATGTAGTGTAGTTCCTTGCTTGCGAGTACTTCGGATGAGTACTCACGGTTGCTTTCTCCCCCCTTTTCCCCTTTCCTTTCTTTCTGGTTGTCGCAACCAGATGCTGGAGTCCAGGAGCCAGACGCCACCGTCGATGACGACCCCTACTACACCGGAGGTGCCTACTACTACGTGCTGCCCGCTGACGACGACCTGGAGTAGTTTAGGAGGATCCCAGGCAGGAGGCCTGCGCCTCTTTCGATCTGTATCCCAGTTTATGCTAGCCTTCTTAAGGCAAACTTGTTTAACTTATGTCTGTACTCAGATATTGTTGCTTCCGCTGACTCGTCTATGATCGAGCACTTGTATTCGAGCCCTCGAGGCCCCTGGCTTGTATTATGATGCTTATATGACTTATTTATGTTTTAGAGTTGTGTTGTGATATCTTCCCGTGAGTCCCTGATCTTGATCGTACACGTTTGCGTGCATGATTAGTGTACGATTGAATCGGGGGCGTCATAACAGGCATGTACAAAAGCCTCAAAGGGCATCAGACTCTTTGTGATGTGCTCAAAAAGCAGATCCTCAACAGGAACCTTAGGAAAGAGGGTATTGCCTTTGAGAGGAAACTCAATGTTGATGGAACATATTGGAAGCCTGAGCAGTACCCCAAAACCTCATGGGTTGCTGCAAAGGGACCTCCAGTTGACCCATCTAATTTATCTGGATTTACATGTGAATCTCCTCATTCTTCTAATGAGTCATTTGACTCCAACTATAAATTGTTCAAAAATCAGAATGGTGAAGTATTTGCTAGATATGTTGGCACTAACTGCAGGAACGGTTCCCCTATGAAAAAAATCTGGGTTCCCAAAAGGTGCCTTGAAAGCCTTCAGGTGAATATCCTCATGACACCACCTGTGAAGAATAGGAACTCCAGATAAAATTCTCCATATGGACCAAATTCTTCATATGGATCCAAGTCCTCATACGGACCAAATTCCCGACGTGGATCAAATTCCTCAAAAGGATCAAAGTCCTCATATGATCATCATCGTGCTAACCCCTCTGTTTCGCAGGGTAGAGCTAAGGGCTATGAATATGAGCATTATTCTTCTAACCATTATGTTCATAAGTCCTCGAAGAATTTCTCTACTTATTCATATGCTTATCCTAACCCCTCTTATGTGGAATGAAGTGGACTGGCTTCTATGCCACCTTTCTCATATGGTGCTCGTAGAGTGATGAATTCTTTGCCACCCCTTCAGATGTGGGTGGTGAAGAAAAAGAACTAATCTCTTATGCAGGGTCAGGTCTCCAGACGTGCTTAAAATGTCTGAAGAATTTGCTGGAGACCTGAAAATTGCCTGAAAGGACGCAGGCTAATCATGAAGAAATGAACTTTCATTTCTCACGTCCTCATACTGTTTTATCTGTTCTATTGCTTGATGAAATTGATCTGATGATATTGATGTCATACTCTTCACTGATGAAGTATATGAGTTCGTAAGTTGCACTAATTCATCTGCAAGATGATCAACCCAAAGACAATGAGTAGGTCCTCGATAGTGGATGTACAAATCACATGATTGGTGACAAGAATCTATTGATGGATGCTCCTTTATCACTGTTTCATCTGAAGCATATCATGTTCGCTGACAAAGGCAAAAGTCAGGTATTGGGTCTAGGTAAGGTTGCGATCTCAAAGAATCGACACATGGACAAAGTCATGCTTGTCGAGTCCTTAGGATACAACCTCATGTCTGTCTCGATGCTTTGTGATCTCGATATGGTTGTTGTCTTTGGCAAATATCGTTGTGTTGTGATCATGGAAGCCGAAAATTCCAAAGTCTTCGAAGGCTTTAGGAGAGGAGACTTGTACATTGTTGATTTCTCTACAGGACCACAATCGGCCGTATGCCTACTTGCAAAAGCTTCAGAAGGCTGGCTATGGCATCGACGACTTGGTCATGCTGGCATGAGGAATTTGCAAACGCTCACGAAGAAGAAGCATGTCATTGGCATTGAGAATGTCAAATTTCTCAAGGATCACTTAGCGGAGCCTGTGAAGCTGGAAAGATGACAAAGGCCAAGCATCCAGCGAAGACTATCATGACTACCGCTTGACCATTTGAATTGATTCACATGGATCTCTTTGGTCCTAATCATTATTCTGCAGTTACAAATGACGCATCTCTAAATGGCTTTGTTATTGTTGATGATTATTCTTGTTACACATGGGTGCACATTGTCACTTACAAACATGAGGTGCAGGAAGTCTTCAAACGATTTTCCTCGAGGGCTTCGACCAACTTTGGTGTGAAGATCAAGCACATCAGAAGTGACAATGGGACTGGGTTCAAGAATTCTGGTCTTGATGACTATCTTGATGAACTTGGTATTACTCATGAGTTATCTGCTCCTTATACTCCTCAGTAGAATGGCATCGTGGAGCGCAAGAACAGAACTCTTGTTGAGATGGCTTGCACTATGCTTGATGAATACAAGACACCTCATTGTTTCTGGATTGAGGCTATTGATACTGTATGCCACATCATCAACAGAGTATATCTTCACAAATTCTTCAAGAAGACTGCTTATGAATTCCTCACTGACAAGAAACCCAATGTTAGTTACTTCAAAGTCTTCGGTGCTAAATGTTGGATTAGAGATCCTCATCACAATTCTAAATTTGCACCAAAAGAACATGAGGGTTTTCTGCTTGGTTACGGAAAGGACTCGCACACCTACAAAGTCTTCAACAACGTTCTTCACAAGGTTGTTGAAACTGTAGATGTGCGGTTCGATGAAACTAATGGCTCACAAAGAGAGCACCTACCTTCTGTGTTAGAAGAACCAGCACCTGAGGAATCTATCAAGTTCAAGGCTACTAAGGATGTCATTCCTACCGAAGAACCTGCTGAAGAATTCATTCCAGAACGTGAAGAACGTCGAGCTGGCACACCTGAAGAAAATGGTGCTGAGGAAAATGCTCCTGAAGAAATTGCGGATCAAATTCCTCGAAGACAACCCGCTCATCCTCGCATTGCAAACGAAGTGCAAATCAAGAACGTCATCGATGACATTGAAGCACCAGGTCCTCTCACACGCTCAAAAGCTTCACATTTGTCTAACTTTTGTGGGCACTTTGCTTTTGTCTCTATCATAGAGCCCACTAAGGTAGATGAAGCATTTATGGATCCTGAGTGGATTCAAGCTATGCAAGAAGAATTACATCAGTTCGAGCTCAACAACGTCTGGAACTGGTCAAACGTCCAGATCCTCGCAAGCACAACATCATTGGCACAAAGTGGATCTACCGCAACAAGCAAGATGCAAATGGCCTTGTGGTGAGGAATAAGGCACGACTTGTAGCTCAAGGCTACACACAGGTTGAAGGAATTGACTTCGATGAAACTTTTGCACCTGTTGCTAGACTTGAGGCTATTCGCATATTACTTGATTATGCTAACCATCATGATATTATCTTATAACAAATGGATGTGAAAAGTGCATTCCTCAATGGTAAGCTTGAGGAAGAAGTATATGTTGCTCAACCCCCAGGTTTTGAAGATCCAAAGCATCCTGACAAAGTCTTCAGACTCAATAAGGCCCTGTATGGCCTCAAGCAGGCCCCTCGGGCGTGGTATGATACTTTGAAGGAATTCCTCATGAAGAAAGGCTTCAAACCCGGTTCACTCGACCCAACTCTTTTCACTAAATCTTATGATGGTGAATTGTTTGTGTGCCAAATTTATGTTGATGATATCATTTTTGGCTGTACAGACCAACGACACAGTGATGAATTTGCCTATATGATGAGTGAAGAATATCAAATTTCTTTGATGGGAGAATTGAAATTCTTTTTAGGTCTTCAAATTCGTCAATAGCACAATGGCATATTCATATCCCAGGAGAAATACCTCAAAGATGTATTGAGGAAATTCGGCATGCAAGATTGCAAAGGGGTCAAAATTCTTATGCCCACGAATGGCCATCTATGCACTGATGAAAATGGTAAAGACTTCAATCAAAAGGTATACCGTTCCATGATTGGCTCTTTATTGTACCTATGTGCATCTAGGTCGGATATTATGCTTAGTGTTTGCATGTGTGCTCGATTTCAAGCTACACTGAAGGAATCACACCATAAGGCTGTGAAGCATATTCTTCGATATCTAGCTCACACACCACAGTTGGATTATGGTATCCCAAGGGCTCTTCCTTTGATCTCATTGGATATTCAGACTCTGACTATGTTGGCGATCGTGTGGACCACAAGTCAACGTCAGGCACATGCCATTTCCTCGGATGTTCTTTGGTCTGTTGGTCCTTGAAGAAACAGAACTGCGTATCACTCTCCACTGCAGAAGCTGAGTACATTGCTGCTGGATCGTGCTGTGCTCAATTACTATGGATGAAGAAAACACTCAAGGACTATGGCATCAACGTGAAGAATGTGCTTCTCTACTGTGACAATGAGAATTCTATCAAGATTGCTCATAACCCAGTTCAACACTTGAAGACAAAGCACATCCAGATTCGTCATCATTTTCTTCGTGATCATGTGTTGAAGGGCGACATCTCCATCGACCATGCAAGCACTGAAGACCAGTTGGCCGATATCTTCACTAACCCCTTGGATGAGAAGAGATTTAGCAAGTTGCTGTGTGAGCTAAATATCCTAGAATCTTCGAATGTTCTCTGAAAAGGACACACATCCTAACACTAATGCTGACTTGATGACTTAGATGCGCAACACACGAAGTAACGTTTTTCTTCAATTAATGAAGACTAACCCTCTAAGTGTGAAGAAATTAATGAAGAAATTGATTCTCAGAGCCCTACGACAATTGTACGTGGTGTCTAAAATCAGCTTTCTTATACGGTGGGTTACGCCACCAACCAAAGTTGAAAATCTTTAATTTGAGTTTTTCTTCGTTTTTGAAATTCCTCGGTTTTTCAAATTCTTCAACTTTGCATTGTCTCCACTCTTTATGGCGTTGTTCTTCATTTGAATATATATATATATATATATATATATATATATATATATATATATATATATATATAGTTTATGTCCTCTACATCATTCACTTATTGCTAATTCTTCAAGATGATTTCTTCTACTAAGTGAATGTGATCGGACCCTTCCTCCTCTATGCTAAACTCAACCAAGTCTGTTCACAAATTCTTCATGTGCATTCTAATTGAAACTCGTTCAAAATCTTCACCATGTCCTTGACGGCTGAAGAAATTGCGAACGGAATTTTTAACTTATCTTATCTGAATTTTCGGCTTTGCCGCTCAAACCGTTTCGCATCCCACGACAATGCTTATCTACTCACCCACGATCCTACACGATTGCCACCTCTCAGTACATGGGTGACACATGTCAAGCGAATGAGAAGGGCCAGGGGCACGTTGGTTCGATTTCCTTGGCCGTACAGTTTTTCACTCCCACTATAAATACCCATGCCTCTTCCTCACTTCATTTTTACTCCGCTCGCTCTCACTCCCGCTCGAGCTTCTCAAACCCTAGCGCCGCCACTACTTCATCGTCGCCGGTGAGTAAGAGCTTCACTGCCTCGACCTCATCGCCGTCGCACTCGCGTCGGTTCCATATTTCTTCAGTCCGCCGCCGCCGTAGCCGTCTTCCTCTACCGAGTTAGGGCGTGGAAGATCTGAACTGACAAACTTCACATATACTCTTCCCAGTTCGTCGTGTTCTTCATCAAGGATAATTAAAAGTTACTTTTACTGCCCTCTTTTATTCATATGTTTTCTTGAAAATCTTCAAAGGTGTTTATTCTTCAAATCTTCACACACATGAACACCTCACATGTCATCTGCTCTTGATTCGTTTCTCTAAGTGATGATTTTGTTCAAGATTCCTCAATTGTGTGGATTTTCAATCTGTACAATTCTGGAACCTAAGATTAAGAACGCTTAGTGAAATTCTTCAAGACTCATCTAGTCAAATTCCTCAAACCTATTCGTTTTGAAAATCTTCTGAGAACAGATATGACCTCTCCAAATTCCTCGCAACTATACTCTGTTCACAGGTACTCATGTCCGCTGCTGAATCACTAGGTTCTCATCAACTTAACTCATTTGCAGCGTTCCTCGAAGAAAAGTTGCACACCTCTTCAGAAACTTCAGTTGTTCATATTCCTTAGCTGAAGAAAATGGCTGATGGAAAGAAGCCACAGAAGGGAGGAAAGAGGCCTGAGGTCAATACTGCTTTTGAAATCCCTGAGGACATATACAAGGATTACTGCACTCCTGATGAGGCCAAATTTGGCAAGGAGGACAAAAATCAGCGCAAGGTGCGCATACAGAGGATAGAGAGGAGATGGGCACGGGAATGGAGGGAGTACAGATATGTTACACCCAAGTATATGAAGAAATTCGCACTCAACCCTCCATGCCCAAGACCTCCATTGGCAGATCCCACCAGCCTGAAGCGCGGTGAGGATTATCCTGATGAATGGGCAAAGCGCCAGGCCAAACCAGCCAAACAAGCGAAGGAAGCAGTGAGGAAATTCAATGAAGACTCTGCTGCTGCTGCTACCGCTGCTGAGGCCTCTTCTAGTAAGCCTAAGAAGCCTGCGCATAAGCCAAGTGGTTCACCCTCAATGCCCTCACGGCCAAGTTCCTCAGCAATGTCCTCACGACCAGATTCTTCAAAGCCCTCACGGCCAATTCCTCAGACTGCTCCTCCTCCTTCAAAGTCCTCAGCTCCTCCGACAAAGTCTTCAGCTGCTCCGACCAAATCCTCTGCACCTGTGCATCTCGCCACATGCCAAAGGACTACAGGCATCTCAATTGCCTCAGGAGCATCTGCAAGTTCCTCATTTGGCCCCTCTCTGCTGAAGAAAAAGGCCACTGCTGGACGAGGCCTTCGACCAAGTCCTCACAAGAAGCAGGTCGCCTTCCAAGTGCCCTCTGATGATGATGAGGCTGATGATGAAGAACTTGCCGAAATCATCAGAGACGGGCAGGCCAGGGCCGCCAGAGCCAGAGGCAGCAATGTGCCACTGCTATTGGATCCAAAGTTGATCCTCGACTTCATTGACCTATGGCACAAGGACCCTAACACGCCTCTGGTGGAGATGAACCTCACTCCTGGTCAAAGTCATGTTCTAACTGCCTTCATTGAGGAAGAGAAGTGGAAATTTGAAGAAGGCAGAAGACTAAAGAAAGCGCAGTACAAGAAGCAGCGCTACCTCAAGGACAATGTCCTCACTCTTACCCCTGATCTACTCGTTGCCTTGCAAGCTGAGATCACGCAATTGAGTGACGAATTCAATCGCTACTATGCTGATTAGAAGGGTGCCAAGGTCCGGTTCGTCAATCTGACGAAGAAATTCACTTCAAGTGCTGCTGCTCCTATGCACATTGAAGTTACTCCGGCTGAAGCATCTGCTCAACCCACTAAAGAACATGCCAGCACTGCTGATGACAATCAGGCTGCTGAAGAAAATGAAAGTACCAGGGCTGATGACTGCATTCTAGCCGCTGAAGAAATTGCCAGGGCATCCACTAGTGGTGCGCCTGAAGAAAGTGAAGAAGTCAGGGCAACTGCATCAGTTGCGCCTGAAGAAACTGCACCAAATTCCTCAGCTCCTCCTGCGCCTACACCAACTCTGATCCTTCCATCTGCATCAGTTGCAAAGAAGACCAAGGCTGCAGAGCGTGCAGCTGTGAAGAAAAGGAAGGCATCAACTTCATTAGATTCTTCAGCTCCGAAGAAGATGAAGCCTTTGACAAGCTCATTTCACAACCCAATTGATGTCGTTCATGTCTCATTCATGCCATCAAAGGACCTTGTTCCTTTTGGTGAAGATTATGTGATTCCAAGCGAATCCGATGAAGAGAATCCTTCTGCTACTTCATCAGAGCAGTTGGATGAAGAAATTGAAGTGGATGAAATCCCTTCAACACCAGTTGTCTCCTCGCCTATGCCTCAGTTCACTGCTAAAGAGGCCGGCGTTGAAGAAATGGAAGATGAAGATGTGGACATTGGCTGCACCACACCAATGCTGAATGATGACTTTTGGGAAAGTCAGCACCCCAACTCTCCAATGTTCACCCCACTTCAATCAATTCCCCAGTCCCCTGTCACTACTGAAGTACAAATGGGATCTAAAGAACCTCGTGCAACCCCATCTGTCCATGAAGAAATTCCATCCACTAGTGCTAATGAAAATGTTAATGAAGAATTGAAGACCCAGGCTGCAGCTGAAGAAGAACCTAAAATTCCTCAGTCTGTGGATCCTGAGATTGTGATTCCTGAGGTGGTGATGCAATTGACTGACACTCCTCAACCCAAGCCAAAGGATCCCTTCTCAAAGAAGAAGAAATTCAAGGCTGATGACTTCTTCAGCGAGCATGTGTTCTTCACTGATTTCAACCCTTATGACAATGCTCGTCTTAGAAGGAAGCGCTTCTGGACTGCCAGCCAGGACAATTTCTATTCTTCTCTGCTCTTCAACAAGGACAAACTCTTTGACCACGAGCATATTCCTCACGTGGGCATGGAATCAATGCCTTGCTTCTCTCAAGTCCTCAGTATGCTTCATGATGCAGGCTTGCTCAACTTTTGCTCGGACATAGTTGATTGGAATGAAGAGCTTATTCTTCAGTTCTACGCAACGCTGCACATCATAGGTGATGCTGATGATATCAACTCTTGGGTGTTGGACTAGATGACTGAAAACACTCACTATAAGGCACCGGCCTCTGAATTACTTCATGTCCTGCCAATCAGTCCTCCACCTGAAGGTGCTCATTGTGTGTAAGAAGAGCCTGAACTCACTACTCATTACATGCAAGTGCTCATGAAGCCTCTGAAGCCTGGCCAAGCCCCAAGGACCAAATTCCTCGTGAAGGAATTTTCGTATGTGCCAAGAATCATCTATCGCATTCTGGCGAAGACTATAAGTCCTATCAAATGCCACGACTCATCTGATGAGGAAATTATTGGCATGATGAAGAATATGCTATTCAACATCATGCATGGCATCCCTATCAATTATCATGATTTCTTCACGCAGACTCTGGCAAATGTTACACTTTCACCGTTTGAGCTGAAGCCTTATGCTCCTTGGATTATGAGATTCCTCAGAACAAGGTCTTCACTCAACTACAAAGCTGACTTTCAAAATCACCTCAGCTACTTGCCCCTGATTGAAGTCCTCAAGCGGACATATTCCTTAGCTGATGAGAAGGGAAAGGCACCAGCTGTTATCGATGAAGGTATTCATCCATTGGATGGTCAATTCTGCAAAGCTGCATCTTATTCCACCAATGATGACTCTGCCACTCATGATTCTGCCGCCAATGCATCCAAGCCAAATCCTCAAGCCGCTGCTCCTTGTGTGATGACTGACCATGAGCTGCTTCTTAGTCTTCACCAGAAGGTGGATCGAAACCACAAATGGGTTAAGCGTCAGTTTGGCTCTATTCTTCACAACATGACTTCTACACATAATGCAATGAAGAAAAACCATTACTACCTCCATGAGGTTTTTGACCGCACCTGGGCTGTTCTGTCACATCTCTATGGTGAAGAAGATCTGAAGCAAATAGGCTTCAAGGAAGATATTGACTGGTCTGCTCCTCCACCGAAGAAATTCAAGAAGGTCAAGGTTCCTTCCTTGGTCGCTAGTTCATATTCCTCATCACACGACACGGACGAGTTTGAAGACTTGGACGACACTGCGGCAGGCCCTAGAACGACTCGAGACCCCAACAACACTGGCGCTCCTCCATCTACATGATATTCTTCAAGGGCGTTAGTCCTCATTTTCAACCCTTTTGGTCATTCGATGACAAAGGGGGAGAAATTTGAGTTAGTCTTCAAGCGGGTCTATCTTATTTGGGCGTTTTTTGCTAAGTTACAACTCTCATTCTTTTGATGACTTTGCTGGATCGAGTTGTAATCTTAAACTCTATGGTGTCCTGATACTTTTGCTGAGTCCTTCTGCATGCTTATTCCTCATTAATGTCAATGCATGCATGCTGAATTACATCAGTCACCATATTTCATCATGCATTTCAAATTCTTCATATTATATGTCAAATGCGTGTATGAATTACAAGATATAGGGGGAGATCTCCATGATTACACTCTTCAAGTGTGCATTGCTTCAAAAGTAAATTCCTCACTATGCACATCTTCAGGGGGAGTTCTTCTATATCTTGCAATCAAATTCCTCAACATCAGTATTTACACATCATATATTTATCCCCGTTGAAAACTTAACCTATATTGTCATCAATCACCAAAAAGGGGGAGATTTTAAGTGCATCTAGTGCCCCTTAGTGATTTTTGTGTATTGAAGACTTATAGGTTAAGGGACTGATGCGTTTGTGAGTGTACACATGTCTACAAGTCTAAGCGGAGTTTGAAATTTCCAGAGAAAGTCGACCCCTAAAAATGAAGTTCTTCGACAGAAGACTTTGGAATTCTGAAGACTTCCTGAAGACTTTGAAAGTGAAGAAATTGGTGTGACCTTGAAGACTTGGCAATCATTCAAGGAACATGAAGCGTGAAGACTTTTGTTTTTTGTAGTTTCATTTTCTCTTTCTTGAGTCATAGGAAACACCGTACTGTTAAAGGGGGTCGAGGAAATACTAAGGAAAAATTTCTATGTGATGCTCAACTCAAAATCCTACACCTACCAATCCCTTCGAGTGAAGCTATTGGAAATCTCATACAGTTCAGTCAATTTCTTCAGTAACAGAGACGAAGTTCTTCTGGTTGCTAAGAAAATTGTTCTGACTGAGGAGTTAGGAATTCGCCAGTGTGGATTGCCTACACAGTGAGGAACATGATAGCCCTGAGGAATTTGAGAGCCAAAATTCCGACCATTGCTGTGCTATGCGCCAGCTGTCCCAAAATATCAACCCACCTAACGGTCATATCATTGAAGGGCATTTATGTCTTATCATGTCGGGCTGCTCCCTAGGCTATAAATAGCCGCCCCCTACAACCACTAGCTGGTTGGCTGCTCCGAGAGAAACTGACACTTGTCATTTGAGAGCATCCCATCCTCCGAGGACTTTGAGCGAAAATCATCAAGTGAGGAAAACCCAAACCCAACACACCTACAACCCAAAGTGATTGAGCATCACTGAAGAGATTGATCCTGCGTGGATCCGATGCTTGTTACCTTTGAAGACTGTGCTTCTTCTAGACGGTTAGGCGTCATGATCTAGAGCATCCAAGAGGAATTGTGGATCATCGAGTGACCTAGTCTGTGAAGGTTTGGAAGTCACCTGAAGACTTACCACGAGTGATTGGGCGAGGTCTGTGTGACCTTAGCTCAAGGAGAATACAGCGGGGTCTGTGTGTCCTCAGATTTAAATACCTAGCCGCTTCAACCAGATGTACAACTGAGACAGCAGTTGGAACTGGTCTACCAAATCATTGTCTTCACCAAGCTTACTGGTTCTACTTCCTCAACTCTTTCATATCCTCATTTCTGTTGTTGTGTGCTTGCTCATATCTGTTTGAAGACTTTGACTGAAGACTTTCTCAATTTCCTCAGTTCAATTTCTTCAGTCTTTCCGTCTTCATCCTGTGTTATCCTGTGCTTACGCTTTCTGTACTCTGTTCTTGTCTTTATTTCATCACGATGACTATGTTTGTATTCTGCTGTGTTTACTTTTGAGTACTTATTCCGTTGCAAGTAGTTCTTCATTTAGGAATTTCCTCACCAGCAAATTCCTCAACGAAGAATTCACAAAAATCGCCTATTCACCCCCCTATAGTCGATATAACGCACTTTCACAGGGTCTGGCGTTCGAACGATCTAGGGGGTTCTCTCCAAACTTTTTCAGAGTTTTTATGTAGATATGCATCAATCAGCAAATAGCAGCATTTTAGGCAACAAAATTTTGATAGCAATCATCTTCGTAAAAACAACAAACACAGTAGTGCAGCAGCATGCACATTCATCTTCGTGAATTTCTTCTCACTTCCTGTAAATGCAAAACCAGAATACATAGCAGCAGCAACCCCACATACACATTCATCTCTCAAATCTCTGTCAAACTCGCTCACTTCATGTAATGCAATAAGATCGAGGGCCGGGAGAAGAGGTATGAGGAACTAACGAGTTGATGAAAGTACATGTAAAAAGACGACCATGTTCATGTATTAACCCGAGATTTAAAAAGAAAACTTAAAAAATACTGTTTTTGCCATAACTATAGTCATCTTGCCTACCATTCAGGTTTTTGCTATAACAAAATTCGCACGCAACGAATTGAAACATTCACCAGCTTGCTAGAATATATTTTTACCTCTAAATCTTTCAACTACCAGTGTATCATAAACATCACTACAAACCTATCTTCACTTTTTCTAGGCACTATCTGGACAATTAATATTGAACTTTTTGTCCAAGTATATTTGTACTTTCTGGAGTGCAGGCAGCACGGCCTCCTGCACTCGGAACAAGGCCCGTCTAGTCTGCTCAACCCGGGGTGAACGTGCAAACTAAAAAGTATCAAAATGTATGTTGGTCGAGAAAGTGTATTATCATCATCATCAATACAGAACAATGGGATGGTACCATCATAATTAAAGAAAGCGATCTCTAATCTAATGCCTAGTGTACGGTGGCGTTCACTGTTTATGGTGGCTGACCGATTGGCTTGTTTGTTGCATTGCCTAAATCATAGCTGAAAAGAAAGGAGAAGGTGATGCATGAAGTCAGACATCCATTACCCATAACCCAAAATACTCACACGATCTAGTAATTTCAGAATTTTTGCACCACACCATGGAGCTTTTGCTTCTGCACGAGCAATTCAGAAAAAAGCAGGCGGTTATCTGTTGCTGTACCACATACACACATTAAAGAGAGAGAGCCCGTTAGGCAGAGAGAAGGAGCCTGCGTGATCTAGAATTGCAGGTGAACCTCGAGCGACGCATAAGGTTGTGGTCTTGCCATCAGGTAGCTGCCCTACTGAGTATAGGATTGTGCCCAAGTCTTGCAATTCGTTGTCTACTCGTAGAAGGATCAGCATGGATGGGCACTGAGTAACAAGAATTTGAACTCAAACTATTACAAGAATTTGAACTGAACTAAATTCTTTAATCGAACTGAACTAAAAAATCAGTTTAGTAAATGAGAGTTGAACTGATGGTATTTTTTTGTGGGCACTGAAGAATTGATGCAGAATGGTCATACAGAAAATATACCAGAGAACTTGATATGTCTGGCAGCGCTCGTGCAGAATGGCGCCCTCGCCGGAGAGTAGCCTGCCGGCACCCACCACCCGCTTCCGCCGCCGCTACGCAGTAGGGCCACCACGGCGAGGAGGACGGCCCAGACCCCTGGATTGAAAATGAATGGGCGGCGGCGGTGCATCCGTGGGACCTTAGGGAAGGGGGAAGGCGGCCGGATCTTGTGGAGGAAGACGGCGGAGCGCAGGGAGAAAAGTGCTGGCGCATGGGGAGGGACGCACCCGTCGCATGGGAAGGAAGGTAGCGGTGCGCGGGGAGGGACGCGGCAGCGTGCGGGGTGGGAGGTGGCGGCATGCAGGAAGGGAGGCAGCGGCGGCGCGTGGAAGCGGGGAGGCCACCCGCAGCGCGTGGGAGCAGGGGGGCGGCGGGCGGTGACGCGTGGGAGTATGGCATCGCGTGGGAGCAGGGGGCGGAGCCGTCGAGAAGGGGTGGTTCGAGAAGATGCTGGGAAGTGGGGTGGGCTTTCTCTGTGTTTCGGATGGGGGTGCACCACCGGGTTTTGCAAAATGGATCGGGCCCTTAGAGGGGCGAGAGGTAACAGAATAATATTCTGTTACTAGTAACAGAATAGTCCAGCCCTATATCAATGAAGAATAACCTCGATGAATTTGAAAAGTTTAGCGAAATTGCACATGATGAAAAACTCAAATTTGAAGAATGTCATAAAGAGGTTGTGGCGTTACCCACCGTATAAGAACTTTGATGACTTCAGACACCGCGTACAATTGTAGTAGGGTTCTAAGAGTCAAGTTCTTCATTAATTTCTTCACACTTGAAGGGTTATTCTTCATTATTTGAAGAAAAACGTTACTTCGTGTGTTGTGCATCAAAGTCACCAAAAATGCATAAGCGTTAGGATGCGTGTCCTTTTCAAAGGACATTCGAGGATTCTAGGATGTTTATCTCACACCGCAACTTGCAGAACCTCTTTTCATCCAAGGGCTTAGTGACGATGTCGGCAAGCTGGTCTTCGGTCTTCACATGGTCCGTGACGATGTCTCCCTTCAGCACATGATCACAAAGAAAATGGCGACGAATCTGAATAAGCTTCGTCTTGCAATGTTGCACTGGGTTGTGGGCGATATTTATAGAACTCTCGTTGTCACAGAAGAAAGGGACTTTCTTCACGTTGACACCATAGTCCTTGAGGGTTTTCTTCATTCATAGCAACTATGAGCAGCAAGCACCAGCGGCAATGTATTCAGCCTCAGCTGTGGATAGAGCCACGCTAGTCTGCTTCTTTGAGGACCAACAGACAAGAGATCGTCCGAGGAAATGACATGTGCCTGATGTAGACTTGTGATCCACACAATCTCCAGCATAATCAGAATCAGAAAATCCAGCTAGATCAAAACATGATCCCTTGGGGTACCGTAATCCAAGCGTTCGTGTGTGAGCTAAATATCGAAGAATTCGTTTCATAGCCTGGTGGTGTGATTGCTTCGGTGTCGCTTGAAATCGGGCGTACATGCAAACACTAAGCATAATATCTGGCCTAGATGCACGTAGGTAAAGAAGCGAACCAATGATGGAGCGATATACCTTCTGATCAAAATCTTTACCATGTTTGTCAGTGCTGAGTTGACCATTTGTAGGCATTGGAGTTTTGAGGCCTTTCTAGTCTTGCATGCCGAATTTCTTCAGGCAATCTTTGGGGTATTTCTCTTGAGAAATGAAGATGCCATTAGGTTTTTGATGAATTTGAAGACTAAGGAACAATTTCAGTTCTCTCATCATAGACATCTGATATTCTTCACGCATCATGTATGCAAATTCGTCACTGAAATGCTTGTTAATGCAACCAAAGATAATATCATTAACATATATTTGGCATATAAACAGTTCACCATCATAAGGTTTAGTGAAAAGAGTAGATTCAAGTGAACCGGGTTTGAAACTCTTTTTGTTCAGGAAATCCTTCAGTGTATCATACCATGCCCGTGGAGATTGCTTGAGGCCATAGAGAGCCTTGTTCAGTTTGAAGACTTTGTCTGGATGCTTTGGATCCTCAAAACCTGGTGGTTGAACAACATATACTTCTTCCTCAAGCTTACCATTGAGGAATGCACTTTCCACATCTATTTGATATAAGAGAATATTGTGA
The DNA here is from genome assembly GCF_002162155.2 of Triticum dicoccoides. Taxonomy (NCBI): domain Eukaryota; kingdom Viridiplantae; phylum Streptophyta; class Magnoliopsida; order Poales; family Poaceae; genus Triticum; species Triticum dicoccoides. The sequence goes on along the minus strand of NC_041387.1, from coordinate 322,744,795 downwards.
TGGTTAGCATATGCAAGCAATACACGAATTGCTTCAAGCCTAGCAACAGGTGCAAAAGTTTCACCAAAGTCAATACCTTCAACCTGTGTGTAGCCTTGTGCTACAAGACAAGCCTTATTTATTACCACTTAGCCATTTTCGTCTTGCTTGTTGCGGTAGATCCACTTAGTTCCAATGATATTGTGCTTGCATGGATCAGGTCGATTCACAAGCTCCCATACATTATTGAGCTCAAATTATTGCAATTCTTCTTGCATGGCTTGAATCCACTTAGGCTCCAGAAATGCTTCATCAACTTTGGTGGGCTTTCTGACAGAGAAAAAAGCGCAATGCCCACAGAAGTTAGCTAGATGTGAAGATCTTGAGCGAGTGAGGGGACCAGGTGCATTGATGTTGTCGAGGATCTTCTCAATCTGCACTTCATTCGCCACTTGTGGATGAGCTGGACGAGGGCCTTGTTGAGGTTGAGCATTTTCCTTAGAGTGATTTTCTTCAGAAGCGAGACGAGGAATGATCACTTATTCTTCAACTATTTATTCACTAGGCATTATTTCACCAGTGCCCATCAGCTTGATAGATTCCTCAGGAGGCATTTCAACTAGCATAGGAGACAGGTGCTCTCTTTGTGAGCCGTTAGTTTCATCGAACCACACATCTATAGCTTCAACAACTTTGTTGTGATGGGTGTTGAAGACTCTGTAGGCGTGTGTGTCCTTTCCGTAACCAAGCATGAAACCCCATGTGCTTTCAGTGCAAATTTAGAATTGTGATGAGGATCTCTAATCCAACATTTAGCACCGAAGACTTTGAAATAACTTACATTGGGCTTTTTGTCAATGAGGAGCTCATATGAAGTTTTCTTGAGGAATTTGTGAAGATATACCCGATTGATGATGTGACAAGTTGTGACGCCCCCGATTCAATCGTACACTAATCATGCACGCAAATGTGTACGATCAAGATCAGGGACTCACGGGAAGATATCACAACACAACTCTAAAACATAAATAAGTCATACAAGCATCATAATACAAGCCAGGGGCCTCGAGGGCTCGAATACAAGTGCTCGATCATAGACGAGTCAGCGGAAGCAACAACATCTGAGTACAGACATAAGTTAAACAAGTTTGCCTTAAGAAGGCTAGCACAAACTGGGATATAGATCGAAAGAGGCGCAGGCCTCCTGCCTGGGATCCTCCTAACTACTCCTGGTCGTCGTCAGCAGGCTGCACGTAGTAGTAGGCACCTCTGGTGTAGTAGGGGTCGTCGTCGACGGTGGCGTCTGGCTCCTGGACTCCAGCATCTGGTTGCGACAACCAGAAAGAAAGGAAAGGGGGGAAAAGGGGGGAGAAAGCAACCGTGAGTACTCATCCAAAGTACTCGCAAGCAAGGAACTACACTACATATGCATGGGTATATGTGTAAGGAGGCCATATCAGTGGACTGAACTGCAGAATGCCAGAATAAGAGGGGGATAGCTAGTCCTATCAAAGACTATGCTTCTGGCAGCCTCCGTCTTGCAGCATGTAGAAAAGAGTAGATTGAAGTCCTCCAAGTAGCATCTCCAAGTAGCAACTCCAAGCAGCATCTCCAATAGCATCGCATAGCATAATCCTACCCGGCGATCCTCCCCTCGTCGCCCTGTGGAAAAGCGATCACCGGGTTGTCTGTGGAACTTGGAAGGGTGTGTTTTATTAAGTATCTGGTTCTAGTTGTCATAAGGTCAAGGTACAACTCCAAGTCGTCCTGTTACCGAAGATCACGGCTATTCGAATAGATTAACTTCCCTGCAGGGGTGCACCACATAACCCAACACGCTTGATCCCATTTGGCCGGACACACTTTCCTGGGTCATGCCCGGCCTCGGAAGATCAACACGTCGCAGCCCCACCTAGGCACAACAGAGAGGTCAGCACGCCGGTCTAAACCTAAGCGCACAGGGGTCTGGGCCCATCGCCCTTAGCACACCTGCACGTTGCGTACGCGGCCGGTGAGTAGACCTAGCAACCTCCATTACAAAGGAAGTTGCGTTAACGCAGTCCAACCCGGCGCGCGCCACTCAGTCGCTGATGTCAAGAAGGCTTCGGCTGATACCACGACGCCGGGATACCCATAACTACTCCCGCGTAGATGGTTAGTGCGTATAGACCAAATGGCTAGACTCAGATCAAATACCAAGATCTCGTTAAGCGTGTTAAGTATCCGCGAATGCTGAACAGGGCCAGGCCCGCCTGTCTCCTAGGTGGTCTTAACCTGCCCTATCGCTCCGCCACAAAGTAACAGTCGGGGGCCGTCGGGAACCCAGGCCCACCTCTACCGGGATGGAGCCACCTGTCCTTTCAGCCCCCTCATCAGAATCACTTGCGGGTACTCATCGAGCTGACCCGACTTTAGTCACCATCTGTACAGTATGTATGTATGTATAGTATATACCCGTGATCACCTCCCGAGTGATCACGGCCCGATAGTATAGTAAGGGAGACTGACAAGGATGTAGGGCCAATGATGATAAACTAGCATCCTATACTAAGTATTTAGGATTGCGGGTAGGGTATCAATGACTGTAGCAACAATGACAGGCTATGCAACAGAATAGGAATAACCAAACAGTAACATGCTACACTACTCTAATGCAAGCAGTATAGAGAAGAATAGGCGATATCTGGTGATCAAGGGGGGGGCTTGCCTGGTTGCTCTAGCAAGAAGGAGGGGTCGTCAACTCCGTAGTCGTACCGGGTAGCAGCGGCGTCGGTCTCGGTGTCTAGCGGAAGAAGAGGGGGAAGAAACAATGAATACAATGCAAATAGATGCATAACGATGCATGACAAAGCAAATTGTGATGCTAGGCGTGCCCTAACGTGGTATGAGGTAATACCGGTGAAGGGGGGAAACATCCGGGAAAGTATTCCCGGTGTTTCGCGTTTTCGGACAGATGAACCAGAGGGGGAAAGTTGCGAGTTCGATAGGTTAGGGGGGTGTGGCAGACGAACGGGTTGCGTATCCAAAATCGTCTCGTCGTTTTGAGCAACTTTCATGTTGAAAATAATTTAATCCAAGTTACGGATTAAAAGTTATGATTTTCTAAAGATTTTATTAATTTCTGGAATTTAATTAATTATTTAAATTAATTCGAAAATGGAATAATGACATCAGCATGATGTCATGCTGACGTCAGCAGTCAACAGAGTTGACTGGTCAACCTGACAAGTGGGTCCCACTGGTCAGTGACACATTTTAATTAACCTAATTAGTATCAATTAGGGGTGGGCCCCACTGTCATTGACTACTTAATTAACTAATTAACAGATCAGGTTAATTAGGTAACTAATGTGTAATTAGTTTAATTAGTTGTTTAATTTAATTAATCAAATTAATTAAGTTAATTAATTAATAAATTAATTAATTTTATTTTTATTCTTAATTATGTTCTGGGGCGGGCCCCACATGTCATAGGGCCATAGGGGCCTATCGGGTTCGGGCGTTAGCGGGTGCGTGCGCACCCGAGCGAGCGCTCGCCCGCAGGGCGGGACGAGGCCATCGAGGTCGGGCGGTCACCGGAGGGGGACGCCGGCGGGAGAGTAGCAGGACAGCGCCGGAGTGGATGTGGCCAGGGGAAGAGGGCGCGGGGGAGGTCGACGCGGCCACGGGTCGAGCGGGAGCGGCCGAGGCCGTGGTGGCCGCGAGGACGGCACGGGTGGCAGTGGCGCGGTGACCGCGGGGCGAACGGCACAGCCAGACGGCGCGG
>NC_041387.1:322633948-322740297 GCF_002162155.2 Triticum dicoccoides | reverse complement strand
GAGGTGGGGGCTAACGAGAGGGAGTGGGGGAGTGGTGGTCGTGGGGCTAGGGTTCGGTGCCCCCAGGGGGTATAGGGAGTGGGGGTGTGGGGCGGTTGGGCCGGCCCGTTCGGGCGGCGGAGGCCAGCTAGGCCACTTGGCCCAGCGGGGGGGGGTCTGTTATTTTTGTTTTGTTTTGTTTTGTTTCTTTTTATTTATTTTCCTTTCTGTTTTATTCAATTTAAAATATTTATGCATTTTCTAAAAATGTGTTTACTTCACCATAATTATCTATGCAATATTTGACATGGTCCGAACATTTTTGTTTTAAAGTTTGAAAACTTTGTTTGTTTGCCAAAAATTCAAGTTTGAATTCGAATCATTTTGAACTAACGCGAGATTAGCGACAGTAACGGAGGTGACATGGCGTCATTAGCAGAGGTTACTGTAGCTTGATTATCCGGGCGTCACACAAGTAGTATCAAATACTTCAGGCCACCATCAACGAGGTGTCTTGTATTCATCAAGCATAGTGGGGGCCATCTCAATGAGCGTCCTGTTCTTGTGCTTAGCAATTCCATTCTGCCGAGGAGTATAAGGAGCAGATAGCTCATGAGTGATACCAAGTTCATCAAGATAGTCATCAAGGCCCGTGTTCTTAAACTCGGTGCCATTATCATTTCTAATATGCTTGATCTTGATGCCATAATTCGTCATGGCACGGTTAGCAAATTGTCTGAAGACGCTCTGCACTTCAGTCTTGAAGGTAATGATATGCACCCAGGTGTAACGAGAATAGTCATCAACAATGACAAATCCATAGAGTGATGATGCATTGGTTAGTGTAGCATAATGAGTGGGACCAAAGAGATCCATGTGAAGTAATTCAAAGGGACGAGAAGTGTTCATGGTTGTCTTCGTAGAGTGCTTGGATCTAGTCATCTTTCCAGCTTCACAAGCACCGCAAAGTTGATCTTCGAGGAATTTGATGCCCTCGACGCTAATGATATGCTTCTTCTTGACGAGTGTGCTCAAACTCCTCATGCCAGCATGTCCAAGTCCTCGATGCCATAGCCAGCACTCTGAAGCTTTTACCAGTAGACATGTGTCTGGTTGAGGACCTAGAGAGAAATCTTCAATATACAAATCAACTGTCCTAAAGCCTTCGAAGACTTTGGACTTGTCAGATTCCATTAGCACAATGCATCTATATTTGCCAAAGATGGAAATCATATCAAGATCACAAAGCATTGAGACAGACATGATATTGTATCCTAGGGACTCAACAAGCATCACCTTTTCCATGTGTCGATCCTGTGAGATAGCAACCTTACCTAGACCCAATTCCTTGCTTTTTTCCTTTGTTAGTGTTGGTGATATGCTTCAGATGAGACAGAGTAAGGGGAGCATTGGTGAGGAGATTCCTGTCACCAGTCATGTGATTGGTGCAGCCACTGTCCAGAACCCATTTAGTAGCTTTTGGAGTATCATCACGTAGAAGCATTAGTTTCACTTACAAATTCATATACTTCAGTTGAAGACTATGATGATCAATTTCGTCAGTGAATTTCATCAGTAAGTATATAACAAGCAGCAAAGGGATGTGTGAAATGAAGAATCTCATTTCATCATGATTAGCTTGCATCCCAACAAGCATTTTGCCAGGCCTTCAGCAATTTCATCCGACATTTATTGTGTCTGAAGACCTGACCTTGCAGAAGAGATTAGTTCTTCTTCTTAACCACCCGCATCTGAATGGGTTGCTGAGAAGCAATGTAGTGCAAAGCATCGATAGAGAACTTAGGCATTGAAGAATATGCATTTATCTTCACATGAGGAGTATAGTACACATAAGAATATGCAGAGAAATTCTTAGCAGTTTTGTGCACATAGTGATTTGAAGAATAATGCACATATTCATCAGATCTCGGTTTGTTTCCCTGCATTGAAGTGTTAGTACGAGCATGGGTCGACTTGCAACCATTTTATGACTTTGGTACAGGTGAAGAATTTGCCCTGGGATAGTTCCTTTTCTTTGTTGGTGTCATGATCACATTTACGTGAAGATTTTGAAGGAAAGATTTGGGAACCCAGATTTTCTTCACTGGGGAACCATTCCTCAGTTAGTACCAACAAATCTAGCAAATAATTCACCATTCTAATTTTTGGATAGCTTATAGTTTGAGTCAAATGACTCATCAGAAGAATGATAGAGTGGATGGATCGACTGGTGGTCCTTTTACAGCAACCCATGTGGTTTTTGGGATATTGCTCTGGTTTCCAATAAGATCCATCTACGTTTAGCTTTCTCTCAAAAGCAATACCCTCTTGTCTAGGGTTCCTATTGAGAACCTGCTTCTTGAGCACATCACAAAGAGTTTGGTGCCCATTGAGGCTTTTGTACATGCCTGTGACATACAGTTCCTGTAGACCTGCATTTTTGTCAGTAGCACTTGTGGTTTCATCAGATGAGGGGATTGAAACTATAGAGGCATTTGAAGAAATAGTAGCAGTTGAAGCATTTGAATAGCTGAAGACTTTGCATCCTCACGTTCAAGGCATTTTAAGGATGGAGCAACAAATTCATCTTGAGAAGCGCTGATCTGTTGAGCGAGTAATGAATCATTGTCTTTTTGGAGATCATCATGAGACGCTCTCAACTTCTTGAGCTCTTGCTTCCTTTGAAGAGATTCATAGGACAACTTCTCATGTGCAGCTAAGAGGACACATGACGACTATCAAGTTCGTCATATCGCGACTTCAGGCATCTGAGATCCTCAAGCAAACCTTGACTGGGATCCATTTCCTCATCTAATAGATCATCACTTTTGTCTAGTAGTTTTTGAATCTTTTCCATGGCATTTTGTTGTTCAGTTGCAATTTTAACAAGTTTCTTGTAGCTAGGTTTTGCTTCACACTAAGAGTCATCATCACTTGAAGTATTAAAGTAAGCTTCTCATGAGGTTACCTTGGCACCTCTTGCCATGAAGCAATAGGTGGGAGCATAGTCATCAGCATAGTCTTCAATGTTGGTGGAGTCACCCTTTTGTTCATGGTCGAAGATGGACTTGCTGACGAACTCCGTAGTGAGGGCCAAGCTCGCAACCCCAGAGTCAAATTCCCCATCAAATTCCTCACCTTCCCTAGATTCTTCCTCAAAATCCATTTCCTTCACGATGAAAGTGCGAGCTCTGCCAGAGGTGCTTTTCCTATTTGATGAGGACTTTGACGAATTCTTCTTGTTGTCATCAGAATTGTCATCCTTGCTAGGTATTTTCATCTTTGAGCCTTTTTCCATCGGGGGCAATCAGCGATGTAATGGCCTGCCTTCTTGCATTTGTGGCAAGTTATTTTGTCATAGGCATGACCAGAAGCTTCTATGTTGTTTGAATCGTACTTTGAGGACTTTCCAAAGCGGTTCTTTTTGGAGAACTTCTAGAACTTCCTCATAAGCATAGCTAGTTCCCTGCCAATTTCCTTATTATCATTTGTACTGCATTTAGATACTTCTTCTTTAGATGAAGAAATTGCTTTTGCTTCAGCCTTTGCCTTCGGAGCGCGAGGTTGTCGATAGCTAGGACCATACATATCTCTCTTCTCAGCTTGTTGAAATTCATGAGTATTGAGCTTCTCAAGATATCAGTGGGATCAAGTGCCTTGTATTCAGGGCACTCTTGTATCATCAGGGCCAAGGTATCAAACAAGCAGTCAAGAGACCTCAAAAATTTCTTCACCACCTCATGGTTTATGATGTCTGCAGCACCCCGTGCTTGTAGCTCATTGGAGATATATGTGAAGGGATCGAATGTTTGGTGAACGTTTTCATTGTCAAATCTCTTGAAGCAATTGAAGAGATTCCGAAGCATGTCAACTCGAGAGTCACGTTGAGTGGAAACTCCCTCATTGAGTTTGGAGAGCCTATCCCAGATCATCTTTGATGTTTCCAGTGCACTCACTCGGCTATACTGCCCTTTGTTGAGGTGTCCACATATGATGTTCTTCGCTTGAGAGTCGAATTGCTTGAATCTCTTCACATCAGCAACATTGATGCTAGGAGCGACTGTGGGACCACCATTATCAACGACGAACTAGAGATTGTTGTCAATTGCCTCAAGATGCATGTGCATCTTGTTCTTCCAGTAAGGATAGTCTGTTCAATCAAAGATGGGGCACGCAGTAGAAACCTTGATCATACCTATGGTTGACATAACTAAAACTCCAGGTGGTTAAACCAAAATCACACAGAACAAGGGAGTACCTTGCTCTGATACCAATTGAAAGCACATGTTTACTCCAAGAGGGGGGGTGAATGGGAGATTTTTAGAAAGTCGTCAAACTCTGATGAATTTGACGAAGATCAGAGTGAAGAAATAGAAATGCAAGGGAAACTAAGTCATCACAGAATTAGAGTACATGAAATTAGGATACGTAAGAGCGAAGAACATGCAATCATGCATTCATAACGCATCAAGAATATTAATTGAGGAATGAAAGATAGCGTGATGAAATTCTTCAGTTCAAATATTTTAGAGCACAGATCATAAACTCTTCACCAGCGAAATAAAGTAAGAGAGGGTTGAGGAATTTGAAACCAGGTAGGCTCTGTGAAGACAATGGAATTTGGTAGATCAGTTCCAGTTGTTGCATCAACTGTATGTCTGGTTAAGGTGGCTAACACTACAAAAAAAGACACATCCGTGACATTTTGGGCTGAAAGTAATTTTTTTCTGTCATACTTATGACACTTCTATGATGATAATTGTGACAAAACCCTGTATCATCATAGATGTGGCGGGCTCCTACTTCTATGACAAAAAATCATGAAAGAAAATGGGATTTTTGTCCTGGGCGGGTCGGAGACGCATCTGCATGACATTCTTTGGGCCGTCCATGACGGAAAAAACCGTGGTAGAAGCGAGGGCGAGGAAAATATCGGGGTGTTCCCGGTTACGGTGGGTGGTCGGGGCCGAGCGATGCACGTTTCTCTCGTACACGTACGCGCGTGTGTGCGAGGCGTTGGGCTCTAACTGAACCCGAGCGAGGCGTTGTGCTCTAACTGAACCCGAGCGATTGCACTGCAGTGTACGGTTACTGAATCAGAGCGATCAATCGATGGTTGTTAACTGAACCCGATCGAACGATTCCTTCGCTACTGTTGCTAACTGAAGCCGATCGATGCTGCCTCTGGATGAATAGTGAGCGTTACAGGGGGGGTTGGATGAACAGTGAGCGGTGGGGGTGGATGAACAGGACCCCGTGGCGTTGCCTCCGGATGAACAGGACCCCGATCGATCGAGCCGGTTGGGGCTGGATGAACAGGACCCCGTGGAGGGCTGGACGAATAAGACGACCCCGTGGAGGGCTGGATGAACAGTAGACGGTGGAGGGGTGGATGAACAGTAGCCCGTGGAGGGGTGGTTGAACAGGAGCCCGTGGAGAGGGGTGGTTGAATAGTAGCCGGTGGAGTAGCGCGCGATGGAGGCTGGATGAACAGGAGCCCGTGGATGAACAGACGCAGGTGGAGGCTGGAGGGGGTCGACGGTGGATGAACAGTAGCCCGTGGAGGCTGGAGGAGGTCGACGGCGGAGATGAACAGTATCATGTGGGGTCCCGTTTTGTGGTACGCCAAACCCTCCTAATGAACAGGACCCCGTTTCGACCGTAGCGCTCCAACACAAGTCCGTTTCGTCCATTTTGTGGTACGCCACACCCCTCCCGATCAACAGGACCCCGTTTCTACCATAGGAGGTCCAACACAAGTCTGTTTCCTCTGTTTTGCGGTACGCCAGACCCCTCCCAATGAATGGGATCCCGTTTTGAACGCGGCCGGTCGAACACAAGGCCGTTTCCTCCGTTCTGCGGTACGCCAGACCTCGTTTCCATCGCCTGTTCCATCCAAGACGGTTGGCTCCCACGCGTTCCGTTGCCTCCCGATGAACACGACACATTCCGTTGCCTCCCCGTGAACACGACACATTTTGTTACCTCCCCATGAACAGGACGATGATGCAGTTTCTTCGTTTCGACCCAGCCATGTACACGAGCCCTAGCCGTACGTATGCGTGAGTAGGCGTTCGAGACCCCGCCCGTATGTACGCATGTGGCCGTATTTTCTTTCTTGCACCCTGGCCGTTGTACGTACGTGTACATGCTACATGCGCGCCTCTACTACAACATGTGCACGCCTCTACATCGACCAGTATGTATGTACACGTTCGCGACCAGAATGACAACGCTACATACACTTCGACCAGGTGGGTCCCGACTGTCAGGCACTTCCTTGCGTGCAAAGATGTGGCTGGTGGGTCCCAGCAGTCAGGGGGGCGAATCATTTTTTTTTGCCCGGACGCACTTCCTTGCGGCCGCCGTTAGGTGGAGGAATAATTATTTTGCGTGTAATAAGGAGGCACTTCCTTGCGGCCGCCGTGGACCCAGCTGTCAGCCTCTCCACGTATAGTACTCTTCCGATGGAAGTCGTTCCTTGACCACGTTGACCACGCCACGCGGAGAGCACCAGGGCGGTGGACGACGGCGAGGCCTAGGAAGGGGACGACGCGGAGCCAGGGAAGACGCGGCAGTGGAAGCCCGCGCGGAGAGGAGTACGAGGGTTCATTGGTTCGGCTGCAGTGTGAGGCTGCCATCATCGCAGGGCCTGGCCAGCGGTGGGAATAGTAGGGGCGGTGAGGCCTCCGCGGCAGCACAGCCGGCCACGGGAGGCAGGTGCATGCGGCACGACCGGCGCTGCTTTGGGCGGCTGGAGCAAGAAGACCAGAGGTTGAAGAAGCACTACGACTGTTGGATGGACATCGTACGGTCACTAGAGCTAGAATAGTTCATATTGACTAAGTTGACAAAGCCCGCCATCCCCGTTAACTTAGTAGGCCCACAAGTCAGCCTCCCACCAAGGTGGATCCCAACTAGCAGGGGGAGTATTCATTTTTTTGTGCGTAATAAGGAGGCACTTTCGGTGGGTCCGAGCTGACAATGGGGGAACGTTTTTTTCGCGAAATATGGTGGCCCGTCTGGTGGGTCCTAGCATTCAGGGGGGAAACATTTTTTTCACGAAATACTGATGGCCCGTCCGGTGGGTCCCTGCTGTCAGGTGGAGAAATCATTATTTTGCGCGTAATAAGGAGGCACTTCCTTGCGGCTGCCGTGGACCCAGCTGTCAGCCTCTCCACGTACAGTACTCTTCTGATGGAAGTCGTTCCTTGAGCATGTTGACCACGCCGCGTGGGAGCACCAGGGCGGTGGACGACAGCGAGGCCTAGGAAGGGGACGACGCGGAGCCGGGGAAGACGCGGCGGTGGAAGCCCGCGCGGAGAGGAGTACAAGGGTTCACTGGTTCGGCTGCGGTCGCCGCAAAATAACAGGGGGTGTGGGGATGGCCTGGCGAGTGGTGGGAGTAGTATGGGGGCAGTGAGGCCTCCGCGGCAGCATAGCCGTCCATGGGAAGCAAGAGCAGGCGGCACGACCGGCGCTGCTTTGGGCGGCTGGAGCAAGAAGACCAGAGGTTGAAGAAGCACTATGGCTGTTGGATGGACATCATACGGTCACTGGAGTATTGACTAAGTTGACAAAGCCCTCCGTCCCCATCAAGTTAATAGGCCCACAAGTCAGCCACACAATATGGTGGGTCCCAGCTAGCAGGGGGTTTTCATTTTTTTGGTCGTAATAAGGAGGCACTTCCTTGCGTGCGAAGATATGGCTGGTGGATCTGACCTATCAGCGGGGGGAACATTTTTTTTGCGAAATACAGAGGCCCTTCCTGTGGGTCCTAGCTGTCAGGTAGAGGAATCATTATTTTGCGCGTAATAAGGAGGGATTTCCTTGTGTGCGAGCGTGGACCCAGCTGTCAGCCTCTCCACGTACAGTCCACTTATGATGGATGTCGTTCATTGACCGCGTTGACCAGGCCGTGCCGAGAGCACCAGGGCGATGGACGACGGCGAGGCCTAGGAAGGGAACGACACGGAGCCAGGGAATACTCAGCAGTTGTTTCCTACATGGAGGAGTACGAGGGTTTACTGGTTCGTCTGGCGTCCCCGGAGAATAATAGCAGGTGTGGCTAAGTAGAGGGATGGCTAGGCCAGCGATGGGAGTACGATGGGGCCGTGAGGCCTGCGCGGCAGCATAGCCGGTCGCGGGAGTAGGGAGCAGGCAGTCCCGCCGGCGCTTGTTTGAGCGGCTGGAGCATGAAGAGCAGAGATTAAAGAAGCACGACAGTCGTTGGATGGACATCCAACAGTCAATGCTCTCGTTTGTTGACTAAGTTGACAGGGCGTTGCGTGTGCGTCAACCTTTTTTTTATGAAAGCATACGCGTCAACCTGTAGTAGGCGCACAAGTCAGCCTCAAATCTGTGGAAAACATCATACAACCCATCTACCATTATTTCTAATAATGTACAACGCATTTGCTAATTCTTAAGAATTTTTTTGGAGCCCATCTTCTTTTTGTTAGCATTACACCCCATATTGTGGCCAAGGTTAAAAAGTATATGAAATTTTGCATATTTTGGTGCGGTCAACTGTTTTTAATCTAGAAATATCAATTCACATTCAAACTATTTTGAAAAATAATTTATATAAATATAAAATCCAAATAATTGTCCATGCATAAAAATCAATGGAATTTAAGTTCTTGTAATGAAAAAATTGAAACTAATTCCCGGTTTGATGTGTTTTAAAAATGTACAACCCATTTATGGGCAAACCGAATGAAACTCTCCTCGTCTTGAAAGATTTGTAGCCCAGCAGGGCCGATAAAGCAAGTAGGCCTTGTTTGGCTATTTCTTTAAAAAAATAGAACCGGGCTAGCCATTTTCAGCAAGAAAAAAACACAACTGGGCTCATGATGTGGTAAACATAAATAAAACCCTGGCTAGACGGGCCACAGCCCCGGCACAGCCCCGTTGTTACCCTGATTCGTCGCTAAAACTAGTATAAATAACAAATGCTTGTTCCTCAAAAAAATGCGCGACCTGTTGGGTCCCTGGTGTCAGCCGCTCGTAGTGTAATTCTCTCTTTTATTGACTACGTTGACAATGGCGTGAGCCCCATATGTCCAACCATTAGGAGGAACCGTATTTTTGGGCTTGTAATATAGAGGCACTTGCTTGCGTACTGCCATTACGCTGGTGGGGTCCCTACTGTCATCCTCTCCACGTACAGTCATCTCCTTGTTCCTCTCGGTTGTTTACGATGTTGACAACGCAAGAGGGCGGTGCACCGCACACAGCGAGCGAACCAAGGCCGCAAGGCGGAGGACGACGGCGAGGCCTCAGACAGAATGAACATGAGCCGTGGAAGACGCGCCGGTCTAGTCCCAGGCGGAGGGGAGTACGAGGGTGGACTGGTTCGGGTGCGGGTGCAGGTGCTTGTTGGGGCTGACGCCGCCGGAGAATAACTGGACGTGTGGGGGAATAGAGGGAGGGACTAGCCAACGTTGGAGGGTACGTACGGTAGGGCGGCGGAGGAGCAGCCAACCATGGGAGGCGGGAGCAGGCAGAGCCGACGGGGTGGTTTGGTTTGGGCGGCTGGAGGAAGAAGAAGACAGGATATAGAAGATACACGACAGATGTTGGATGAAAATCCAACGGCTGGTAGGCAGAATCGTTTGTTGACTGGCTAGTAAGTCGACACCACCTTGTATAGGCTATTTCCTCGCGGGTCCCAAATGTCAGAATCCAAATCTATCACGGTTATGCAGCCTTTCCTATGAAAATTTACAGCCCATTTGATGTGCTAGTTCGAAATAAGTTTGTGGGTGCTGGTGGGGGCTAATCACTTGGCTTCTGTAATGCACAGTGAGCTCAAGCAGCCAGCGAGAGTGATGTTATTTCCCTTTGTTGGGATTTTTTACAATATTTCACTCTAAGTTAAACGAATGGCAAGCCATTATCCTTGTTTCAAAGAAAATATGACAGTCACAACCGAGTTGAAAAGGGCAGGAACATCTAACTCCAGCTTACAAACTGCACAAAAGCACGAGGGGTAATTGTTCATTAGGTTTACAAAAAAAAACCAGTTGAAAAGGGCAACAACATCTAACTCCAGCACTGTTTTTGGCAGTCACACTCAAATGGATCGGTCAGGTCCATAGAATGAACATCCTGGGTCGTAAAATTTACTGGATTATGACCACAATATGTTGTAAATAGAAGCCCGACACGTTCATAAGCTCTTTTGCCCACCTGAAACTCCTTTTTTTGCTCTTCGAAATACCCATCCGTCAAAACCATGCTGCTGATAAACTTAAGCCTAATGGACAATAGTAACCTCGCATTCAGCAGGAAGAATGTGACAAATCTAGTGTTTGCACGGTTGGCTACATATCGTTCTAGCGTTATTGTCTTCAATCGAATCTCTTGAGAAGTGAGAAAATCCTGATGCTTACGAATCCACCAATTGGTTATAACTTTCTTACCCCATCCTGTTGCTTAAATAGACATGAAGATTGAAAACAGTTAAGGTCTAAAACAAGAGTGTTGAAAGAGCAATAGCTGAACGGTTAATTCTAGTACACTATATGAGGGCTTCCAATGTGCGTGAAATTATCACCTTTATATACAACTTCTCCAGACATGGAAAGCATTGCAGCAAGCCAATAATATTGTTCACATCAAAACTATTCATTTGGATATATAAGTTCTTGACATAATCCAGCACCATTGATAGGCCATCCATGGAGAAACTCTTCATTGAGCATAGAACATAATATTAGTACAAAACGTGTACTCCAAGTTGATATATAACTTATGCGCAGAAATTTAAAATGCAGCTTATGGTTACAAGTGTAGATGATAATATAAAGTACCTGAAGAACTGTGGAGCCAAACACCATATTGAAATGAGCACAGAGATCGTGTATTACACCCAAGGTATCCAGTTTAGGCGCAGAGAGGACGATTATTTGCAACGGTGAATAACTAGAATCAAGGATCAACCTTTGAAGTGAAGGTGCATCTTGGATGATGAGCTGCCTTCCGTCAAAAGAAATTCCAATTCTTACAAGGTTAGGTGACTTTATTTGGAGACAACCGATTCTAGCTGTGAAAACAAGCACCAAGCTTTCCAGGGCAGGGCAACTGGAGTGGATGATGCTGTGCAATGAGGCCTCCGATATACGAACCTGCACAAGTGAAAGTTTCTTGAGAAATGGGAGTCGAAGGTTTAGTACCAGATTGTCTGGTAGGTAGCACAACTCAAAGGTGGCCGTGTGGAGAGAGGAGGAAAACCGCGAGATGGACATGGGTGCTGAGGGCACAAGTTCATGGCGTTCGGTATGTGGTATGTGATTTCCAGGGGAATAGTAGAACTCAAGCAGCTGTAGTTCTGTGAATTCAGGGGATTTCAGCCAGACTTCCATCATGCAGGGCATGGTATGCTAGCTCAGGTAGCATGACGGGATGCAGAGGCTTTGAATGGAGCCCTAGTGGGAGGAGATGATGGCTCTGGGGATTTCAAAATCATTGAAGAGAGATAGCTGACGACAGTCGAGATTAAGGGGCACGACACGCCATAGAGGGTGCCACCGAATTGAGAGGACTTGGGTGCGGCAGCAATCCTTGGTGGGGAGAAGCGAGATGATCTCCCCAAGGACGGTGTCCGGGAGATCGCTGATGCGGTCCACCCGAGATTCTACAGGTTCCTGGGATCCTGTAGGGGCGGGGTCACCGCTTCTCCCCCCGCTACTGGGTGCGGGATCTACAACAGGCGTCGCCGCTAGCGGGAGCCTCCTCTTCTTGGCGATGGGGTCAACCGACTCCATTTTCCTCGAGGGCATCGCATCACGCTCATGGATTTGAGCAGAGTAACGAATGACGAGCCTAGTTGTAGTGCGAGTGAAGAAGAAGGGGAGTTGGGGTTTTTCTGTAGTAGTGAGGAAGTAGGGGAGCTGGGGTTTTCTGTAGGAGTGAGGTGAGGAATTTGGGGGTACGAGTGGAGCGAGCAGACGTGAGGTGGGTGAGAGCGAGGAGGAAGAAGAGCACCCAGGTTTTGGGGGGGGGGTGTGCTGGGTGTGGGTAGCGCCTCTCATTCAGTAAATATATGGGCTTTTGAATTGATTCTACTATTTACAAGTGTGGATGGGCTGTTTTGTCTTGGGTCTAGAGAAACAATTACTACTAGTACAGTGGAGACACTCTACAGCTACCCAAAAAACAATTAGTACTAGTACAGTGGATACAATACCACTTCTGGCTCCTCCTAGGTCATTGAACGTCTCCATCTACTGAATGTCGTTATACTTTTGTTCACCGACATGCGGGCCATGTAGCATGCGGGCCCAAATGCCATCCACCAAATTAGAAGGCAGTATGCAGGCGGAGAGTCACCCCGGTCGTAGCGCGGCAGTAATGAGCCATCGTATCACAAAACCCCACCTCCCCGCAGTCTAAGTTTGACGGACGAAGCAACCATCATTTCACTCTTCGTTGAATCCCCTTCTCCCTCACCGTCTTCAAGAAAGGCAACACTAACATCTGCCACTGTTCTTCTCTCCCAATGAAGGGAAGATAAGAGGATCCGTGATGTTGGCATATTTTTGTTCAGAGAAAAAAAAGAACTTTTGCAAAGCAGTAACTGATCCTCACTCTCTTTTTTGTTTCATTGTTATTGCAATTGTGTTTTCCTTTCAGTGGTCTCCTAGTATTCGTCAGTTTCATGATCGATCAAGGAGAACCAGGCAAAGATCTGCCGATACTGGAGCAGAAGCGGGGGGCTGATCGCCAGGAGACAGAGAGCTGCAAGAAGATGGAGGCAGCCAACGAGCTGACCCTAGATACACTCACAGCCACTACTGAAATGGTCAATGCCCCGTTTGAGGTTACAGCCCCCATGGCACTACAGGAGCAGTTTTCCCCTTCAAGGATGTGTCCCACCCGCTGAGCTGCCCAAGGTGATTTTCTTCTTTGCCGATCTCGATTGTGGTTTTTCATCTAAGTATGTGGTGATTAATAATGCAAAATTTTATTAGCTTCGATGCCATGCTATACATAGTGGTTTAAATAACTTGTGTTTCTTATACTGAAAAGTAATTCAGAATTTGTTTCTGTTTCAATTAGAGCCCTGATGCAGACAAGGATTGTGTGGTTGTACATGTCACTCGCTATGAGGCGGATGACCTGAATATACGCACTGGGAAAACAGAGTTCTTAGGCTGTTGGATCCTGGAAGCCATTTGCGGTTATACCAATGAAGAGTTGTATTCCAGCCTCACTGTTGTTAGGCGTGTTGTCCAGGGTGTACTGAAGCACAAGAAGTTCAAAGCTACTCCTTCGTTTGTGAGGCATACTGTTCTTGTCAAGCTTACGTAGGAAGATGACGTGGCATGCCTCCACAAACAAGTTTATCAGTGGCAAGGCCACAAGGCTGTCTTCATGAAGGTTCACAGGATTGAGCTACTGCGGGAAGTCCTCGATGATGTTCATGCCAAGGTCCGTCTTGTGTCTAGCCCAAATTAGATTGAGGCATGAAGCAGTTTCCCTAGCTAGTGTTTAATAGTAGTTTGGATTGTGTCTAATTATCCGAACCTTGCCTGTTATCGACCCCTCTGGGGCTAGTACTCTATTTGAATCCGTCTATGGGAACTGCTGCTACTTTTGTGTGCCCGTGAATCATGTGAGAACCATCATAATTGTTGCCGAAACAGATGTGTCCTCACTAGTTGTTTCATGAATATGGCATGGTAAGACATAAGTTGTCACGGTTTATCATACGAGTAGTGTGTGTTTTGATGAAATAGAGCACTCGTTCGAGAACTGTGCGCCGGCATATACACATGTACTTGTAAACACTGTTGGTGCTACCCCACTTGTAAGCAGTTGTGCAAAACACGACCCATTGGCTCAGCTCGCTTCAACTACTAGGATATCGACCAGCTAACAATCAACAATCTACCGTCTGACACATAAGCAACTATGTATCTTGTTACAGTGGTTCATGCAGTTAACTGAGGCCACAATGTAAATTCCAAACGTTCACACGCTAGTCCAGTGCTCATGTGGAATACTCACATTAAACTCGTCTTCATAAAAAACTTGAAAAGCATAAGTTAAGCAATTTTATACATCTCAATGATTCATAGAACATAACAAACATATACTAGTTCACAACAAAAGACAAAGTTGTGAGAAGGTTTACAAATCAGGAAAAAACAAGCAATGTTTCTCTGAGCAAAGGGCCTCTCGGCAGGCTTAAATTTCCTAGAGTTCACTCTGGTTTTTTCTTGTTGCCACCATCCAGGGTTAGGTTCTCTCATTCTAGAATAACCAATTATAATTGTGGTCTCAGCTGGAATGCTGAACTGAACCATGCAGTGTACTGACCAGGTGAAATTCTTGTGCATTCCACTAAATTTAAGCACCGCTATTTGCAGAAATAAGCAAACCACAATGCCTCTTGTCCGCTTACCTCTCCAAAAAACCGCCGTGCAGCCGTGCCAGCTAGTCCTCGGTCCATGGATGAACTGGTAGAAAGTGCATTCCAGACTAGGATGCAGTTTTTTTCGCTCGTCCCTGCACTGCAATCAGAAAGTAAAACGTACGAATCAGCTTCTTTTAGATTGTGTTGGTCATTCTACCTTAGTTACTACCAATGTAGGAATACCTTGAACACTGGAGGTTAGATGACGGCAATGAGGGATAGCCATCTCGTTTTGCACAGTTCTACTAAAACTGAGGTGTGTGCTTTTGATTGCGCGGATAGAAACAATACGGAGACATGCATCCCTGTTTGCGCAAATATGAAATACGGTTATTTAAACAGTGAAAGATATTTGCAGTGGCGTAAGATTAACATCATCATCTATTGTGTTATCATTGGCACTAGATTGATAGTATGAAGAGTCCTTAAGTAAGTAGCATCACATCACATCAACAATGCCACTAGATTAACATGCAGAACAATAGCATTAGTATTACTATCATGAGTGTAGCACATGGTCAGTAAATGTGCAATCAAATTTGTGCAGTTTCACTGGGATGAAGCAATGTTAGCGGTGTGATATTTAAGTGTAACTGCAAAAACACAATTCATGGGAAATAAAGCAAGATGGAAGCACTTCATAAAATGGTGGTGGCATTGCTTCAATTTATCGATGACACTAGACCATTACTTATAGTGAAATTAGGTGGCACTGCTTAATGCTTCATGTGATTTTACATTAACGGTAGAGATATGGGCGTAGGGACAGCGGGGGCATAAAGTGGTGAGGCAGATGTGACTGCCGAGAGTGGCAAACACTCAGGCACCATGTCTGCATTTGTCCCATTTTTTATCTCCTCAGCGACATTTTCCTATGTGAGCACAGGAAATCTAGACCTTCTCATTCTCATTTGCTTTGTCCCCCAACACCCGTCAATTTCTTTTCTTTTTCAACCAAGAGATAGGTCCACTTCGCCCCACCCTTCGCCATCCACCATGCTTTCTTCATCTTTTCAACCAAGAGACCGGTTGGGTAGCCATTATCTACCACTTTCCCCCGTTTCCTCTTAGAACCAAGTCCTAGATTCATGCTACAGCTTTTCCACTTTCTTCCCTGTTTGAACCAACTCTTAGAGTCGACTATATGAACTAGCTTTACCTCTAATAATAGTAAAAGTCTAAGTGGCTTTGGAACAACGGACAGAAGTAGAAAAAGATCCACACGAAGGGAGCTGGGGCAGTAGAGCAAGGTAGGTTTCAAAGGAATATATACCCGAGGGTCGTCGGCATGTGGCAAAGACGGCATCGGGAGGCTGCATCTTGGCCACAATACCGCAGGGAGGAAGAAGGGGTCGGAGGCCCTCCCGAGCCGGCGCTCTCTCGGAGAGAACGGCACGGCCGCCGATCGGGACGCGCGGGCAGCCGTTGGTCTCCTCCCTCGCCGCCGACGACAGTGTGAACGATGCACCTACACCCCTGCCCCTGTCGAGGTTGTCCGGCCGGATTTGTGACTAGCCGTGAGCTGAGAGAGAGTGTGGCCACCTATGTCTTGCTTAGATCTGGAGAGCATGAGAGACTGAATGAGAGGAACCCTAGTAAAGCAAGCGCGAAGGCTCCTGCTTATATATATATAGTGGAGTGATTTTGTTGTACCAGCTTCAAAAAACGCGCTCCTACGTGTACCCGCGAGTGGGTGTGAGAGAACTAGTGTGTGCGTGCACCGCTTCTCTTCGTGAGAGTACAATATACTATGCCCAAAGAACGTTCGCCGGAAGTGTAATAGTATAAGTGTGTGACATGTGAGCTAAAATAAAATGTGCGCGAAGTCTTTTGTTTTTAGAAGTTCTGAAGGTAGGGTGTGAAGAGCACATATGTGCGTGACGTCTACCTGCAGATAGACGGTGGGTGTGACATTCGAGTCTGCGAGAGGACTCGGGAGAGTCGTGACTCATGAGGGTGCGTGTGCGGGAGAGAGAGGGGGGGCACGTATCAATGCAATGCATGTGTCCGTAAATCATTATCCGACAAAGGTTCGCCACAAGCCTTTTCCTGACGAACGCCGTAAGAACCGTTAGATCGGCATCCGATAGTGTCAGTTTTGCCATGCCATTTAACAGCCACTCCTCCTACACCCAAATCTTCCACGTGAGTGTTAGAAACTGCCTTATGCTCCCTCCGTTCCAAAATGCAGTGCATATAGCTTTATTGAAAATTCAAACCTCGCAAACTTTTACCGAGTTTTCGTGTACCAAATTGCACATGTAGAATACCCTGTATATGTCATTTCATTCATCTTCGAGAGGTAACTATAAAGATGGGGGAGGAGTCTACAAAGAAAGACCATCGTATCACCCACAGCAATTTCACCATCCTTTGGTGTCGAGGAATATCATAGGAACTCTATATGATATGATTTTTATAGGATTTTTTCCATTAGAGCCAATTGGTTCATAGGAATAGATTCATATACTCCACATTTCAAAGGAAGTAAACACAGTATCATTTCTATAGCTTTAGAGCCACTTGGTTCATATGAATGGATTCCTATATTCCCTTAATTTCAAAGGAAAATAAACATTAGCGTATATTCAATAGAAAAGTTCCTATCATATGAACGAAATTACATCCCTTTTCTAATCCCTCCTCATAGGAATTGTGATACATGTCATCTCTAGATTCAATAGAAAAGTTCCTATGATGTGAACCAAATGACATCTCTTTTCCAATCCCTACTCATAGGAATTGAGATACTCCATGTCATCTCTTTCCCTACAACTTCCATGTATACATCTTCTATTCCTACTAGTAAGGTACACGTGCATTGCACGCATGAGATTCTGGTGATTTGTGCATTATGCTTCTACATGTGGAGTTTTCTATATTCTACATGTGGCAAAATCTGGTGGAATGTAGATCATATCCAACGACAAGTAGTGCTCGGATTTGCCATCTTTGTACTGTCGGATTGGCTTCATCCAACGACCAACTTTCAAAGTTATTCACACACTATATAAGGGTATAGAAATAGATAGTACAACCCACTAGTAGCTTTTTTCCACGACATGCAACTATGGCACAAGAACTATATAGTGTGCCAATAACTTTGAAAGATGGTCGCTGGATGAAGCTAATCCGATAGTGCAGAGATGGCAAATCCGAACACTACTGGCCATTGGATATCATCAACATTCCACCAAATCTGCCACATGTACAATTTAGAAGACTCCATGGTTGAACTTAAGCATAATGCACAAACCTCAAAACACAAGCACTTCTCCTTTGTTCTATAATCTTCTATATCATAATTGATTTTTTTCTAAATGAATTTCCATTATTTGTTTTTTACTTTATGCTTTACAATACACAACCCCATGAATCTTAACATTTTTATAGAACTAATTGATCTTGAATGAGATGAACTATAAGAACTAAACGAACATCTACATCATGCATATATGACTCAAAGCTTTACATGCTATAGTGTGTATTTATTCATAATTTGGTTTCGAAATCTCATGCGTTCAATGCATGTGTACCTTACTAGTTTTGAGTAGAGTAGAAAATTTCACGCGGCCCCGGGTATATCAAAATGCATGGCCCATGCATCATTGCCTTTCGGTCGAACCTACGTCCACAATTTTTTGTACGTACTATATCTCCACTGGTCCCCAAACCCAAAATGCTGCCTCGTTCCCGTAAAACCAAGTGGCCCACACATATTTAAGGCGTCGACTCGAACCCGTTTACTACGATGTGGCCATGCACGCCATAGTACTCCTACAAACCCTACCACCGCACCCATCATCGGTTTTCTTCAAGAGGATGAGGGAGAAGCCGATTTGTAGTGGAGGCTCTTTAAAAAAAGGATCTGTAGTGGAGACCCCTACCCTAGGGTGCCCTAGGTAGCTTCCGCATGCATCATTGGTTTCTCTTTTATTTATGCTCTTGCGCCCTAGAGTGAAATGATGGTTGCTTCGTCCGTCCAGCTTAATGCGGGAAAGGTGGGGCTTTGTGATTTGACCCCTCATCGCTCATTTATTACTACTGTGGCGCTACGACCGGGGTGCCTCCAATTCCAACCGCTACTCCGAACTGTAATTTGGTGCATTGCACGTGGAACAAGACGGTGGATGAGCCACATGTCGGCCAAAGGGGTCCTGTTAAGTGTGTCGCCATTTCGTGTGCGGACTGACCCTGCTTGAGTTGCTACGCCAACACGACAGGAGTAGCCTACCACTTGGTTTTGCTCCTTGGTGAATCCCGACTATATTGATCTAAAAAGATACGCGCTGAACTACCCTCTCCGTCTCGGTTTTTTATTTTTAGGCGTCTCGGTTTATAGGGCGTGCACGTAGTTCTAGGTCATCCATTTGACTAACTAAATATGAGTTACTATGTCACAAAAAGTATATCATTGGATTCTTAAGTGGATGTAGTTGTATTTGAAAGTCAAGGACGGGGCTTTTCCTACGCGGTAGGTGGGGCAGTTCCGCCTAGTCGGTTCGACAGAGACGCGAGAAGATGAGGGAGTAGGCTGCTGCAAACGTAGGGCTGTGTGATTTGACAATGAGTTACTGCTGGACAGGTGGGGCCCGTGATTTGACTTGCCATTATCATTTTAACTGCGACGCTATGACCGGCGTGATTCTCCCGATTCCTAACCACCTCCATACAGGTGCCTCTCCCAATGCTCCACCATGTAGTTGAGGCTGGCTCTTGCATGAGAGCCCACTTCTCTACTTTTTCCTTGCCTCTTTCCTCCACATATGGAAAAATGCCATGTAAAGCAGGCTTGTAGCCCACTATTGTAGTACCTACTTGCTCCTACAGGTGCTAAGCTTGCCACATAGGCATAAAGTATGATGTGGCAAGTTTGGTGACCCAAGGAAGAAATGGTGCTAAGCGCGTGTACCTAGGTGAAAAGACAATTTTGAGTCTATAGCTAATTAAACGAAGCAAACTTAGCAACAAAAAACTAATAAGCACCTATGCATTCGGGACTTGATTGCTAAGCCATTTAATGCCCTTAGCACCTCATCTAAGCACCATTTCATTGGAAGAGGTCACTCCTTGGCAAATGCAATAAATACTACTCCCTCTGTCCCATAATATAAGAACGTTTTTGGCACTACACTAGTGTCAAAAACGTTCTTATATTATGGGACAGAGGGAGTATGAAGAAAGAGATAGAGAGAAGTAAAAAAATACACTTATAGCCAACCTTATAGCTAACCTTGTTATAGTATGAGTGACTAAGTTATGACATGCGAACATCAGATAGCCTAACGCACCATGTTAAATCTCCAAGGGCGCGACCGGGCGAGCAATGTGACGGTCGTGGTAGGTGCAACCATGATACGGGCTGCTGGCAGCCCTTGGATCTAAGATCGAACGGTCGCATGCTAAGTTGCTGAAAATTTGCAGAATAACCCTCCAGGATAGGATATTCACCTATCCCATAGGTCTAGAATCACGCCATGCAACCGTTCGATCTCAGATACAAGGGCTCTCGGAAGCCCATATCATGGGAGAATGGAAAGCCACTACCCTGCCGTTCGCACGCTAGCAGTTCGCTCCTACTTGTCCACGCACGTCCTTTAATATTACGGCGGTTCGCTCCTAGTCGTCCCGTCCTTTCACATTACAGCAGTTCCACTAATCCTAACCCTCCTCCCAAATCCATGGCGTCCCAAATCTCCATGATCGGAGGTGAGTACAAGGTTAGAACCATCACCGGCGATGAGTTCGACGTCATCTACACCCGTTCTTCCACGACGGTGAAAGGATGCCTTTCTCGCTTCAGACGCATGTTCGAAAACTCAGATGATGAGTGGGTCGCTGGGCTAGATGTTGAGTGCACCACAGTCCTGGGACGAGAGAAGGATCTAAAGGAGGAAGAGAGGAAGAAGCCCGCCGTGATCCAGTTTTGCATGCATGACTTATGCTTGGTCTACCACATATGCCATGTCAACGTTGAATGACTGGATTTTAAGAACTTCCTCAAGAGCAATCTAGTCAAATTCGTTACTGTAGATTTTAGGAACGACAAGGATGTCCTTGGTCGGATAGGCCTCGTTTTAGGAACCCCTTCGACCTCCAGAAGAATCGGCTGCTGCCCTCCAATGTCTAGCCTTCAATGCTGACCCTGGCAGGAGCCATGGTTCATCCTTCGTACGGTAAACTGGAGAAACCTCAATACACGTTTCATCGTCATGCATGGTAGCTGAATGTACTAGATATAGACCACATCCACTACGCTGCAATGGATGGCTACCTTTGTTTCAATATCTACAAGGGTTGGATGAGCCAAGTGTGCAGTTCAAGCAAAGAAGTATCGACCAAGAGAGAGGGACAAGGACGAAGTTGAGGACGTGGATGAGGACTCCGAGTGAGTAAGGTGTAAGTGTCATTGCTCATGGTGGTTCTAATGCAGTGTCTACCGGATTAGTTGCATAGTTTAATTTCAGGTGTGCTTACTTTAATTTGAGGGGTGTGTTATGCTGAGCCCCCAGCAGAACTATGTTATGTTTCTTCTCGTTACTTTAACTCTTCAGTATGTACATACTACTAATATTTCTTTAATAGAATTTAGCACCCAATTTAAGCACGTACTAGCTTTTTTAATAGTACTATATGCATAATTTGGTGACGAGCGCTCTCTATATGTATCACCTTTAAAAAAATCAATTTTTGCTCCAGGGCGCAATCCATCGATACTACTACTGTAGAAAGTATACATTTTTTAAAAGGCTAGAGTACTGTTCATCACATATATAGCCAGCTAAATTCTCAACCTAGAATGATGTGCATGTCATGTAAACTGATACGGAGGAAGTATAGTAAAAATGAGGTGATTTTACCGAGCGATCGGCGGGGGAGCATGGCCTGTCATGCGGTCCCACGTGTCATGATGTACCAAGGCGATGCACGTGTCCCTCTTGAGGCAGAAGCAATACTACGTGGTTTGAGATGATGGCGAACCGAAGTGTGAAATAATTGTTGCTTCGTTCGTCTGGGAAGGTGCGGCATTGTGATTTGACGTCTCATTGCTCATTACTACTACTGGGACGGTACGAGTGGGGTGCGTTACCCCTGCTGTTCTGCACTGTTATTTGGTGCTGGACACGTTGACCCAGTTGCTATATGTCCCATATGTCGGTGACAGGAAGTACATAATTCATGAAAGGGAGCGTCGACGGAGGAGTATACTAAAGAATTCATGAAAGGAGCGACTTAGTTTTGGAAAAATCTGATTTTACGGAGTACGTACCCGCTAGGGTTTATAGGGCTCATCTAAAAAACATTCGTTTTTCCTGTTTGATAAGTCTCAGTTCTACTACTAGTAGTAGTACCATTACATGTTGGATTTCGAGGTGCGTTAGATCACCCCATGCAAGCAGTGTCAAGAGGAAACTCACCAATGCATGTAGAAGTTCATGGAAATTTAGTGGTTATTCATGCATTCGTTCTAATTAATGCCTCAGTAAACATAACTTCTTGAGAAAAACGAGCGTACTAATTACTTGTGCAAACTACTAAATTAATTCGACCACTCACCGTCTACCTTGGTTGGAGAGATTTTGAAATTGAGCCATAAACTGGAAAGGAGGGAGTAGTAACTTTTGTCTCGATTACTATTTGTGGCCTTGTATAGATGCAAAATGTATTTTTTTATAGTGGCCTTGTATAAGTAAATGGAGGGAGTACCAAAGGACATATATATTCCAAACAATATGATAATCTCTCTAACCAAGGTACGTAGTAGGGACGAGGAGTAAATAGAGGGAGTAGTAAAATTTTCTCCTCGTCTTGCGAGCCACCGCGCGCATGGGCGAGGGAGCGGGCCTAAGGCGTACAGTAGTAGTACTACTACTACTCATAAGCAAGCTTCACCTCATCCTGCGAGCCACCGCGCCCGTGGGCGGGGGAGACGGTGTACTAAGCAAGCTTCTCTTCATTCTGCGAGTTGACAGAACAGATCAAAAGTACTCTAGTGTATAGAGCCTTGCCTCTAAGGTAGGCCCCACATGGTTTGCCTCTTTTTTAACATAACACGTCAAGTCACAATTTGTTTGTTCACCCATGGTAGACGATCCTCCCTCCACCAAGTGGACAACCAGTACACGTGTCAAATTACCACGTGGGCTGCCTTTTCGTACAGAAATGAGCTCCATCGTGTACCCGCGCGGGTGTGGTTGGGATAGAGACGGGAGTACGTGCGTCGTGCGTGCACCTCTTCTCTTCGTGCACGTCCCCCACCTACGTGGGTGTGTGTGAGAGATATACAAACCTAGACATAATGCACCGTCCATCCCCATGCCTCCGCCCAGTCCGACCACCAGTCACCACCACGCCCCACTCCTCCTCACCTTATCTCTCATCTTTCTCCCTCCATTTTTATATACAAGGGGCCACTATCAAAATTACAATTTACAGATATACAAGGCCACTAACACTAATCGATGCAATATTAATGGTGTTTGCCTCGTAGTACTAGCAAAGGAGGACATTAATTATCCCTTGCATGCATGTGGGAGTTTGTAAAAAATGCATCTTGATGTTCCGTGCAATGCACGGGCATCTTGCTAGTACATGAAAACAACACATGGCAAAATTCCACGGCGAACGAGGGATTTGAATCTGTTGGGAGGGGCTGTTTGGATCTTGCCCGGGGTAGCCAAAATATTGGCGACCCTTTTGTCCACCGGTGCCTTTGCCGCCGATGAACGAGGAATGACTCGGGTGCTCATGCATCCTCCAAAGCGCACGTTGGAGACGAGCTCGCACGAGCTGTGTTTTTTTGTCCCACCACGCCTCCTGAGCCGCCGGCAGACCGACCGGCAACCCGCAAATTACGCCATCCAACCGTAGCCGCACACATTATGACAACAACTCAACCAACCGGACGAAATTCACGCAAACACGTAGACAAACTGATATTTCATATAAACAAAGATAGAAATCATATAAAATACCGGATTTTCATACAAACATGACGGATTTCATTACATCCAAATGAACTACGCGGTGCTAGTTCTGGACAACACATGTATATAATACCTGGCCTAAATGGTCGCCGGCCGATCGATTTGTGTTCCTCATGTACGGCAGCATGATCACCGGACTGCCGGGAGCCCCGAGGGTATATGCTTCAGCGCAAAGGACGGCCCGCTTCCCCACTGGCCAACTGATATCATTGGCTGATGCCGAAGATGATGGTGGCCGGCACCGGTTCGAGTTCATCACTGGCCACTACTTTGCCATGGCCGGCACCGGCTCGAGTTCATCCTAACATTCCCCTCTTCCATGGAGCCCTTGCGGGGTCGACGAAGGTCCTCGCAACAAAAGGATCTGGCAAGACACCTGCTATGTATGTCGGCGTCGCCTCTGCGGTGGCCTCCATGGGACCCAAGCGGCGGCGGCCTCCCGTGTTCTACTTCTCCTTGATGATGGCGGTGGATGCGGAGGCGCTGGCCACTGACTTGTCGCTCTCCGCGCACCCGGCTTCTATCGCTGCTTGCATGGCGCGGCCGCCGGCATGGGAGTCTCGGCCACAGAAACGGGAGACGTGGTACGAGGCGGCGACGTGGACAGCAGCAACGACGCCCATGCACTGCTCCTCATCGAGCTGGCATGGAGCGGCGAGTTGCTGAATCGCGCGCCGGCTTGGGGCGACAACTGGCTCCGTCGGGCGAGGGGAGGGAGGTGGATCAATGATCTGCATAGCTCGTATCCGGCGGGCTACCCAGCCGGCTTGGATGCGGAATAACTACTCTTCATAAGCCATTGTAAGAGTGGACAAAATGGTGAAGGAGGATATAGGGGAGCGGCGGAGCTGTGCGATTCTTGGCCGGCGTTTGGCCTCGTTTAAATAGGATATTAAATAGACGGCGGACGGGAGGAGCTCGACCGGCGTTGCATTTAATGCCGGCCCGGTCATGAACGGACGTGTGTCCAGAGTGGGTTTCTCGGCTTCCACACGGGCGGGTTTCATGGAGGCGTTTGAATGCGGCAAGGAGGCGTGTTCAGCCGGGCGTGCAGCGAGTGGCGCCCTCGACTCTGACCTAGGACACCGCGCCATTCTTCCACTGACGTGTGGGCTCTTTGGGTACATGGCGTGCATGTCAGTGACCCAACACAGGCAGCGCACAACAGAGGAACCTTTGGTGGGCCAGGGCGGTCAGAAGCGGGCATTTCATAAACCGATGATTGTTCATTGAGTGTGACGTCATCTTTTTCATGTAGATAAGCCTACTATGTTGATAGCCCGTTCTATACGTTGTGATTCATAAAGACCGCTACAAACATCAATGTTCTGCTTATCACAGATAAGATTGATTAATACCCGTAACAATCCATGTCCTTAACAAAGGGTGCATGCACGTATAGGTTGAGTGTTTGTCTTGCGTCATGTGCTATGTGCGTGCAGGCGTGCGAGTGTTGCGTGCCTGCAAGGGTATGTTTCATTGTTGCATGCATGGGTGCGTACGTGCGTGTGTTCGTGAGTGCATCTGTACGTGTCAGTGTTGCACGCCTGCATGCGTGCGTGTGTATGTTATGTGTACGTGTCAGTGTTGCATGCCTGCATGCGTGCGTGTCTTGCGTGCGTGCATGTGTACGTGTGGGGTGAGGCTACACGTCAGTCGACTGACTTTTTCATCTCTGGTCATTAGATTTTCCAGCCGTTGGATACGAAATCAAGGGCCTCTAGTTTATCATCAAACTCCACCCCCCTGAGCCGCCAGCCACCACCGGCCGACCTGCCGGCCCCCGCCGCCCGCGGCCGGCCCGCGCCGCCACGCCACCCCGCCCTCCTCGAAACCACTCCTCACCGCCGGTCCACTGCCGCACTGGCCATCCCTCTAGGCCCCCCTGTGCCGAGCTTTTTCTCCGGCGATCCCCACCCCACTGCCCAATCAACGCCCCCCATTGCCGGCGACTGCCAACCAGAGGTCTCCCAACTTGGAATACCCACCGACCACTAATTTATTACCATTTATGTCCTTCATATACGCGTTGACAAGTGGGCCCTATGGTAATGTGCGCTGCTGAATGTGGACCATTTGACTGGTCAATTGATCGTGTTACCAACAAATTATGGAGCTGTATGGTGAGCGAGTGACCATATGATCACCCTAAAATGTACTCCTATTTTATTAACACATTACAGACTCAAACTACCATTTCTTTCTTTCATATATGGGCTGATATGTGGGCCCCATGGTTACGCGCCCCGATGGTGCAACACTAGTTGCGCCGCGTGGAATGTTTGACTGGTCAATTGATTGTGTCATCAACAAAGTACGGAGTTGTACGGGTGAGCCAGTGACCGTATAATCATGACATGTATTTGTTTAGCACGGTACAGATGCAAGGGCTCATATATACGCGCAAGCAATCATCGCTATAAGCGCACACGCGCGGACCCTACCCCTATGAGCACCTTCGAGAGAGTGGGCCATCATATGATCTTGAGATTTTACAAAGTCACCATAGGTGCCTCGTAGTCGAGTGGAACGTCTCCTCCCACTGAACGCACATCGCCGAAAAATACTGAAATTAACACAAGATAAATGCGAGCACCGGGACTTTAACCTTGGTGGGCTCGAGAAACCACTATCCTCCTGACCATCCAACCACATGTTGGTTAGCACGACAAAATGTATGTGGTGACCGTGATGAGCTTATTCTGAAGTCCAGTGACCATATCATGCTTTCGCTTCAAATAAAATGACCGTAAGTGTCGTCAACAAAATACGGAGCACGCATCAAATGCAAAGTCCGTCAGTGTCATCAACAAAATATGGAGACGTATCGTGAGCTAGATACCGTTGTACTATTGTATATGCTTATTTTCTTAGTGGCTGATTGCGTGTGTGGTGTGGTGGGCACATCATTTCTAGTTGTGGTGGGTCAACGTGAAGACTCATGGGTCGGTTCCATCCTGTGCCACATATAGGTTGGACCGAGACGCATTATACGAAGACCCATGTGGAGGACTCGGTGTACAACATGAAGCTACCAGAGTCGCGGAGGACTCTATCCCCATTGGTGATAAACCGACTATATATGATTTGTAACCCTAGGCCCCCAGTATGTTGTAGAAGCTTCGGGGACTAGTTTGTTTATAGTATACACACACGCACAATGCCTGGTTGTGACGCCCCCGATTCAATCGTACACTAATCATACACGCAAATATGTACGATCAAGATCAGGGACTCACGGGAAGATATCACAACACAACTCTAGACACAAATTAAAATAGTACAAGCTTTATATTACAAGCCAGGGGCCTCGAGGGCTCGAATACATAAGCTCGAATACAAACAAGTCAGCGGAAGCAACAATATCTGAGTACAGACATGAGTTAAACAAGTTTGCCTTAAGAAGGCTAGCACAAAAGCAACATCGATCGAAAACGCAAGGCCTCCTGCCTGAGAGCCTCCTAACTACTCCTAGTCGGCGGCGGTCTCCACGTAGTAGTAGGCATCGGCGGTGGCATCTGGCTCCTGGGCTCCGACATCTGGTTGCATCAACCGGAAAGAAAAGGAAACTGGGAAAAGGGGGACCAAAGCAACCGTGAGTACTCATCCAAAGTACTCGCAAGTAAGGATCTACACTACACATGCAACATTATCAAAGGAAGGATGTATATGTGGACTGGGCTGCAGAAATGCCAGAATAGAGAGAAGGCCTAGTCCTATCAAAGACTAGCATCTTCTGGAAACCACCATCTTGAAGCAAAGTGGAGGGAGTAGAGTAGCATAAATTAAAGTAGTAGTAGTATTGTCAACCTCAGCTAGAGATCCTTTCTCGACTCCCTGCGAGAAAGAAATCCCAGAGCCATACTATACAATTGTCATCACAATCCAATTCTCATCACCATCCAATTCTCATCATAAGTATCCAGTTCTAGTTGTATCGATCGGGATACAACTCCGAGTGTCTGTTACCATAGGACAAGCTATCGATAGATGTTTTCTTCCTTGCAGGGGTTCACCAACTTACCCACCATGCTTGCTTTACTCTGGCCGGACACACTTTCCTGGGTCATGCCCGGCCTGGGCCAAACAATATGCCGCAACCCGACCTAGGCTTAATAGAGAGGTCAACACGTCGGACTAAACCTATGCCCCTAGGGGTCATGGGCCATCTCCCTGGGAACTCCTGCATGTTGCGTGGGCGGTCGGTGAGCAGACCTAGCTACCTCCTTAAAAAGGCAGGAGCTTACCAGTCCAACCCGGCGCGCGCCGCTCAGTCGCTGATGTCTATTAAGCTTCGGCTGATGTACACGACGCAGAACGCCCATACTATGCCCACGTGATGGTTAGTGCTATCAGGCCAGAGGCCCCTCGGATCAAATATCCAAATTGTTAGTGTGTTGGTAGTGCGGTCACGAGCAGAGACTCACGAAAGATGTGACCCCGTCGCCCCGTCTTGAGGACTTGTGGCAAGGGCTAAGAATGCCTGGCCACGCCTCGTATTCAACTCTCGGGTACCCTTCAGGTCAACCCGTCTCCACATCACTCGCAATTATGCTCGCGCGGGTACCCCTCAGGGTCGACCCGTCTTTAGTAACATGGTTCAGTGTAAAGTCATAGTAATCATAGTAACTGTGTGTCTAAACATCAAGGGGAAAACCCGAGGAATCACCCCCGGTGAATTCCACTCGATGTAATCATCAAGGTGAACGTAAGAGGAATCACCCCCGAGGTTCACACTTGAGGGGTTGCACGACAGAGTCGTATCAGAAGTGGTTAAGACGGAATCACCCTCGATGACCACAACCGGATAGCTACACTACAGGGTTAACATCAGAAGTCCTGTAGAGGTCTCACCCTCGGCACTCGATAGTAACCCAGCAGTGTCGAGCAACTAAGGGGAAAGTGATGTGCGGTGCCGGGGCCTGGTCTTCGATCCCGTTGATCGGGTCTTCGAAGATGAAGCAGGGGCAACAAGGACAAGGTGGGGGTCACTGATGGATCACACCTATACTAAGCAGTTTAGGATAAGCAAGTATGGTAACAATAAGCAGGTTACAGAAGCAGGCTATACATCAGAATAGGAGCAAACAATTAAGGTAGCAAAATCTAATGCAAGTATGAGGGAATGGAATGGGCGATATCGGGGTGATCAAAAGGGGGGGCTTGCCTGATTGGTCTGGCAAGAAGGAGGGGTCGTCGTCGATGTAGTCGATCACAGAGGTATCGACAGCGGTCTCGAGGTCTACCGGAAAGAAGTAACGGAGAGGGAACACAATAATTAATAGAGCAATCAAAGCATAACATGGCAATACATAGTGCTAGGAGTGACCTAACGCGGTACTAGGTGCTACTGGCGAAGGGAGAAAACATCTGAGAAAGTATTCCCGGTATTTGACGTTTTCGTGCAGATGAAACAGAGGTGGATTGTTGCATGTTCGCTATGCTAGGGACGCGTGGCGGACGAACGAGCTGCGTAGTCGGATTCATCTCGTCGTTCTGAGCAACTCTCATGTACAACGTATTTTCATCTGAGATACTGTTTATTTTATATTAATTTTCAAAGTTTTAATTATAGTTTTGTAATTTCTGGATTTAATAATAATTCGAGTTGACTAAGTCAATTTGACTGGTCAAAAGGGAGAGGGTATGGCCCACATACCTAAACAAATAAATAAAACTAACCTAATTAAAAGGGACCCATGTGTCATAGGTAGCAACTAAATTAACTAGCACTAATTAGTTCCTAAACTAATCTACAGAGGGCCGGCCACACATCCAACCACGGGTGTGTTGCCATGGCCAACACGCATGGGCGCAAAATCACGACGACCATGACCATTAGCAGTAGTAGCAAGCAACAGCGTAGTAGCAGGAGTAAGCAGCAGTAGAGCAACGGTGCAAGAGCAGCAGCAGCGCAGCGCAGCAAGCAGAGGCATCAGGCGGCGGGCGGCAGCAGCACAAGAGCAGCAGGTACAGGCAGCGGGCGACAGCAGTAGCGCACGGGAGCAGCAGGAAGGGGGAACGACAGTAGCGCAGCGGCAACGGCAGGAAGTAGCAGCACACGCAAGCAGTAGAAGTGCGACAGCAACAGCAGTAGGCAGAGAAGGAGGGTTGCGGGCGGCTGCGGGTGAGCACCTTGGACACGGCCAAGGCGAGCGTCGGCCAACGCCGGGCGTGGCGGACGCGCGCAGAAGGGCGTGGGGCACCGGGGAGTGCGGCCGGGGCGAGGCAAGGCGCGGACCGGGCGGGCGCGCTGGGGCGCAGTTGGTCGCGGCCAGAGGCCGGTGAGCGCGGCCAGGGAGTGCGAGTAGCACAGCTCCGGGCAGGGAAGGTCGACCGACGGCCTACACCGACGAAATCTATGGGGAAAGGCAGGGGATCGGCGCTGCTCACTGAGAGGAGGTCGGTGGTGAGCTCGTACGAGGCCAGGGTGGACGAGGTGATGCGGATCGACAGCGAGGCCGTGGCGGCCGTGGTGAAGACAATCGATGAGGGCGAAGACAGTGTTGCTCCCCGAGCTCGATTCAGTGCGGTAGGCGATGGAGACGACATCGGTGTAGCTGCAGGACACCTGGGACGGCTCGGGGTGGCTCTTGTAGCCACATCAACGACGAGGCCCGGCGACGGTTGCGCTCGGGATCGATCCAATTCAAGATGGAGAGGGTGAGCGAGGGGGATTTGGCGAGTTAGGGTTTCGGGGGAGGGGTGAGGGCTTCTTCTAGGTCGCCGGGAGGGGTCGGATGCCCGCCACGCAACTGGCCACGGCCGGGGGATGGCCGCCACGGTCACTCTGCCTCCCCTCTGTACAGTACAGAGGTAGGGGAGAGGCCGATGGTGGGCTTGGGCTGCACTGCTAATGCGGGCCAGAGTGCACAGCAGGACTTTCTTATTTCTTTCTCTGTCAAACCTTTTGTCTCAGTTTTCCATTTATTTTAGGCACTAAATGATGTTAGTTCTACAAGATAATGTACATATAATTCAAATACAATATTTTGGGTGCTACACACAAGGTTCCATTTTATTTGGGAAAAGTTTATACATTTGTTTACCTTAAAAAGGTCATTTTATTTGTTGTTGGACCATTTGTTATTTTCCGCGCGAGTTTAATTGTGAGTCAAGTGGAGTTGGTTTCAACACGACAATGGCCAGGGGAAATTAAAGAATATTATGAACATTTTAGTTTTACTGCTCAAAGAAAATAATATATTCGACTTATTTTAAATTTGAAAAGGCTTTGATTTTTGGACAAGTGGCAAGCTGCACAGTAATCACGATGACATGGCCACCATTAGGGGGAGATTACTGTAGCATGATTCTCGGGGTATTACAAATCTCCTCCACTACAAGAAAGCTCGTCCCGAGATTTAAGTGGGGAAGTAAAGAGTAACTTCGGAAGAACTGACCCTTATAGGGTTAATTATCTGGTGAACAATTCAGGGAATGAGGCAGAAGTATCTCTCGAGTTGAAACTTAATAAAACATCGAGAGCAAAGTATGAAGGTACAATAGGAATTTTCAACTGCACGAACAACGATATATACTTGAACAGAGTGTGAGAAAAGGGGGGTTCAGAGCATCGAGAATAGATCATATCTTGGAAGGCGGCTCGTGACATGATATAAAGCCAAGGGTAAAGAATATTTCGGCATCAAGGTTGTACAGGAGAGTCAGGTTTCGATCTTGTGGAACTGTGGGTTATGGGCCCACCATGTGGGTTAAAAGAAGGAAAGGCGCTATTCATTTTGCACGGTCATGATAGCAAGGCATGTCAGAGGGTATCCTGCCAGTTATGTCGGCAACAATCGTCGATACCAAGGGAGAGGGACGAAGAGAACCATTCTCCTGCTCGTTGAACGAGGCAGACCAATAGGCAAAGTTCTCGTCCATCAGTGGTTACCGGAATGTCATCAACAATAGTAACAGGGTTTACTGACAGAGTTGTACACCGAGGTGTTTACATAAGCAGGAAAATATTACTGCTTATATCATAGATCACAAGAAAGATTAAACAAACCAATGGAAAGGAAAAATGTGTTTACACACAAGAATTGGGAGTATATCTTTTCCCAAGGAAAAGTAGAGCATGATACACATGTCAGAACAACAAGTACATCACCATTTAGATAAAGGGGCAAGGAAATTCATGCTGTTATCCATGCAACGGTGTCCGGATGATAGATCCAGAACCTTTGGTAATGTGCTACCAATGTTCTTGTCGATATTCAGTATACCACAGTCATGCTTCGTGGTAGCATTGACATGGTGTTTCTAGTAAGGTTGGATCTAAAGATCACAAGAGATACAAAGGAACATTCCAAGATTATCTCGGAACGTAAGGAATAACCAAACACAACCAGGTCTGTGCTGGCAAAAAGTCAAGGATGTCATCGATGATATCACAAATCATCGAAGAGCAAGGATGGTATTTCTCAACATGAATTCGATTGACATCTCTGAAGAAATCAAAGTGTTGACGGCGATCACGACAAATTTTGTCGGGAGATTCTTGGAAGATGCCATCGAGGTGCGATGCCATCAAGCAACAAGAATGATGAAGTGAAAGGCTATTGGAACCACGGATACGACACAAGCTTGAAATCAAGCTTGTTGTTCAAGGTGAAATGATAAGATGAAGAAGATCGACGTAAGTTTAGCTCGTCGTCGAAAGTTGCTCTGGGAAGAAGGACCGGTTAGCACAGTTAAAAATTTGCTTGATAATGATATAGCCGATCAGGATAGGAATGATGTGATGGAGTATCATTCCAATGAGAATTCACAAGAGGTAGTGCAATGACACAATATCCTCGAGATAACAGGGGGCAATACTCGAGGTAGATTAAAATAGAGGTTGGATAGATGAAATGATCTGCAAAAGACCAGTATTTTAACTTGTCCGGGAAATGGAATCAAGGAGAAAATATGGTCGGAACCACGATTGCAAAGAATCAATGTAAAGATGCAAGATGAGCTTATACCAAGCGAACATTTGATTATAAGAGAATCTTCCATGATAAGATCTACATCGTGTCTATGGGCATGAACACAAAGTTCAAGGTCGAATCCCACTTCTTCAATGCCTAACCTTTTAATCACTTCTCGTTTTCGAAGAAATTGTAGTGCTGAAAATTTATCTGGTGAAGTACCAGGAGAGTAAGACTCATGAGAACTCTCAGGGTCACATGGATTATGGAAGGCATAAGTTCAACCCATCGGGGCATTTTTACGAATCTATATAACCATCAACCAAGCAAAAGATACGAGTTCGAAAGCAGAGTATCAAAGTCAAACCAGATGATACAATATACCGCAGGTATTATGTATCATGGAAAAACTGATAAGATTTTGGTTGTGAAGGACACTGTCGGATAACAACCCAGCAAAGGATCTGGCGATTCACGATAGAGTTGATGTGAGTATCAGTAATCAATCACATGAAGAAGGGGATGCAAAGGCATCGGCTTGTAGAAACATCTGAATGATTCGATGCTTGGGTACACAGGAATTGTGATTTCAAGATGAAGGATCAGAAGCAGAGACTCTTATCAAAAGATGAGTAAGTTGAATAGACTTAGAGGTGCACCCGATCAAATCTTGATTGGGCAAGATGTTGGGGAACGTTGCAGAAAACAAAAATTTTCCTACTCGTTTCACCAAGATCATCTAGGAGTTCATCTAGCAACGAATGAATAGATGCATCTACATACCTTTGTAGATCGCGAGCGGAAGCGTTCAAAAGAACGGTGATGATGTAGTCGTACTCGACGTGATCCAAATCACCGATGACCAGCGCCGAACGGACGGCACCTCCGCGTTCAACACACGTACGGAACAGCCACGTCTCCTCCTTCTTGATCCAGCAAGGAAGGGAGGAGAGGTTGAGGGAGATGGCACCAGCAGCAGCACGACGGCGTGGTGTTGATGGAGCTGCAGTACTCCGGCAGAGCTTCGCTAAGCACTACGGAGGTGTAGGAGGTGTTGGGGAGGGAGAAGGAGGCAACCAAAGGCCAGGGCGTTCAGGTCTGAAGTCCCTCCTCTCCCCCACTATATATAGGGGTGCCAAGGGGGGGTGGTGCGCAGCCTAGGAGATCCAATCTCCTATGGCCGGCGGCCAAGGGGAGGTTTCCCTCCCCCCCAAGGCACCTAGGAGGTGCCTTACCCTCCTAGGACTCTTGTCCCCTTAAACCCTAGGCGCATGGGCCTATGTGGGGCTGGTGCCCTTGGCCCATTAGGCCAAGGCGCACCCCCTTACAGCCCATGTGCCCCCCCGGGGCAGGTGGACCCACCCGGTGGACCCCCGGGACCCTTCCGGTGGTCCCGGTACAATACCGATAACCCCGAAACTTGTCCCGATGCCCGAAACAGGACTTCCCATATATAAATCTTTACCTCCGGACCATTCCGGAACTCCTCGTGACGTCCGGGATCTCATCCGGGACTCCGAACAACATTCGGGTTACTGCATATACATATCCCTACAACCCTAGCGTAACCGAACCTTAAGTGTGTAGACCCTACGGGTTCGGGAGACAAGCAGACATGACCGAGACGACTCTCCAGTCAATAACCAACAGCGGGATCTGGATACCCATGTTGGCTCCCACATGCTCCACGATGATCTCATCGGATGAACCACGATGTCGAGGATTCAATCAACCCCGTACGCTATTCCCTTTGTCTATCGATATGTTACTTGCCCGAGATTCGATCGTCGGTATCCCAATACCTCGTTCAATCTCGTTACCGGCAAGTCACTTTACTCGTACCGTAATGCATGATCCCGTGACCAGACACTTGGTCACTCTGAGCTCATTATGATGATGCATTACCGAGTGGGCCCAGTGATACCTCTCCGTCATACGGAGTGACAAATCCCAGTCTTGATCCATGTCACCCAACAGACACTTTCGGAGATACCCGTAGTCTACCTTTATAGTCACCCAGTTACGTTGTGACGTTTGGCATACCCAAAGCACTCCTACGGTATCCGGGAGTTACAAGATCTCATGGTCTAAGGAAAAGATACTTTGACATTGCAAAACTCTAGCAAACGAACTATACGATCTTGTGCTATGTTTAGGATTGGGTCTCGTCCATCACATCATTCTCCCAATGATGTGATCTCGTTATCAATGACATCCAGTGTCCATAGTCAGGAAACCATGACTATCTGTTGATCAACGAGCTAGTCAACTAGAGGCTCACTAGGGACATGTTGGTGTCTGTTATTCACACATGCATTACGATTTCCGGATAACACAATTATAGCATGAATAAAGACAATTATCATGAACAAGGAAATATAATAATAATGCTTTTATTATTTCCTCTAGGGCATATTTCCAACAGTCTCCCACTTGCACTAGAGTCAATAATCTAGTTACATTGTGATGAATCGAACACCCATGGAATTCTGGTGTTGATCATGTTTTGCTCTAGGGAGAGGTTTAGTCAACGGATCTGCTACATTCAGGTCCGTATGTACTTTACAAATCTCTATGTCTCCATCTTGAACATTTTCACGAATGGAGTTGAAGCGACGCTTGATGTGCCTTGTCTTCTTGTGAAACCTGGGCTCCTTGGCAAGTGCAATAGCTCCAGTGTTGTCACAGAAGAGCTTGATCGGCCCCGACGCATTGGGTATGACTCCTAGGTCGGTGATGAACTCCTTCACCCATATTGCTTCATGTGCTGCCTCCGAGGCTGCCATGTACTCCGCTTCACATGTAGATCCTGCCACGACGCTTTGCTTGCAACTGCACCAGCTTACTGCCCCACCATTCAAAATATACACGTATCCGGTTTGTGACTTAGAGTCATCCAGATTTGTGTCGAAGCTAGCGTCGACGTAACCCTTTACGACGAGCTCTTCGTCACCTCCATAAACGACAAACATTTCCTTAGTCCTTTTCAGGTACTTCAGGATATTCTTGACCGCTGTCCAGTGTTCCTTGCCAGGATTACTTTGGTACCTTCCTACCAAACTTACGGCAAGGTTAACATCAGGTCTGGTACACAGCATGGCATACATAATAGAACCTATGGCTGAGGCATAGGGGATGACGCTCATCTCTTCTATATCTTCTGCCGTGGTCGGACATTGAGCTGAGCTCAATTTCATACCTTGCAACACAGGCAAGAACCCCTTCTTGGATTGATCCATATTGAACTTCTTCAATATCTTATCAAGGTATGTGCTTTGTGAAAGACCTATGAGGCGTCTCGATCTATCTCTATAGATTTTGATGCCTAATATATAAGCAGCTTCTCCAAGGTCCTTCATTGAAAAACTTTTATTCAAGTAGGCCTTGATGCTGTCCAAGAGTTCTATATCATTTCCCATCAAAAGTATGTCATCTACATATAATATGATAAATGCTACAGAGCTCCCACTCACTTTCTTGTAAACGCAGGCTTCTCCATAAGTCTGTGTAAACCCAAACGCTTTGATCATCTCATCAAAGCGAATGTTCCAACTCCGAGATGCTTGCACCAGCCCATAAATCGAGCGTTGGAGCTTGCACACTTTGTCAGCATTCTTAGGATCGACAAAACCTTCTGGCTGCATCATATACAATTCTTCCTTAAGGAAACCATTAAGGAATGCCGTTTTGACGTCCATTTGCCATATTTCGTAATCATAGAATGCGGCAATTGCTAACATGATTCGGACGGACTTCAGCTTCGCTACCGGTGAGAAAGTCTCATCGTAGTCAACCCCTTGAACTTGTCGATAACCCTTAGCGACAAGCCGAGCTTTATAGATGGTCACATTACCATCCGCGTCTGTCTTCCTCTTAAAGATCCATTTATTTTCTATGGCTCGCCGCTCAACGGGCAAGTCAGTCAAAGTCCATACTTTGTTTTCATACATGGATCCTATCTCGGATTTCATGGCTTCCAGCCATTTGTCGGAATCCGGTCCTGCCATCGCTTCTTCATACTTCGAAGGTTCACCGTTGTCTAACAACATGATTTCCAAGACAGGGTTGTCGTACCACTCTGGTGCGGAACGTGTCCTTGTGGACCTTCGAATTTCAGTAGGGGCTTGATCAGAAGTATGTTGATCATTATCATTAACTTCCTCTCTAGTCGGTGCAGGCACCTCAGGAACATTTTCTTGAGTTGCGCCATTTTCCGGTTCAAGAGGCAATACTTCATCAAGCTCTACTTTCCTCCCACTTACTTCTTTCGAGAGAAACCCTTTCTCCAGAAAGGACCCATTCTTGGCAACAAAGATCTTGCCTTCGGATCTGAGGTAGAAGGTGTACCCAATAGTTTCTTTTGGGTACCCTATGAAGACGCATTTTTCCGATTTGGGTTCGAGCTTTTCAGGTTGAAGTTTCTTGACATAAGCATCGCATCCCCAAACTTTTAGAAACGACAGCTTAGGTTTCTTCCCAAACCATAATTCATACGGTGTCGTCTCAACGGATTTCGACGGAGCCCTATTTAAAGTGAATGCGGCAGTCTCTAAAGCATAGCCCCAAAAAGAAAGCGGTAAATCGGTAAGAGACATCATAGATCGCACCATATCTAACAGAGTGCGATTACGACGTTCGGACACACCATTACGCTGAGGTGTTCCAGGCGGCGTGAGTTGTGAAACTATTCCACATTTTCTTAAGTGTGCCCCAAACTCGTGACTCAAGTATTCTCCTCCACGATCTGATCGTAGAAACTTGATTTTCCTGTCACGTTGATCTTCAACCTCATTCTGAAATTCCTTGAACTTTTCAAAGGTTTCAGACTTGTGTTTCATTAAGTAGATATACCCATACCTACTTAAATCATCAGTGAGGGTGAGAACATAACGATAGCCACCGCGAGCCTCAACACTCATTGGACCGCACACATCGGTATGTATGATTTCCAATAAGTCGGTTGCTCGCTCCATTGTTCCTGAGAACGGAGTCTTGGTCATTTTACCCATAAGGCATGGTTCGCACGTGTCAAATGATTCATAATCAAGAGACTCTAAAAGTCCATCAGCATGGAGCTTCTTCATGCGTTTGACACCTATGTGACCAAGGCGGCAGTGCCACAAGTATGTGGGACTATCATTATCAACTTTACTTCTTTTGGTACTCACATTATGAACATGTGTAGCATCATGTTCGAGATTCATAAAGAATAAACCATTCACCATAGGAGCATGACCATAAAACATATCTCTCATAAAAATGGAACAACCATTATTCTCAGATTTAAAAGAGTAGCCATCTCGAATTAAACGAGATCCCGATACAATGTTCATGCTCAAAGCTGGCACTAAATAACAATTATTAAGGTTTAAAACTAATCCCGAAGGGAGATGCAGAGGTAGCGTGCCGACGGCGATCACATTGACCTTGGAACCATTCCCGACGCGCATCGTCACCTCGTCCTTTGCCAGTTTCCGCTTATTCCGCAACCCCTGCTTTGAGTTACAAATGTGAGCAACTGCACCGGTATCAAATACCCAGGAGCCACTACGGGCACTAGTAAGGTACACATCAATTACATGTATATCACATATACCTTTTGTTTTGCCGGCCTTCTTATCCGCTAAGTACTTAGGGCAGTTCCGCTTCCAGTGACCGCTTCCCTTGCAATAAAAGCACTCAGTCTCGGGCTTGGGTCCATTCTTTGGCTTCTTCCCGGCAGCTTGCTTGCCGGGCGCGGCAACCTCCTTGCCGTCCTTCTTGAAGTTCCTTTTACCCTTGCCTTTCTTGAACTTAGTGGTTTTATTGACCATCAACACTTGATGTTCCTTCCTGACTTCTACCTCTGCCGATTTCAGCATAGCAAATACTTCAGGAATGGTCTTTTCCATCCCCTGCATATTGAAGTTCATCACAAAGCTCTTGTAGCTTGGTGGAAGCGACTGGAGGATTCTGTCAATGACTGCATCGTCCGGGAGATTAACTCCCAGCTGAGTCAAGCGGTTATGCAACCCAGACATAGTGAGTATGTGCTCACTGACAGAACTGTTTTCCTCCATCTTACAGCTGAAGAATTTGTCGGAGACTTCATATCTCTCGACCCGGGCATGAGCTTGGAAAACCATTTTCAGCTCTTCGAACATCTCATATGCTCCATGTCTCTCAAAACGCTTTTGGAGCCCCGGCTCTAAGCTGTAAAGCATGCCGCACTGAACGAGGGAGTAGTCATCGAAACGTGCCTGCCAAGCGTTCATAACATCTTGTTCTGCAGGGAGAACGGGTGCGTCACCAAGCGGTGCTTGTAGGACATAATCTTTCTTGGCAGCTATGAGGATGATCCTCAGGTTCCGGACCCAGTCTGTATAGTTGCTGCCATCGTCTTTCAGCTTAGTTTTCTCTAGGAACGCGTTGAAGTTGAGGACTACGTTGGCCATTTGATCTACAAGACATATTGCAAAGATTTTAGACTAAGTTCATGATAATTAAGTTCAACTAATCAAATTATTAGTGAACTCCCACTTAGATTAGACATCCCTCTAGTCATCTAAGTATTACATGATCCGCGTTAAACTAGACCGTGTCCGATCATCACGTGAGACGGACTAGTCAACATCGGTGAACATCTTCATGTTGATCGTATCTTCTATACGACTCATGCTCGACCTTTCGGTCTTCTGTGTTCCGAGGCCATGTCTGTACATGCTAGGCTCGTCAAGTCAACCTAAGTGTTTGCATGTGTAAATCTGTCTTACACCCGTTGTATGTGAACGTCTGAATAAAACACCCGATCATCACGTGGTGTTTTGAAACAGCGAACTGTCGCAACGGTGCACAGTTAGGGGGAACACTTCTTGAATTTATTGTGAGGGATCATCTTATTTACTACCGTCGTTCTAAGTAAACAAGATGCAAAATATGATAAACATCACATGCAATCAAATAATAAACGTGACATGATATGGCCAATATCACACAGCTCCTTTGATCTCCATCTTGGGGCTCCATGATCATCTTGTCACCGGCTTGACACCATGATCTCCATCATCA
Source organism: Triticum dicoccoides (assembly GCF_002162155.2). Taxonomy (NCBI): domain Eukaryota; kingdom Viridiplantae; phylum Streptophyta; class Magnoliopsida; order Poales; family Poaceae; genus Triticum; species Triticum dicoccoides. The sequence goes on along the minus strand of NC_041387.1, from coordinate 322,700,938 downwards.
TGATCTCCATCATCGTGTCTCCATGAAGTTGCTCGCCAACTATTACTTCTACTACTATGGCTAACGCGTTTAGCAATAAAGTAAAGTAATTACATGGCGTTTCTTGATGACACGCAGGTCATATAAAAGAATAAAGACAACTCCTATGGCTCCTGCCGGTTGTCATACTCATCGACATGCAAGTCGTGATTCCTATTACAATAGCATGAACATCTCATACATCACATATAGATCATTCATCATTCATCACAACTTTGGCCATATCATATCACAAACCACTTGCTGCAAAAACAAGTTAGACGTCCTCTAATTGTTGTTGCAAGTTTTACGTGGCTGAATTAGGGTTCTAGCAAGAACGTTTTCTTACCTACGTTAAATCCACAACGTGATTTGTCAACTTCTATTTACCCTTCATAAGGACCCTGTTCATCGATTCCGCTCCAACTAAAGTAGGAGAGACAGACACCCGCCAGCCACCTTATGCAACTAGTGAATGTTAGTCGGTGGAACCGGTCTCACGTAAGCGTACGTGTAAGGTTGGTCCGGGCCGCTTCATCCCACAATACCGCTGAAGCAAGAAAGGACTAGTAACGGCAAGAAAGTTGACAAATCTACGCCCACAACAAATTGTGTTCTACTCGCGCAAGAAGAACTACGCATAGACCTAGCTCATGATGCCACTGTTGGGGAACGTTGCAGAAAACAAAAATTTTCCTACTCGTTTCACCAAGATCATCTAGGAGTTCATCTAGCAACGAGTGATTAGATGCATCTACATACCTTTGTAGATCGCGCACGGAAGCGTTCAAAAGAACGGTGATGATGTAGTCGTACTCGACGTGATTCAAATCACCGATGACCAGCGCCGAACGGACGGCACCTCCGCGTTCAACACACGTACGAAACAGCCACGTCTCCTCCTTCTTGATCCAGCAAGGGAGGGAGGAGAGGTTGAGGGAGATGGCACCAGCAGCAGCACGACGGCGTGGTGTTGATGGAGCTGCAGTACTCCGGCAGAGCTTCGCTAAGCACTACGGAGGTAGAGGAGGTGTTGGGGAGGGAGAAGGAGGCAACCAAAGGCCAGGGCGTTCAGGTATGAAGTCCCTCCTCTCCCCCACTATATATAGGGGTGCCAAGGGGGGGTGGCCGGCCCTAGGAGATCCAATCTCCTAGGGGGTGCGGCGGCCAAGGGGGGTTTCCCTCCCCCCAAAGGCACCTAGGAGGTGCCTTACTCTCCTAGGACTCTTGCCCCCGTAAACCCTAGGCACATGGGCCTATGTGGGGCTGGTGCCCTTGGCCCATTAGGCCAAGGCGCACCCCCTACAGCCCATGTGGCCCCCCGGGACAGGTGGACCCACCCGGTGGACCCCCAGGACCCTTCCGGTGGTCCCGGTACAATACCGATAACCCCGAAACTTGTCCCGATGCCCGAAACAGGACTTCCCATATATAAATCTTTATCTCCGGACCATTCCGGAACTCCTCGTGATGTCCGGGATCTCATCCGGGACTCCGAACAACATTCGGGTTACTGCATATACATATCCCTACAACCCTAGCGTAACCGAACCTTAAGTGTGTAGACCCTACGGGTTCGGGAGACAAGCAGACATGACCGAGACGACTCTCCGGTCAATAACCAACAGCGGGATCTGGATACCCATGTTGGCTCCCACATGCTCCACGATGATCTCATTGGATGAACCACGATGTCGAGGATTCAATCAACCCCGTACGCTATTCCCTTTGTCTATCGATATGTTACTTGCCCGAGATTCGATCGTCGGTATCCCAATACCTCGTTCAATCTCGTTACCGGCAAGTCACTTTACTCGTACCGTAATGCATGATCCCGTGACCAGACACTTGGTCACTCTGAGCTCATTATGATGATGCATTACCGAGTGGGCCCAGTGATACCTCTCCGTCATACGGAGTGACAAATCCCAGTCTTGATCCATGTCACCCAACAGACACTTTCGGAGATACCCGTAGTCTACCTTTATAGTCACCCAGTTACGTTGTGACGTTTGGCATACCCAAAGCACTCCTACGGTATCCGGGAGTTACAAGATCTCATGGTCTAAGGAAAAGATACTTTGACATTGCAAAACTCTAGCAAACGAACTATACGATCTTGTGCTATGTTTAGGATTGGGTCTCGTCCATCACATCATTCTCCCAATGATGTGATCTCGTTATCAATGACATCCAGTGTCCATAGTCAGGAAACCATGACTATCTGTTGATCAACGAGCTAGTCAACTAGAGGCTCACTAGGGACATGTTGGTGTCTGTTATTCACACATGCATTACGATTTCCGGATAACACAATTATAGCATGAATAAAGACAATTATCATGAACAAGGAAATATAATAATAATGCTTTTATTATTTCCTCTAGGGCATATTTCCAACAGTCTCCCACTTGCACTAGAGTCAATAATCTAGTTACATTGTGATGAATCGAACACCCATGGAATTCTGGTGTTGATCATGTTTTGCTCTAGGGAGAGGTTTAGTCAACGGATCTGCTACATTCAGGTCCGTATGTACTTTACAAATCTCTATGTCTCCATCTTGAACATTTTCACGAATGGAGTTGAAGCGACGCTTGATGTGCCTTGTCTTCTTGTGAAACCTGGGCTCCTTGGCAAGTGCAATAGCTCCAGTGTTGTCACAGAAGAGCTTGATCGGCCCCGACGCATTGGGTATGACTCCTAGGTCGGTGATGAACTCCTTCACCCATATTGCTTCATGTGCTGCCTCCGAGGCTGCCATGTACTCCGCTTCACATGTAGATCCTGCCACGACGCTTTGCTTGCAACTGCACCAGCTTACTGCCCCACCATTCAAAATATACACGTATCCGGTTTGTGACTTAGAGTCATCCAGATTTGTGTCGAAGCTAGCGTCGACGTAACCCTTTACGACGAGCTCTTCGTCACCTCCATAAACGACAAACATTTCCTTAGTCCTTTTCAGGTACTTCAGGATATTCTTGACCGCTGTCCAGTGTTCCTTGCCAGGATTACTTTGGTACCTTCCTACCAAACTTACGGCAAGGTTAACATCAGGTCTGGTACACAGCATGGCATACATAATAGAACCTATGGCTGAGGCATAGGGGATGACGCTCATCTCTTCTATATCTTCTGCCGTGGTCGGACATTGAGCTGAGCTCAATTTCATACCTTGCAACACAGGCAAGAACCCCTTCTTGGATTGATCCATATTGAACTTCTTCAATATCTTATCAAGGTATGTGCTTTGTGAAAGACCTATGAGGCGTCTCGATCTATCTCTATAGATTTTGATGCCTAATATATAAGCAGCTTCTCCAAGGTCCTTCATTGAAAAACTTTTATTCAAGTAGGCCTTGATGCTGTCCAAGAGTTCTATATCATTTCCCATTAAAAGTATGTCATCTACATATAATATGAGAAATGCTACAGAGCTCCCACTCACTTTCTTGTAAACGCAGGCTTCTCCATAAGTCTGTGTAAACCCAAACGCTTTGATCATCTCATCAAAGCGAATGTTCCAACTCCGAGATGCTTGCACCAGCCCATAAACCGAGCGTTGGAGCTTGCACACTTTGTCAGCATTCTTAGGATCGACAAAACCTTCCGGCTGCATCATATACAATTCTTCCTTAAGGAAACCATTAAGGAATGCCGTTTTGACGTCCATTTGCCATATTTCGTAATCATAGAATGCGGCAATTGCTAACATGATTCGGACGGACTTCAGCTTCGCTACCGGTGAGAAAGTCTCATCGTAGTCAACCCCTTGAACTTGTCGATAACCCTTAGCGACAAGCCGAGCTTTATAGATGGTCACATTACCATCCGCGTCTGTCTTCTTCTTAAAGATCCATTTATTTTCTATGGCTCGCCGTTCAACGGGCAAGTCAGTCAAAGTCCATACTTCGTTTTCATACATGGATCCTATCTCGGATTTCATGGCTTCTAGCCATTTGTCGGAATCCGGGCCCGCCATCGCTTCTTCATAGTTCGAAGGTTCACCGTTGTCTAACAACATGATTTCCAAGACAGGGTTGCCGTACCACTCTGGTGCGGAACGTGTCCTTGTGTCCACTAGTAGGACTCCTCCCCCTTGGAAACCCTAGGCGCATGGGCCTTGTGGGGCTGGTGCCCTTGGCCCAAGCAGGCCAAGGCGCACCCCCTACAGCCCATGTGGCCCCCGGGGATGGGTGGCCCCACCCGGTGGGCCCCCGGGACCCCTCCGGTGGTCCCGGTACAATACCGATAACCCCGAAACTTGTCCCGATGCCCGAAACAGGACTTCCCATATATAAATCTTTACCTCCGGACCATTCCGGAACTCCTCGTGACGTCCGGGATCTCATACGGGACTCCGAACAACATTCGGGTTACTGCATATACATATCCCTACAACCCTAGCGTAACCGAACCTTAAGTGTGTAGACCCTACGGGTTCGGGAGACAAGCAGACATGACCGAGACGACTCTCTGGTCAATAACCAACAGCGGGATCTGGATACCCATGTTGGCTCCCACATGCTCCACGATGATCTCATCGGATGAACCATGATGTCGAGGATTCTATCAACCCCGTACGCTATTCCCTTTGTCTATCGATATGTTACTTGCCCGAGATTCGATCGTCGGTATCCCAATACCTCGTTCAATCTCGTTACCGGCAAGTCACTTTACTCGTACCGTAATGCATGATCCCGTGACCAGACACTTGGTCACTCTGAGCTCATTATGATGATGCATTACCGAGTGGGCCCAGTGATACCTCTCCGTCATACGGAGTGACAAATCCCAGTCTTGATCCATGTCACCCAACAGACACTTTCGGAGATACCCGTAGTCTACCTTTATAGTCACCCAGTTACGTTGTGACGTTTGGCATACCCAAAGCACTCCTACGGTATCCGGGAGTTACACGATCTCATGGTCTAAGGAAAAGATACTTTGACATTGCAAAACTCTAGCAAACGAACTATACGATCTTGTGCTACGTTTAGGATTGGGTCTCGTCCATCACATCATTCTCCCAATGATGTGATCTCGTTATCAATGACATCCAGTGTCCATAGTCAGGAAACCATGACTATCTGTTGATCAACGAGCTAGTCAACTAGAGGCTCACTAGGGACATGTTGGTGTTTGTTATTCACACATGCATTACGATTTCTGGATAACACAATTATAGCATGAATAAAGACAATTATCATGAACAAGGAAATATAATAATAATGCTTTTATTATTGCCTCTAGGGCATATTTCCAACACAAGAACCAGCTCATATCTAGGATGTCTGAGCCGGAAAGAAAATTTCCAAGGATTAATTGATTGATTGCGAGTATTCGCTCACACGTTGAATCCATAGGAACAGAGTGACAATCACAATGAATTTTAAAGAATATTGCTAGAAATATGGAATTAATCCTAATGCAAGCAGGCAAGGAGAATCAAGAGCAATAGGCTGCAGAGGATTTTCGGAAGATCAGATAGTATTTCCATGTATTTTGAAAAGCATATGAACAACTGGGGATGAACAGACCCCGGTTAAGTGAATTATCTGCAGTGCAAAAAGAAGCCGCAAAGCAGAAGGCACAAAGGATTCTCGAAAGAACGAAGAGTACATCTTGTAATAACATGAGCAACTTGGTATGAAGGTACAAGCGGCAAGGATGTCATTCACGGGGATTATCGACGGTCAGGAACTGCAAGGCAGTGGGCACAGGGTCTCGAGAAACATCGAGGAGTATCTACAGAATCTTCTGGCCAAGCAAGTGATCATCATAATTGTCGGGGCTCTCCGGGAGGAAGTGGGTACGAGAACCTAATGTCAGAGTTAGTAAAATATTTAACCCAAATAGACGAGAGATCAGAATCCCAGAGTATAGACGAGGAATAAAAGATCCTAATACCACCCAATGGCGACGTGGCCCCGTAAGACACACAGCCATGTTAGTAAAACAGTTTTGCAGTGACTAGACTCAACTTCGGCCAAGGAGTTGGAAAGGGGGATTCCTACAGGCAGTCGGCTCTGATACCAACTTGTGACGCCCCCGATTCAATCGTACACTAATCATACACGCAAATATGTATGATCAAGATCAGGGACTCACGGGAAGATATCACAACACAACTCTAGACACAAATTAAAAGAGTACAAGCTTTATATTACAAGCCAGGGGCCTCGAGGGCTCGAATACATAAGATCGAATACAAACAAGTCAGCGGAAGCAACAATATTTGAGTACAGACATGAGTTAAACAAGTTTACCTTAAGAAGGCTAGCACAAAAGCAACATCGATCGAAAAGGCAAGGCCTCCTGCCTGGGAGCCTCCACGTAGTAGTGGGCATCGGCGGTGGCATCTGGCTCCGGGGCTCCGACATCTGGTTGCATCAACCGGAAAGAAAAGGAAAGGGGGGAAAGGGGGAGCAAAGCAACCGTGAGTACTCATCCGAAGTACTCTCAAGTAAGGATCTACACTACATATGCAACATTATCAAAGGAAGGCTGTATATGTGGACTGGGCTGCAGAAATGCCAGAATAAAGAGAAGGACTAGATCTATCGAAGACTAGCATCTTGTGGAAACCACCATCTTGCAGCAAACATGAGGGAGTAGAGTAGCATAAATTAAAGTAGTAGTAGTAGTATTATCAACCTCGGCCAGAGATCCTTTCTCGACTCCCTGCGAGAAAGAAATCCCAGAGCCATACTATCCAATTGTCATCACAATCCAATTCTCATCACCATCTAATTCTCATCACAAGTATCCAGTTCTAGTTGTATCGATCGGGATACAACTCCGAGTGTCCGTTACCGTAGGACAGGCTATTGATAGATGTTTTCTTCTCTACAGGGGTGCACCAACTTACCCACCATGCTCGCTTAACTCTGGTCGGACACACTTTCCTGGGTCATGCACGGCCTCGGCCAAACAATACACCGCAACCCGACCTAGGCTTAATAGAGAGGTCAACACGCCGAACTAAACCTATGCCCCCAGGGGTCATGGGCCATCTCCCCGGGAACTCCTGAACGTTGCGTGGGCGGCAGGTGAGCAGACCTAGCTACCTCCTTAAAAAGGCAGGAGCTTACCAGTCCAACCCAGTGCGTGCCGCTTAGTCGCTGACGTCTATTAAGCTTCGGCTGATGTATACGATGCAGAACGCCCATACTATGCCCACGTGATGGTTAGTGCTATTAGGCCAGAGGTCCCTCGGATCAAATATCCAAACCATTAGTGTGTTGGTAGTGCGGTCACGAGCAGAGACTCACGAAAGATGTGACCCCATCGCCCCGTCTCGAGGACTTGTGGCAAGGGCTAAGAATGCCCGGCCACACCTCGTATTCAACTCTCGGGTACCCTCCAGGTCAACCCGTGTCCACATCACTCGCAATTATGCTCGCGCGAGTACCCCTCAGGGTCGACCCGTCTTTAGTAATATGGTTCAGTGTAAAGTCATAGTAATCATAGTAACTGTGTGTCTAAACATCAAGGGAAAACCCGAGGAATCACCCCCGGTGAATTCCACTCGATGTAATCATCAAGGTGAACGTAAGAGGAATCACCCCCGAGGTTCACACTTGAGGGGTTGCACGACAGAGTCGTATCAGAAGTGGTTAAGGCGGAATCACCCTCGATGACCACGACCGAATAGCTACACTACAGGGTTAACATTAGAAGTGCTGTAGAGGTCTCACCCTCGGCACTCGATAGTAACCCAGCAGCGTCGAGCAACTAAGGGGAAAGTGATGTGCGGTGCTGGGGCCTGGTCTTCGATCCCGTTGATCGGGTCTACGAAGATGAAGCAAGGGCAACAAGGACAAGGTGGGGGTCACTGATGGATCACTAACCAACCTATAGTAAGCAGATTAGGATAAGCAAGTAAGGTAACTATAAGCAGGTTACAAAAGCAGGCTATGCATCAGAATAGGAGCAAACAATTACAGTAGCAAAATCTAATGCAAGCATGAGGGAATGGAATGCGCGATATCGGGATGATCAAAAGGGGGGGGGGCTTGCCTGATTGCTCTGGCAAGAAGGAGGGGTCGTTGTCAATGTAGTCGATCACAAAGGTATCGGCAACGGTCTCGAGGTCTTCCGAAAAGAAGTAACGGAGAAGGAACACTATAAATAATAGAGCAATCAAAGCATCACAAAGCATAACATGGCAATACGTAGTGCTAGGGGTGACCTAACGCGGTACTAGGTGCTACTGGCGAAGGGAGACAACATCTGAGAAAGTATTCCCGGTGTTTGACGTTTTCGTGCAGATGAAACAGAGGTGGATTGTTGCATGTTCGCCATGCTAGGGACGCGTGGTGGACGAACGAGTTGCGTAGTCGGATTCGTCTCGTCGTTCTGAGCAACTTTCATGTACAAAGTATTTTCATCTGAGATACTGTTTATTTTATATTAATTTTCAAAGTTTTAATTATAGTTTTGTAATTTCTGGATTTAATAATAATCCGAGCTGACTAAGTCAATTTGACTGGTCAAAAGGGAGAGGGTATGGCCCACATACCTAAACAAATAAATAAAACTAACCTAATTAAAAGGGACCGATGTGTCATAGGTAGCAACTAAATTAACTAGCACTAATTAGTTCCTAAACTAATCTACAGAGGGCCGGGCACACATCCAGCCACGGGTGTGTTGCCATGGCCAACACGCATGGGCGCAAAATCACGGCGACCATGACCATTAGCAGTAGTAGCAAGTAACAATGTATAGCAGGAGTAAGCAGCAGTAGAGCAACGGTGCAAGAGCAGCAGCAGCGCAGCGCAACAAGCAGAGGCATCAGGCGGCGGGCGGCAACAGCACAAGAGCAGCAGGTACAGGCAGCGGGCGACAACAGTAGCGCACGGGAGCAGCAGGAAGAGGGAACGACAGCAGTGCAGCGGCAACGACAGGAAGTAGCAGCACACACATGCAGTAGCAGTGCGACAGCAACGGCGGTAGGCAGAGCAGGAGGGTCGCGGGCGGCTGCAGGGGAGCACCTTGGACGCGGCCAAGGAGAGAGACGGCCAACACCGGGCGTGGCGGACGCGCGCAGAAGGGCGTGGGGCACCGGGGAGGGCGGCCGGGGCGAGGCAAGGCGCGGCCCGAGCGCGCGCGCTGGGGCGCAGTTGGTGGCGGCCAGGGAGTGCGAGTAGCGCACCTCTGGGCAGGGAAGGTCGGGCGGTGGCCTACGTCGACGGAAACTATCGGGAAAGGCGGGGGATTGGCGCTGCTCACCGAGAGGAGGTCGGTGGTGAGCTCGTACGAGGCCGGGGTGGACGAGGTGATGCGGATCGACGGTGAGGCCGCGGTGGCCGCGGTGAAGACAATCGATGAGGGCAGAGGCAACGTTACTCCCCGAGCTCGATTCGGTGCGGTAGGCGATGGAGACGGCCTTGGTGTAGCTGCAGGACACCTGGGGCGGCTCGGGGTGGCTCCGGTAGCCACATCAATGACGAGGCCCGGCGACGGTTGCGCTCGGGATTGATCCAATTCATGGATGGAGAGGGCGAGTGAGGGGGATTTGGCGAGTTAGGATTTCGGGGGAGGGGTGAGGGCGTTTAGGGTGCCGAGAGGGGTCGGATGCCCGCCATGCAACTGGCCACGGCCGGGGGATGGCTGCCACAGTCACTCTGCCTCCCCTCTGTACAGTACAGAGGTAGGGGAGAGGCCGATTGTGGGCTTGGGCTGCACTACTAATACGGGCCAAAGTGCACAGCAGCACTTTCTTATTTCTTTCTCTGTCAAACCTTTTGTCTCAGTTTTCTATTTATTTTAGGCACTAAATGATATTAGTTCTACAAGATAATGTACATATAATTCAAATACAATATTTTGGGTGCTACACACAAGGTTCCATTTTATTTGGGAAAAGTTTATACATTTGTTTACTTTGAAAAGGTCATTTTATTTGTTGTTGGACCATTGGTTATTTTCCGCGCGAGTTTAATTGTGAGTCAAGTGGAGTTGGTTTCAACACGACAATGGCCAGGGGAAATTAAAGAATATTGTGAACATTTTAGTTTTACTGCTCAAAGAAAATAATATATTCGACTTATTTTAAATTTGAAAAGGCTTTGATTTCTGGACAAGTGGCAAGCTGCATAGTAATCACGATGACATGGCCAACATTCAGGGGAGATTACTGTAGCATGATTCTCGGGGTGTTACACTGGTATTCACGTGTACTTTGTACACACCCCTATCACTAATATACAGTACCAGGAGTAGGCTCTTTCTTCAACTGCAAGGGTACGAACTAGGGTAAAACTCTGCCTCGTATTACCATCCAACCTAGCAGTCAGGGATATCCTACTGAATGATATGATGAAATCATATCTGCCAACTACTAAGAGAGAGGTGTGTTTGGGGGGGGATGTGTACGAGAGAGGCCTAAAGATAATGTGCGTGCGGGAGACACGTAGGCACAAATATGTGTGTATAGAGGGCTAGTAGAGACCGTGCCTGTGTATATATGCATGTGAGAGAAATAGTGTTTTCCAACTGAGGTTAGTGAAAAGAGTGGTGCATAGTAGTCAGAAAGAGAAAGAGATAAACAGAGAGAGCATGTGCGTGAGACACCCCGACACCCTGAGAGAGATTGTGAGCATGTGTGAAAGAGAAATGTAGATGCATATAAAGTGTGTGCACTTATGCGTTAGATAGAGAGATATATAACGTGTTTGTGAGAACGGGCCGAGGCATAGTGCATCTACGTGTAAAAGGTGGTTCTACGCATTACATTAAAATATAAATGGCATTATTATTTTTGGATGAGATCATGAATTTTGCAAATTGCGTATGGACAAAAATCGGTCTATCAGACACCCATACTCTATTGAATTCTAGCATGTGCATGTGTTTATTTCATATTATCGATCCATAGACTGAGAGCGGTTTGAAATATAGGCAATGGATGCTTTTGCAATTCATATATAAACATTAATTAGTGCACTCCACGTTGTTAGTGTGAAGCACTTTATACATTTGTCACTTGCATGGATACATTCCAAATTGCTAGCTACGAAATAGAATACATGTTGAATTCAACATAAAGGGTTTTTTGAAGATTCGAATTCATAGGAAATGCATTAATCTATTTGAACCCGAGATAATGGCATTTGTAAATCAGATGTAAAAGGGTGCATCAATCTTTGTTGTGAGTTTGAACATGCTATATATCTATATCTATATATATATATAGGGAAAATCCATCCTACCACCCGGTGGTAGTTACCCCACATGTCTCATATACTACCATGTGGTACTATATATACTATTTTATTATTTTAAATATGTTCATATACTATATTTAAGATATTTCAAAGCAAGTTACATGAAAAAATTGCATATGAGCCCATAGTTTTTGTTATATTTGTAAAATACGTACATATTTGTATGTAAAAAAGAGCATATTTAAAAAATGATACATACTACCTAAAAATTAGTATATATACTACCTAATCATTATTATATACTACATATTACACGTACATACTCTCGGTTCTGACAGATACTACATACAACATACAAAATGCAAGTGGTGGTAACTACCACTGCTTGTAGGAAACATTTGTCCTATATATATATTCATACGCATATCTAACTTTTTTTTGCAACCAAAGAGATTATATATGGAACCATGCATGAACTGAGGTAAGTTGCATATTTTTTAATATATACTCGTGTACAATGTATATTCTAATGTACCCCCTCCATTCCAAAATAATCGTAGCTTTAGGATTTTCAAGAGTAAAGATTTGTGAAGTTTGACAAATCCTGAAAGTTCAATTCAAGAGAACCGGAAACGTTAATGGTTCTGCTCCCAGATATTGAACGAAGCGCCAAATAGGCCTGTGGTTACCCGAAACCGCACGAGACTAATGTTTGGTGGTAGGAAATTACTATCATGACTCTGGCCCGTGTAGCCTATCGGCCCGATGTCCAAAGGTCTAAACCGGGGTAGGTTTGTAACTTCACTAAGACGCCAGTCTCAACCGCCTCCGAGAAGCATTCATACGACGTGGGCGCCTAAACACCCATGCGCTCGGCCTAAATCTATCCCGCCCACATTTGGGACACCTGAGATTACTGTCCTACCCCCAACCCGCAATATGTCCGAAATTTTAGATGGGGGCAAAGTTTCTAACTTTCCCCAAATTTCAAACAAGCGCGTCTCAAACCGAAACATTGTTCCCCCCTTAGTTCCCCGCCTCCCTCCGTTTCCCCATTCATACTTCATGGGCGCCAAAACACCCTTTCCACTAGCCGCGAAACCCCAGCCTCCTCCGTCCTCCACCCCATAGCTGCCAATCCACCGCCGCCCTCCTCCATCACGCCGGAGCCGGTACCAGAACGTCGTCGTCCAAGGCAACCGCAATCGCAATGCACTCAGGGACTTAGCAGCTGAAGCCAAGGCAGAGCTGCCTCCACGACGCCGACGCCGACGTGCGCCGTACCAGAACCACTCTGACCACGCCGTCCTGTGCCTCATTGCTGCCGCTCCACTGTCTCAACCGTCCACCGCACCGGAGTTGTTCCTGCTGCGCCCTCGTTTGTCGCCTCGGATCTGGTTCCCCGCTGCCGACAGACGGCCACCTCACCACACTCAACAACTTGGCCATGGGTTCATCCAAGGCTCCACCATCCTCCACAACTTCGTTTCCAGCGAACCACAAGAAGATCGTTGGAAAAATAGAAGGAGGACACAACACTGCCAGCAGAAAGAGGTACTCCTCTTCCCTTATTCACGCAAATCTTACGTCTCTGCTCACACCGTATTCATCCCACGAAAGAAACTAGTTGAGCACTTCTTACTGCATATTCTTCATGATACTAAATGGACAAGGTTTCCTCCCTTTACTATTTCACCTTTGCTAGAGGTCAGTAGCCCGCCTGGATTTCAATTCAGGGTCAGTCGTACCGCAATTAAAAGAAGTAGCACCCGCTTAGGCGCACGGAGCACCTAGTCCGCCTGCTCCCCGGGGAAGCGGCGCATCAATGTCTATCATAGGGGTGTGGGGCGCAGGATCTGCTTGCGCCCGATCTGGAGGTCGGCGGGGCTTGAATGGATGGCCGAGGGGCGGTGCCAAGCACGGCGGTGCGGTGAGGTCGAGGGGAGGGTGCAGGCAGGGGAGGAATACTGTGCCGGTGGTCGCTGGCGTTTCGAGGAAGATCGTCAACACTGACTGGCTGAGGTAGATGAAGGCGATCTGCCCGTTCTTTGTACATCAGACGGTGCAGAAAAAATGGACTGACCTATTTGTTTTCAGTCGACTCTTATTTTCATAGAATCCTGTAGTAATTTAGTGTGCCATGCATGTTGTAGAGCTATCATATATCTCCCATCATTTATTTCTCACCGACCTGCTATCTGCTACCTTTACACTGTACTAATTGTGCACACACTTCACCCATACTCATGCTATTGTTTTTTATGCATGGGTATTTCATACTCTGACGCAGTGTTGATGAATGCAGAAAAGAAAAGACAGAAGTCGCTCCAGTGTAATTCGAAGATAAGCACTAAGCATTTCAACGCTCTAAAGGGTGCAGTGTCAGCAGTTGGGGACAGTAAACGTAGCTCTGCAGTTGATGTTCTCAATTGCCACACACAACCATCCCAGGTGCTTGCTTTAACTTCGCGCTGTCAAATGTGGTTGCATGTTGCATATGGTGTCTAGCTTGTATTGTTTCCAATTTGGTTAAATTGCATCTGCTTACTTTACACATTATACCTTTGATAATGACATGCCTTCCTGTTTTTGATACATACTACATATGTCTATTAATCATGTTCGTACATCAAACTAATGCTCTTTTGTATCCCTCGTCAATCACCTATGATGAGACAGTCACCCCAGTGGGTTACTGTGAGACGCCCTACTCGTTTAAAGAGTGCAGTGTCATCCTCCCCACATGATTCTCAAGAAACAACAAGGGTAAATGAAGATAGTCAATGTAGCTCTCTAGTTGATCACCGCAATTCCCCCACACCACCATCGCAGGTGCTTGCTCTTACTTGGCATTGTGATATGTGGTTGCATGTTGCATATGGTGTCTACCTTGTAATGCTTCTAATTAGGGTAAATTGCATCTGCTTAGTTAACACATTATACCTGTGAGTATGACATGCCTTCCTGTTTTTGGTACATACTACGTCTTTCTATTAACCATGTTCTTACATCAAACTACTTTTCTTGTGTATCCCTCATCAATCACTTCTGACGATACACCTTCAAGTTGACAGTGTAATAGTGGTTGCATCTTGCATATAATTTCAAACATGTATTGCCTCTAATTTGTTGAAGTGCCACTTATAATGAGACACATCTAACTTGGTAGAGTGATTTTGGTTGGATCTTTCATATGGTGTCTAGATTGCATTGCTTACAATTTGTTGAAATGCCTTCTGCTTAGCGTTTTTCATACATATTCCATCCTCCTACAATGTGGTTGCCATACATAAAAGTTGTGTTCATTAGTATCATGCATCAACGAATTCGAAAGTGCGAATTTCATTCCTTTTTCTTGTGTGTTTACTTGACAAGGCAAAATCTGAAAGGATGAAGGCACAGAATGATGGTGGTCCTCTGGAGCAACCGAAACAGATGATCTCTGCAGATTCTCCTGCTACTCGTACTGCAGTGCTAGTTCCAAATCTCATCTCCCCTACTCCACAACCCAAGGTGCTTGCTCTAACATGGCAGTGTGATATCTGGTTGCATGTTGCATATGGTGCCTAGCTTGTATTGCTCCTAATTTGTTAAATTTCATATCCTTAGCTTACACATTATACATGTGAATATGACACACCTTCCTGTTTTTGGTACATACTACATCTACCTATCACACCATGTTCTTACATCAAACTACTGTTTTTGTGTATCCTGCGTCTATCGCTTATGATGAGACAGTCACGTGCGTGGGTTAATATGAGATGCACTACTCTTATAAAGAATGCAATTTCATCCTCTCCACACGATTCTCAAGAAACAACAAGCCTAAATGAAGATATTGAACGTAGCTCTATACTTGAAGACCGCATTTCCCCTACACCACCATCACAGGTGCTTGCTCTAACTTCGCAGTGTGATATGTGGTTGCATGTTGCATATGGTGTCTAGCTTGTAGTGCTTCTAATTATGGTAAATTGCATCTGCTTAGTTTACACACTATACCTGTGAATATGACATGCCTTCCTATTTTTGGTGCACACTACATCTATGTGTTAACCTTGTTCTTACATCAAACTACCTCTCTTCTGTATCCTGCATCAATCACTTACGACGAGTCACCTTTATTCGTTGCATATTGCATATTATTTCTAGCCTGTTGCCATGTATTGCTTCTAATTTGGTCAAATAAATTTGTTAGGGCACCCTTTTAACTTGGCAGAGTGATATTGGTTTCATCTTTCATATGGTTTCTAGCTTGCATTGATTCTAACAAGTTCAAGCACCTTGTGCTTAGTTTACACTTTATACATCATACATGTCAATATGTCACGCCGTCCCATTTTTCATACATATTCCATCCTCCTATCATGCGGCTGCCTTACATGAAAGTAGTGTTTGTCAGTATCATGCATCAATGAGTTCTGAAGAGAAAATTTTATTCCTTTTTCTTGTGGGTTTGACTTGACAAGGCAAAATAAAGAAAGAGGAAGGAAAAGAGTAAGGAAGGCGATGATGGTGGTCCTCTGCAGCAACGTAAACGAAGCATCTGTACTGATTCTCCTTGTACTGATAGTGCATTACAAGGTCCAAGTCTCCGCTCCCCCACTCCACCATCCAAGGTGCTTGCTCTAACTTGGCAGTGTGATATCTGGTTGCATGTTGCATATGGTGTCTAGCTTGTATTTCTCCTAATTAGTGTAAACTGCATCTGCTTAGCTTACACATGATACGTGTGAATATGACACACTTTCCTGTTTTTGGTACATACTATATCTGTCTATCACACCATGTTCTTACGTGAAAATACTCTTCTTGTGTATCATGCATCAGTCACTTATGATGGGACACCTTTAAGTTGGTAGTTGGATATTGGTTTGCGTCTTGAATATGATTTCTAGCATGTAATTCTTCTAGTTTGATGAACGCCACCTATGACGAGACAATTTTAACTTGGCAGAGTGATAGTGATTGCACCTTCCATATGGTGTCTAGTTTGCAGTGCTTCTAATTTGTTGAAGTGCCTTCTGCTTAGTTACCACATCATAGGCGTGAATATGTCAAGCTGTCCATTTTTTCGGACATATTCCATCCTCGTATCATGACTTTGCCTTTCATCAGAGTAGTGTTCGTCAGTATCATGCATGAATGAGTTCTGAAGAGCAAATTATATTCCTTTTTCTTGTCGGTATGACCTCATAATGCAAAATCAATAAAGCTGAAGGAAATTAGCAAGGCATTGGATGATGGTGGTCCTTCCGAGCAACTGAAATGGAGGTTCTCTATAGATTCTACTCCGCCATCCTCCCAACAAGATCCACAAGACAACGCAAGGCTAGACAGTCAACGTAGCTGTGTAGATGATGAGCACATCCCCCCTACTCCACCATCACAGGTGCTTGCTCTAACTTGGCACTATTATATGTGGTTGCATGTTGCGTATGATGTCTAGCTTGTATTGCTTCTAACTTTGTTGAATTGCATCTGCTTACTTTACACATAATGCATGTGAATATGACATGTGTTCCTGTTTCTACATCAGACTACTGTTCTTGCATATCCCGCATTAGTCACTTATGATAAGGCCCCTTTAAGTCGCCACTGTGATATTGGTTGTGTCTTGCATATGATTTCTAGCATGTACTGCTTCTAATTTGTTGAAACGTCATACAGTTTGAACTTGGCAGAGTGATATTGGTTGCATCTTTCATATGGTGTCTAGCTTGTAGTGCTTCTAATTTGTTGAAATGCCTCCTGCTTAGTTACCGCATCATAGGTGTGAATATGTCACGCCATCCTGTTTTTCATACATATTCCATCCTCGCATCATGTGTTTGCCTTTCATCCGAGTAGTATTCGTCAGTATCATGCATGAATGAGTTTTGAAGAGCAAATTTTATTCCTTTTTCTTATCGGTTTGACTTCACAATGCAAAATCATTACAGCTAAACGAAGTTAATCCGACAGTGGATGATGGTGGTCCTTCGGAGCAACTCAAACAGGGGGTCTCTACAGATTCTACTCCGCCATCCTCCCAACAAGATTCACAAGACAACACAAGGCTGGACAGTCAATGTAGCTGTGTAGATGACGAGCACATCTCCCCTACTCCACTATCACAGGTGCTTGCTCTAACTTGGCACTATTATATGTGGTTGCATGTTGCGTATGATGTCTAGCTTGTATTGCTTCTAACTTGAATTGTATCTGCTTACTTTACACATAATGCCTGTGAATATGACACGTGTTCCTATTTCTAGAACATACGTGTACATGATGAGCACATCTCCCCTACTCCACCATCACAGGTGCTTGCTCTTACTTGGAACTGTTATATGTGGTTGCATTTTCCGTATGATGTCTAGTTTGTATTGTTTCTGATTATGTTGAATTGCATCTGCGTAGCTTACAACTTATACCTGCAACGATCACTTACCCATAAGACACATTTAACTTGGGACTGTGATGTAGGTTGCATCTTGCATTGTCTTCTAGCTTGTACTGCTTCTAATTTCTTGAAATGGCACTTACGATGAGACACTTTTTACCTGATAGAGTGATATTGGTTGCATGTTCATATGGTGCCTAGCTTTCATTTCTTCTAATTTTGTTGAAATGCCTTCCGCTTACTGTTTTTTCATACATATTCCATCCTCTTATCGTACGTGTGAATATGAAACACTGTCTTTTTTTGTATATATTCCATCCTCCTATCCTGCGCTTGCCTTACATCAAAGTAGTGTTCGTCTGTATCATGCATCAACCAGTTATGCAGAGCTAATTTTATTCATCTTCTTGTGGTTTTGACATCATAAGGCAATATCAGAAAATAGGAAGGAAAAGAGTAAGTTAGGGGATGTTGGTGGTCCTCCGCACCGACGCAAACAGAGACTCTCTAGATTTGCCACTGCTACTGCTAATGAAGTTGAAGTCCCAAGTCTACATGATGAGTTCATCTCCCATACTCCACCATCGCAGGTGCTTGCTCTAAGTTGACAGTGTGATAATTGGTTTTATGTTGCATATGTTGTCTAGCCTGTATTTCTTCTATTTTGATTAAATTGCACCTGCTGAGTTTATACGTTATACATGTGCATATGACATGGCTTTATGTGTCTAGAATACACTGCATCTATCTATCATACCATGCTCTTACATCAAAGTACTGCTGTTGTGTATCTCGCATCAGTCACTCATGGTTGGACGCTTTTAACATGGCAGTTTGATAGTGGTTGCATCTTGCATTGATTTCTACGTTGTACTGCTTCTAATTTTTCGAATTGCCACTTATGACAAGACACTTTTAACTTGGCAGAGTAATATTGGTTGCATCTTTCATATGGTGTCTAGTTTGCATTACTTCTATTTTCTTGAAAATCCTTCTGCTTAGTTTGCACATCGTAGCTGTGAATATGTCATGCCATCCTGTTTTTCTTACATATTCCATCCTCGTACGGTTGTCTTACATCAAAGTATTGGTTGTCTGTATCATGCATCAATGAGTTCTGAAGAGCGATTTTATTCTTTTGTGTTGTGGGTATGGCTTGACATGGCAAAGTCAAAAAAGAGCAGGGAAAATAATATAGTAGGGAGTGCTGTTACTCATTGAGTGAAATGGAAAAGGATCTGCCGTCAAGATTCTGCTGGTACTTATAGTGCAGTAGAAGGTCCAAGTCCACTGGCTAAATCTACAAACACAGTATCACCTGCTCCACCAGCTATAGCATCCGCTTCAACTGTACCGGCATCTCAACGAGTGACTCGTTTGTTTGCTCCGGAACTGGCCAGTTCCCAAGCTACCTTCACACCTAACACTACTTCCAAAGCACTGCTGACACAACAGGACTTGGGAAGATCAGATGAACCTCATGAGCATCAATACCAAGATGGTACCTGACCGGGTCAAGTTGCAGTTGCATGCTCCTTTATATGTACTCTCACAGTTTGGTGTACACTAACAGTTTCCATATTCGTTGTTGAACTAGCACCAGGGCGCAAGCGGAAACAGACATCAGGGATAATGCTTGATAGATTAACAAAATCTAAAGGAGGAAGAATGGAGATCCATTTTGAGGCAGGTTTAAAAAGGCCACGTGATGCTACAGAGTCAGCCAAGTTAGTATCAGAGGCAGTCGTTGCCGTTAGGTGTCATGCACGTATCCTCCCAACGTGGATCCAGTACAGGAATGAGAAAGACAATACCCAGTTTAACACCTTCCTTGACTATTTATCCGTAAGTAATGTTATTCATCTCAATTAGTAATATTGTCTTGCTCTGTCCCATACTTTCTAGCTTACTCCTAATAAGACTCACATTCTTTTTTCAATAGATGAGGTTCAAGTTGGATCTGAAAGATGATGCAACTAAACAAGCATGCACTCATGTTTTTCAGTCTGCTCTGCGACAGTATCGGTACCACCTTAGAAAATCTCACTTTGAAGGCAAGGCTAACAATGAAATCGCCCAAACATCTCCAGTGGAATATATTACAGATGAAGACTGGACAGCCCTTGTTAAACACCGGTCTAATCCAAAGTATCAGGTAGGCTATATATATTTGATCAGACCACGTATTGAACTTGTATTTATGTATGTGCCTTACAAGTGTATCTTCTTCTAGGCTAACTGTTTGAAGAACAAAACCAACCGTTCTAAAGTGAAATTCCAACAAACAACATGATCTCGTAGCTATATTGCACACTGCGAGGCTCTTGTAAATAGCTGCTACTTCCTTCTTTTTTTGTGCCATATTATCGTATCTATATTGACTTGATCCAAATACAGAGGAAAGCCCGTGCAGACCAAAAAGAACCTGAACCGAATGCAGTGCAAATCTTCAAGGATTGCCACACCACCAAGATGAAGGGCATGAGCACACCAGTTCAAGCCGCTGTTGTAAGTCCTTACTCCTCCTGCCTTTGAACTGATTGGTACTGTGATGTGTTCATTTAACTACTTGGTTTGCAGCCAATGTCAGTTACTCTGTTCATTTTTATACACAGCTGTCTTAACGTATCATTTCACCTTACATGGTTTAAAATAGATGAAGGATATTCTTTTGGTCTTGATCTGTAATCTAGTTGTTATGTTCACGTGCGCACACAATGATAAAATAGCATGTTTGTTTTATATCTATTTGCCCATGATATGAATGATGTCATACTATGTTCATCCTACTTTAAACCATGTCTCTTTGTCCTTAGATGTCAAAGAATGTGAGGAAATAGACAATACAGTAGGCATGCTACATGGACATATGTTCCGAAAGTGATTTTATTATGTAGTTGGCACTACAATACATGCTAATGTATTACAGTAGTTCACCAAAATAAGTTATGTATAAACATTTAACCTACTTTGTTTGTTTTTATCTCATTAGTAACTTATCTGGTACACTAATCTACATGTTCAAACTTCCAGGAGGCTATGGAACAAATGATTGAACAACCAGAACCACCTGAAGGTGACGAGGCTACCACATGCACAATGTCAACTCTTGCTGCAGTGCGTCAGTATCTCTCCACTAACAGTGCAAAAAGAACCTTCCTTCGTAATTCTGGGTTGGTTGTCAAGGTAACCTCGTCCAAATCGCCTACTGAACAAAATCTTCCTGCTAGACAGAGTGATATATCTGTGCTCCAGACAGAGTGATATATCTGTGCTCCAGACACAAGTCCCCCTAATGGACGTTGTTTCGGAAAAAAGAATAGTGGTTGACAAATGTCGTCAAGATATGAATGGTTTTGAAATCAGACTATGAGACATTTGTTTCGTTGTTCAATAGCAATGGCGGAAAAAGGTGAAGATCGTGCTGCTCTATCAGATTCTACAGCCTGAAACATTAGCACTCAGGTCAAATGATCTGTGCTTCTATACATCTGATGGTGATTTTATCTGGAAGGATTGTAAACTTTATGCCAACAGGCCTTTTGTTGTATGGTTGGAATTTATTTTGTTGTGATACAACATTTATGATGCTGCTACAGGCTGTAGTAATTACGACACTATTTTTGTATAGTGTAGGTTTATCTTAGTAATGTATTTGGCCGAAAGCTTCGTAGGATCCCAGCATGCCAACATTCGTCGGGCCCATTCCAATTGGGCTAAAAACAATTACGGGCCGAAATTGGCATGTAGCCCACTAAAAATATCTGGGCCTAATTAAGCATAAGCTTTCATATTTTTGTGGTAGGCCTGTGCCCATAGTGGGCCTTTAACAGGCCTAAACATAATTTGGGCCCTTAGTAAAAATAGGCCGTTTATAGATGTAAATATCTCGAGCCCATAAAAAACATGGGCCTTTAATAGACCGAAAGTGAGATTGGGCCCTGATTGTGCCAAATAACCCACTGGTCTTTGCAGGCCGAAATGGTGGCCCATTTATGATGCGGATCTTTGACAGGCCGAAATTCGGACGGGCCGTAAATGCACTGACCTAATACACGGGCCTTTAACAGGCCGGGCTATATTATCATTATTTTTATATGGGCCGTTGATAGGCTTGATATGACGTTGGGCCACATATGGCCCATGGTTTTCTTCCGGTGTTAACAGGCCGAAAATGACAACAGGCCGAAAGTGGCCCAAATCTATACTGGGCCTCTAATAGGTCGAATGTCAGACATGGCCGAATATGACCCAAATCCTTCATGGTCATTTATGGGCCGAAAGTTTTGATGTCCTGTAAATGGGCCCAAATGAAGCAGGACCTTTAACAGGCCGGAAATACACCGAGCCGTAATTCGGCCCAATCACTTAGCAGACTATTAATGGGCCAGAAGTGACCATGGGCCGCGATGATGACAAGTTTAGTATAGGCCGTTGATGGGCCGATTTGACAGAGAATGTTGGGCCTTTAGTTGGGCCGGCCCATTATGGTCTGCAAAATGTTGTGGGACTTTAGCTGGGCCGACCCATTGCGGTATGCTAAATCTTGTGGGCCTTTAGTTGGGCCGGCCCATTATGGTCTGCAAAATCTTGTGGGCCTTTAGCTGGGCCAGCCCATTATGGTCCGCTAAATCTTATGGGCCTTCAGTTGGGCCGTCCCATTTAAACTTTATGGGCCACTTTTGGGCCCGTTCACGTGTCAACATATCCTAGGCCCATCTCGACCGTTGGATGAGTGACACCTGTGCCAACGCGGAGCTGACACATGGATCCGTCAGCCAATGAGAATTTTACACGTGGAAAATCAGCATTGGTCGTGGCTGTTAGCGGGTTATCGGATCCAAAAACGGACCCGATAGGTTAATGGCGGTTAATGGCGTCCCGTTACGGTGGATGCCACGTGTTGGTCACCCTTGATGAAAGCACTTCTATGACGCACGATTTATCGTCATGGAAGTGGACACTTCCGTGATGATAATTTTGGTAATGTCATGGAACACTTCTACGACAGCACATGTATGACTATCTTGATTCTGTCATAAAATCGTCATGGATGTACATGCATGACAGAAAATGCGACCTACTGTGAAAAACATGTATCATCACGGAAGTGTATTTTTGTAGTGTGAGTCGCAACTCATAGGACACACAGTCCTCACTGTATTCCTCTTGAGCTAAGGTCACTTAGTCCTCGCCCAATCACTCGTGGTAAGTCTTCAAGGTAGATTTCAAAAACCTTCACAGAATTGTTCACCGGCACATTGTGTACTCAGAACTTGACGCATAACCGTCTGGAAGAATGAAAATCTTCAAAGGTAATATGGGTCAGGTCACACAGATAAATCTCTTCAGTGATGCTCAGTCACTTTGGCTCTGAGTTTTCCTCGCTCAGGATTCTCTCAAAGTCGTTGGAAGATGGGTTGCTCAGTTACAACAAGTGTCAGTTTCTCTCGGAGCAGCCAACCAACAAGTGGTTGTGGGGGGCGGCTATTTTTAGCCAGGGGCCACCCGACATGAATTTTCATAAATGCCCTTCTCTGATTCGCCAACTGCGAGTATTAGGATCCACTCGACAGCTGGCACGCGTCGCAGCAACGATCGGAATTTGAACTCTCAAATTCGCCGGGGCACTCAATTTCCTCACTTTTAGGTAGAACGCATTGGCAAACTCCTAACTCCTTAGCATGAACAAATTTGTCAACGACCAGATGAACTTTGTCACTATCACTAGCAATTGCGTCAGCTGTACTGGAGATTTCCAAAGGCTTCACTCGAAGCGGCTTTTGTGTATAGGTTTGTGCATCACTTTGGAAATGTGAAATATGATTCATCTAGACCCCCTATGACAGTATAGTTTTTCCTATGACTCGAATAAGAAGAAAAGAAACTATGAAAACAAAGTCTTCAAGCTTCAAAGTCTTCACATCAATTTCTTTAAAGGCCGTATCGATTTCATCACCAATTTCTTCACTTGAAGAAATACATTTTTAGGAGTCGTCTTCCATGTGTTATCCAAATCTTCTAGGACTCTGTCTCCTGTGCATACTCACAAACTCATTAGTTCCTCAACCTATTCGTCTTTAATACTCCAAAACCACTAAGGGGCACTTGATGCACTTACAGTTACCGAGGGTGATTCCTCTATCACCACCTCCGGTGATGCCTCTGTCTAGCAAACCCTCAAGTGTGAACCCATCGAGAATGATTTCTTCAAGTTCACCTCGACGGTTATATCAAGTTGGAATCCAACGAGGGCAACTCGTCAGATTCCCCTTGATATTATGGACACACGGTTACCATGTTTTTACATCAATCCCTTGTTGAAGTCGGGTCCACCCCGAGGGGAACCCGCGAGAGATGTGAAGTCGAGTTGACCGTGAGGATACCCGCGAGATAATTATGCGGCACAGCCGGGCAGGCAGACTGCCCCAGGAGAGGGATGGGCCTGAACCTTGCCGTAAGTCCGCCAGACGGGGCAACGGGATCACTGATCGTCTCCGCGAGCCCAATACACTAACGATTTGCATATGAGATCTGAGTAGGCCTTTGGCCTTTTCACACTAACCACCATGCGGGATAAGTTTTAGGCACTCGGCGTCGCACATTTCTTCCAAAAATTCTGTTAGACATCTAGTTCAGCAGTGTGGTATGGTCGGATCGCGCCATCCAGGATAGAGGTGGTGCTGGTATCGACCCTTCTCGCAACAATCCAGAGTGCAAAGGGCGATGGGCCCAAGACCCCTGAGTGCTCAGGATGTAGACTGGTGGGGACCTCTCTGCGGAGCCTAGGTAGGACTACGGCATGTCGATCGGTCTAGGCCAGGCATGACCTGGAAAAGTGTGTCCGGCCAGAGTTACTCGAGCGTGGGTAAGTTGGCGCACTGCTGCAGGGAAGTTATCCATTCGAATAGTCGTGTCCATGGTAATAGGATGCTCGGAGTTTTATCCCGATCTACTACAACTAGAAATGGATACTGTGTTACATTAATTAATATTTTATCTCTGGGATCGCTTTCTTGCAGGGATTTGAGGAAGGATCCCTGGGCTTTGCCACTACATACTTATTGCCTTATTATATGCTACTAATCCGCACTCTTCTAATGCTACAAGACACTGCAAGATGCTAGCCTTCGATAGACTAAGCTTTCCCTCTATTCTGGCATTTCTGCAGTATAGTCCACGGATACAACCCCTCTTTTGATACCGATGCATATCTAGCATAGTTCTGATGTAAGTCTTGCGAGTACTCTATATAAGTACTCAGGATTGCTTTGCTACCCCTTATAACCCATACCCGGATGCTGCGAACAGATGACAGAGCCCCGGAGCGAGCCGACCCTGTCGATGACTACTACTCCACCGACGGATCCTACTACTACATGGAGACCGGCGACGAGGAGTAGTTTGGAGGCTCCTAGGCAGGAGGCCTGCGCCTTTTCGATCTAGTTCTCGTTGTTTTGCTCAGCCTTCTTAGGCCAAACTTGTCTAATTGTGTCTATACTCAGATATTGTTGCTTCCGCTGACTTCTATCCGAGCCCTCGAGGACCCTGGCTTGCAATATAAAGCTTGTATTATTTTATTTATTTTGTGTCTAGAGCTGTGTTGTGATATCTTCTCATGAGTCCCTGGGCTTGCTCGTGCGTGTTTGCGTGTATGATTAGTGCATGGTTGAGTCAGGGGCGTCACAAGTTGGTATCAGAGCCAACTCATACGTCTCCAACGTATCTATAAATCTTTATTGTTCCATATTGTTATATTATCATTCTTGTATGTTTTACAATCATTTTATAGCAAATTTATAACATTTTTTGGGACTAACCTATTGACATAGTGCCCAGTGCTAGTTGTTGTTTTGTGCTTGTTTTTTACTTTGCAGAATATCCCTATCAAACAGAGTCAAAACATAGCTAAACTTTTTGGAGATTTTTTTGGACCAGAAGACAACTTGGGAGCAAAGGAAGCACCTTGGGGAGGCCTGTGGGGCCCACAAGACACCAGGGCGTGCTAGAGGCCCCTGGCATGCCTGACGGATTTTCGGACCCACTGGGGTCTGCTCCACCGCTTCTCATCTCTATAAATGCCCAAATATTCCAAAAAACCCAAGGGGAGTCGACGAAACACAATTCCAGCCGCCACAAGTTCTAGAACCATGAGATCCAATCTAGAGCCCTATTCTGGCACCTTGCTAGAGGGGAACACGATCACAGAGGGTTCATCATCCTCATTGGTGGTGCTGCGATGATGTGTGAGTAGTTCACCGTAGGCCTACGAGTCGGTACGTAGTAGCTAGATGGCTTCTCTCTTTTTGATTATCAATACAATGGTCTCTTGGAGATATATTTGATGCAACAACTTATTGCGTTGTGTTTGTTGGGAACCGATGAAGTTCGAGTTATGATCAGATTTATATCCATGAATATTATTTGAGTCTTCTTTGATCTCTTATATGCATGATTATTTATAGCATCGTATTTCTTCTCCGAATCTTTGGATTAGTTAGGCCAACTAGATTGATTTTTCTTGCAGTTGGAAGAGGTGCTTTGTGATGGGTTCGATCTTGCGGTGTCCTCACCCAGTGACAGAAGGGGTAGCGAGGCATGCATGTATCATTGCTATTAAGGATAAAAGGATGGACTGTATTCCTACATGAGTAGATCTTTTCTACATCTTGTCATTGTTCTAATTGCATTACTTTGTTTCTCCATAAACCTAATTAACTAGATGCATGCTGGATAGCGGTCGATGTGTGAGTAATAGTAGTAGATGTAGGCAAGAGTCAGTCTACTAATCTTTGAAGTGATGCCTATATTCATGATCATTGCCTTGGATATCATCATAATTATTTGTTCTTCCATCAATTGCCCAACAGTAATTAGTTTTCCCACCGTGTGCTATTTTCTCAAGAGAAGCCACTAGTGAAATCTACGGCCCCCGGGTCTATATTTTATCATATTTTCTTTTCGATCTATCTTTAACCGCATTTGTTTTATTCATATCTATTTATCCAATCTACCAAAACTATATCTATCTTTTTACCAAGGAGGGATTGACAACCCCTCTTACGCGTTGGGTTGCAAGTATTTTTTCTTTGTGTGTGGGTACCGTTTACATAGTGTTGCTTGGTTCTCCTACTGTATTGATACCTTGGTTTCACAACTAAGGGAAATACTTACTATAGCTGTGCTACATCATCCCTTCCTCTTTGGGGAAATACCGATGCAGTCTCTAGCAACGTCAAAGGAATTTCTGTCGCTGTTGCTGAGGAGACATCATCGACATCTATCAGGTTCCTAATCACAAATCACATCTCCTTGCAATTTACATTATTTGGCATTTGTCTCTCATTTTCATCTCCCCGACTTCACAAAAATTTGCCTTTTTATTTGCCTTATTTTTCGTTCACCTTTTTCTTGTCAGATCTATCTTTTTGCTTGCAATCTTGTTTGCATAGTCACGATGTCTCAAGAAAATACCAAATTGTGTGATTTTTCCAATGCCAATAATAATGATTTTATTAGTACTCCGATTGCTCCTCCTGCCACAAGTGCGGAGTCATGTGATATTAATGACGCTTTGTTGAATCTTGTTATGAAAGATCAATTTCCCGGTACTCCTAATGAGGATGTCACGTCCCATCTAAACACATTTGTAGAATTGTGTGATATGCAAAAGAAAAAAGATGTGGACAATGATATTGTGAAGTTTAAATTGTTTCCTTTCTCTTTGAGGGATCGTGCAGAACTTTGGTTTTTTTCTTTGCCTCACAATAGTATTGATTCTTGGGATAAGTGCAAAGATGCTTTTATTACTAAGTATTTTCCGCCCGCGAAAAATATTCCCCTAGAACTCAAATCATCAATTTTAAGCAACCTGAGCATGAACATGTTTCACAATCTTGGGAAATAATGAAATTGATGCTAAGAAATTGTCCTACTCATGGTTTAAATCTTTGGATGATTATACAAAAAAAATATGCAAGATTGAATTTTGTTTTTAGAAATATTTTAGATTCCGTTGCGGGTGGTACTTTTATGGAGATTAATTTGGGTGAAGCTACTAAATTTCTTGATAATGTTATGGCAAATTATTCACAATGGCATATCGAAAGAGCACCTACTACTAAAACAGTTAATTCGGTTGAAGAAATTAGTACTTTGTGTGAAAAAGTTGATGCTCTTATGTAATTGGTTGCTAGTAAAAATGCTCCTATTGATCTTAATGATGTGCCTTTGTCTACTTTGATTGAGCAAAATAGTGATCCCACATATTTGAATTTTGTCTCGCGAAACAATTTTAATAACAATTCTTATAGAGGTAATTTTAATCCTAGGCCTTTTCCTGGAAATTCCTCATAATTATGGCAATTCCTATGGAAATTCTTCTTACAATAATAATAGGAACCCCTCTGATCTTGAGACTAATATTAAAGAACAATGCTCAAAAAGTTTTCAACACTATGATAGAAGAAAAGTTGAATAAGATTGATGATATGTCTAGAAGCATTGATAGAATTCCCCATGATGTAGAAAATATCAAGATTAAAATTTTTCAACCTAAGATTGATTTGAATGAACCAATTGAATCTTTGTATGTTTATATGGATGAAATTAAGAAAAGAACTGCTATGCTTATAGCTAAAAGAGAATTTTTAGAAAGGGTGTTTTCTGCCGATTGCTTTCATAAAAATGATGAAGATCTGAAAATGATTGGTGTTTCTTCTATTCATTCCTTCTTTAGTAACATTAAAATTGATGATAAAGGGACTAAAGAGAGTCAACTTTAGCTAGAAGGCGTCCCGATGATTCAGAGGGTGAGATCTTGTTGAAAAAATTGATATAAGTGGGTTTGGAGAGGTCAAAACTTTAACTAGTGATGTGTTGACTCTTTTGGATTAGAAAGACTTTAATTATGACAATTGCTGACTGAATGTATTTCTTTTTTGCAATCCATGATAAATTCACCCCATGCCTATGAACAAAATAAAGCTTTTACTAAACATATTGTGGATGCCATGATGAAAGATTTAGAAGAAAAGTAGGAATTAGAGATCTCGTTTCCTGGAAAATTATATGATGAGTGGGAACCTTCCTTTAAAGTCAAAATCAAAAATTATGAGTGTTTTGCTTTATGTGATTTGGGTGTTAGTGTTTCCACAATTCCGAAATCTTTATGTGATGTGCTTGGTTTTACCAATATTGAAAAATGTTCTCTTAATATGCACTTGGCAGATTCTACTATTAAAAAGCCTTTGGGAAGAATTAATCATGTTCTTATTCTTGAAAATAAGAATTATGTGCCCATAGACTTTATTGTTCTTGATATTGATTGCAATCCGTCTTGTCCCATTATATTTAGTAGACCGTTTTTACGCAATATAGGTGCCTTGACTGGTATGATAGAAGGGAATATTAAATTTCAGCTTCCACTAAGAAAGGGTATGGAACACTTCCCTAGAACAGGAATTAAGCCACCATATGAATCAATCATGGGGGCATCCTATGGGGCGAAAACTAAAGATGACAATACTTGAATCTATGCATTATGCCTAGCTAGGGGCATAAAATGATAGCGCTTACTGGGAGGCAACCCAATGAACTAAATTTATGTTTTGCCTTTTTATTTCTATTCTTGAGTGTTCTCACTATTATGCCACTGTTATGATTGTGTTTTTTATGTTTTAGTTAGTGTTTTTGCCAAGTAAAGCCTTTGGGATAGCTTTGGGTGATAGTTGATTTGATCCTATTGAAAAACAGAAACTTTTGCGTCCAGTAACAGAATTGTTTAAATTCATAGAAGTGACGAAAAATTCTAAGTTTTTTTTTCAAAAGATTGACATACAAATTTCTTCTATTGTCCTAATTTTATAGAATGTTTGGAGTTACAGAAGTATGAGTAAAATTCGCATCTTTACAAACTGTTCTGTTTTTGACATATTCTGTTTTGTTTGCATTGTGTGCTTATTTTGATGAATCTATGGATTGTATTGGGGGGGTATAAGCCATGGTAAAGTTATAATATAGTATGTATAGTGCAAAAACAAAATATGAATGGGTTTTCAACAATACTTAAAGCAAATATTGGTTTTATTATAATAACGGATCTCATGAAGGTTTTGTTAAGTTTTGTCTGATTGAAGTTTTCAAGTTTTGGGTGAGGTCTCGATAGATGAAGGAGTAAGGAGTGAAAAGAGACTAAGCTTGGGGATGCCCCTGGCACCCCAAGTTAATATTCAAGGAGAACCAAGCAACTAAGCTTGGGGATGCCCCGGAAGGTATTCCCTCTTTCTGCTCACAACCATCGGTAACTTTACTTGGAGCTATATTTTTATTCGTCACATATCATGAGTTTTGCTTGGAGTGTCTTGTATTATATGAGTCTTTGTTTGTTTTGCTTTTTATTTTGTCAGAATTATCCTTGCTGGACATACCTATTTGAGAGAGCCAAAATTATGTTATGATTTCTTAAAATTGCTCTATGTGCTTCACTTCAATTTTTTGAGTTATGGAATTGCTCTAGTACTTCACTTATTTTTTTGAGCATGGTGTGATTTAATATTTTTAAAGAAATACTCTCATGCTTCACTTAGATTTATTTTAAGAATTTTTTTAAGAAATTCTCTCATGCTTCAATTATATTATTTTGAGAGATGAAAAATTTTATGCTCATGTTCTTCACTTTGTTGAGCTTATCAAAAGCAATTGCAACATAGCATATTAGTCCCAAAGTGATAGATATTCAAGAGGGATATATTAAAAACTTTCATGAAGATCATTGGACAAAATAAACTTGATTCTTTGTAATCGTTTTGAGATATGATGATAGTAATATGTGAGCCATGTTGGTGAGTAACTGTGATTTAGTAAGAATATTGGTGTTAAGGTTTGTGATTCCCTATGCAAGAATGAAAGTCAATAGTTATGCAATGAAATTACATCCTACTTGTGGTGCATTATTCGGTGTAATTATGCTTAATGCTCGCTTATGTGAATTTTCCTTTCTTGGTTGGTTCCTTCTCAATCTATTTGCTAGCCTCCATTTGTATTAAGTTGGAATACTACTTGTTCATCCAAAATTCTTAAACCCAATTTTGCCATATGAGTCCACCATACCTACCTTTATGCGGTATTTCCATGTCGTTCTAAGTAAATTTGTATGTGCCATCTCTAATTTTCAAAATGAATTTACTTTTTTTGTGCCCGTACCGCTCATGAAGCGGCAGGGGGTGGCCAATATTTTTCCATGCTAGATGTGTTATTCTCAAGATGAGTGTTTATTCACTTGTCATTGCACGAGAGTATGGCGGTAATAGGGATGCCTAGTCCTTTATCAAATAATAAATTCTTTGGAAAGTGATGGTATGGAAGGCATACGTGGATATGGCTAGCCATGGATTGTGAAAGAATGGTGGAAAAAGGAATAAACTTTATTTTTTGTTTGGGAACCGCCTATGATGTATCTAGCATGGAAAGTATTGGGAACTACTCAGTCGTTTTCGTTGACGGTAAAAGCATGCCTCTCAAAAAATATATCTCTTAATTTGAGCTTTCAGCTCTGGCACCTCTAAAAATCTCTGCTTCCCTTTGTGAAGGGCCTATCAATTTAATTTTTTGCATTTTTTTCTTATTTGAGTCTCCATCTTCGCTAATAAAGCACCAACTAGGGAGAACTATGACCATACTTGAGCATTGGATGTAGCTAATATTCGAGTGTGTTTCGTGAATGGATCAATGATTGAGCATGATGGGCTTGGGATAACTTTATTTAGTGTTGATATTTTGAAAGACATGGTTGCTTGTTGATATGCTTGAGTATTCAAGTCTTCATGTCAAATATAGACCATAGCTTTGACCCATCTAAAAGTCCAAATGTCCATGCTACAAAAGAAAAGAATATGTCATGAACATGGTAGGCAACATTCCACATCAAAAATTCTGTTTTTATCATTTACCTACTCGAGGACGAGCAAGAATTAAGCTTGGGGATGCTGATACGTCTCCAACATATCTATAATTTTTGATTGTTTCGTGTTGTTGTATTGTCATTCTTAGATGTTCTACAATCATTTAATAGCAACTTTATATCATTTTCTGGGACTAACCTATTGACATAGTGCCAAGTACTAGTTGATGTTTTTGCTTGTTTTTTGACATCACAGAATATCCTATCAAACGGAGTCCAAACACAGCAAAACTTTTTGGAGATTTTTTTGGACCAGAAGACAACTTGGGGCAAAGGGGAGCACCTGGGGGAGGCCCGTGGGGCCCACAAGACACCAGGGCACGCCAGAGGCCCCTGGCATGCCCTGATGGGTAGTGGGGCCCACGGGGGTGAAAGTGCAACTAATCCCTGGGTAGTTTTGGTAATTGTTAACAACATATAGCTCATTGAACAAATACTCTTTCAAGATGATCATTTTGGAAAGTTCAATGATTGGCCTGGCATGGACTAGAGATGTGAACCCCTCAATATGCTAAGGACACATATTGGCAACAAGCTCAAGACTCTACATTTTCTTTTTAGTGATCCAAGAACACATTGAGTTCATAGGAAAAGCCAATACTATTAAAAGGGGATGAGGTGTTGCTTAATGGCTTGCTTGCTCAAAATGCTTAGTGATATGCTCCAAAACCCTCAGCCACTTTCTCATTTCCACATATGTCCTAAACCGAAAAGTCAAACTCGGCCCCACCATTTGATCTATACGGCACCACCGAGTTCATTTGACATAGCCACTGCCACAAACCCTAATCAGTTCAGTTTCACTGATAGGGATTTCAGTCTCACCAAGATGGGATTGCAAACTCCCTGTTTCCCTTCGTAACATTTCGGTCTCACCGAAATAAGCTATCGGTCCCACCAAGTTCATAATGCAAACTACCTGTTTCCTTTTCATAACGTTACGGTCTCACCGAAATGAGCGAATCGGTCCCACTGAGTTTGCTGACCAACTCTCTGTGTGCCTATTACTGAAATCGGTCCCACGAGTTCATGTGATTGGTCTCAGCGGGACCAGATTATGCCCTAACCCTAGCACATCGGTCCCACCGAAAAGCCCAGCGTTCGCATTTTGAATTGAATCAGTCTGACCGAGTTTCACCATTCGGTCTCACCGAGTTTGGGAATCTGTGTGTAACTGTTAGATTTTGTGTGAAGGCTATATATACCCCTCCACCCATCTTCATTCGTGGAGAGAGCAATCAGAATATGCCTACACTTCCTGCTTTCATTTTCTGAGAGAGAACCACCTACTCATGTGTTTTTACCAAGACATTCCATTCCAACCACAAGAATCTTGATCTCTAGCCTTCCCCAAGTTGCTTTCCACTCAAATCATCTTTCCACCATAGCCAAATCTGTGTGAGAGAGTTGAGTGTTGGGGAGACTATCATTTAAAGAAAAAGAGCAACGAGTTCATCATCAACACACCATCTATTACCTTTTGGAGAGTGGTGTCTCCTAGATTGGTTAGGTGTCACTTGGGAGCCTTTGTCAAAATTGTGGATTTGAACCAAGGAGTTTGTAAGGGCAAGGAGACCGCCTACTTCGTGAAGATCTACCCAAGTGAGGCAAGTCCTTCATGGGCAGTGGCCATGGTGGGATAGACAAGGTTGTTCTTCGTGGACCCTTCTTGGGCGGAGCCCTCCGTGGACTCGCGTAGCTGTTACCCTTCGTGGGCTGAAGTCTCTATCAACATGGATGTACGATAGCACCACCTATCGGAACCACGCCAAAAATCTCCTTGTCAACACTGCATTTGCTCCCGCTAAACTCCTCCCCTTTACCTTCGTATGCAATGATTTACATTCCGCTGCTATACTCTTAGAATTGCATGTGTAGGTTGATTGCTTGACTAGTGCTAAGTTTCTAAAATCTGCCAAGAATTAAAATTGGGAAAAGGCTAGGTTTTTATTTCGTCAAGTAGTCTAATCACCCCCCTCTAGACATACTTTTGATCCTAGAAGTGGTATCAGAGCTTTGGTCTCCTTTGCCTTCATTTCCATAGCTTTGGTGATCATAGCCTTGGTTTCATAACCTAGGAGAGTATGGCGTCTAGTGTGGCACCCCGGCTCAGAGCAACCGGTTTACCTTGCATTGCCAACCCAAAGATCATGTCTTCTGGCAATACACAACATCTTGGTACAGAAAATAACCGCTTTATTGAGACTAGCGGAAGCATAGTGCGATATTACATTAAGTAGCAAGGCCAGGTGGCACACTCGATGCGGCTGAACAATATGTACATTATTTAGTGAACATAAAGGGGCCTCGAGCACGACATCTACACGGCAGCGGAACAACGATGTAGCGGGACTCCATAGCACAGGGACACCGATGTGGACATGATCTAGACACGGTAGCACTCCGATCCAGTTAGACTTTCCTGAAATCTAGTATAACACGCCAGGTCAGTACATTGAATGTAATTGCAATCTCACAACAAGCATAACCATAATGAAAAAATATCATGACATTTAATCAAGTTTAAATGCAAACAACAACATGCCACTCATGCAGTGAAACCAAACTTGTGTACTAAGTCACTCATACTCTCTTACCAACGGGTTGCCTCACAACCAAATGGTGATAAAAAAGGATCACAAACTGAACCATACTCGGTTCAACGGGTTACCTTGTAACCAAACGATGATCACTCACGGATCACAAATGATACCACAACAGTCAGTCTCATTGACATCATCATGATTCAACCAGTGCATTGCAAATAACTTAGTGTGCAAGATTTCTTTATGAAAGTTGATCCATGGTTTATGGAAGTTGATCCATGGTGTGACTTACTTATGAACTGGGCCCTTATCCGCGGGCGTGGCTATCGATAGATTAATACACTATGCAGAGGTAGTGCACTGTACCCACACCACGGAACCCATGGCCTCGCACTCCCATTCAGGTGGACCAACGTCATTCCGACAGAACTCTCCCATTGCCATGACACCCTTTCGGCCACTCCGACCAACTCCCCACTAGGCTAAGTCATGGGTTGCCCCAGCGTACCAAAGGCAAATGGCCACCGTCGTGGCAAATAAACGGTCCCAAACGGGGACAAGGTACCATAACAACAATGGGCACACAAGGTTATGTCTCCTTACCGGGCCAAGGTAACGCACGCCCATAACCTTCCCTCATTGGAGGCACCGACAAGGGGCATGACAATGGGCCAACTAACGGCCTCCACATACTAAGGCAAATGTGGTTGCACTTGTCAGCCCAATTCAGTGGCACCATGACCCGATCAACTTTATGTTCAAGTTCAATTAACATCAGGTTTAACTTGAAATAAAATGCTTGAGTCACCATATGCCATGCTCATGCAACCATATGACATGCATCACATATCACTAAGAAAAAACAGATCAACCTTATCAAAGTTCTACTTGCACAAATCATCACTCAACTTACTGGTTCTTTCTTACTCGTCATTTATACTCATAACTTTTGGTTGTCATTTATCATATGAAACTCATCATGCATATATGAAAAATACTACCAATATTCATGATACCATAGTCATGTAAAAATCATTTAGTCAAACTACCCATGTTATATCTCACTAGTTCAAGTACTCATTTCTGTTAACTAAACATATTGATCATGACAAACAATTCTTGCACAAGCAATATTCATAATAATAACTATATGCCAAAATTATCATATATTCAAGTTGGAAAATCATGGATATTGGAAAGACACCATGAAAAAGTTATTGTGGCTTGCCTTAGTGCAGAGGAGCTTCACACTTCTCCTGGATGCCTTCAAGACAAGCTTCACCTTCTGAAAATACATCAAATGACAAAAAGAAAATATCAAGAACACTTCTGAAAATTACCAGAAATTCTAGACAGTAGAGAAAAATATCATCTTGGGTGTGCTGCTAGGATTTTCCAGTAAGAATACAATGCAAAAAAGAATCAACTCATTTGGACTTGTAGTTTAGGAGTTACAGCTAGTCAAAGTCCTGGTCAAAATTTGAATTAAATTTGAATAAAAGAAAAATCAGAGGGGGGTGACATCGAAGGCGTAAACCAGCAGGGCGCCACCACTCATACTGCTTCGGGCACGACTGAGTGGCTGACAGCAGGCCCCATCGGTCAGGTTGGAGGGGGAGGGGAAGAGACACATAGTCGAGCGGCGCGGCGACGATGCTTTTTCCGGCAAGGAGTGCCCGGCGATGAGATCTGAGAGGATAGGAAGGAAGAGGAGATCGAGGCGCACCTGCCCGTACCCGTAGCGTGGCTAGGGGTGGCCGAATAGGGTCGGAACGGAGCTCTCCAGCGGCGGCAGCAGGGGGAGCTCGTCGGAGATGGCAATTCCGGCGAGGCAGGGGCGGTCCAGTAGCTCCAACGGCACCAACACGCACCAGTGGTTCACCACGGACACGCTGGAGAAGTCAGTGGAGCTCGAACGACTCTTGAGAGGGAGGGGGCAGTGGATGGGGATCGCCAGCGAGCTCAGGACGGGAACGACGGCCAGAGGCCTACCCGGCTGGGCTGCGGATACCTATGGTGTCGTGGAGGTGTGGTGAGTGCGTTTGTGAAGAGAAACAAGCCCCGGAGGGCTCTATTTATAGGCGAGGCCGAGGCGGGGATCGAGAGCTCACCGGAGCTCTCTAGAGTGGCGCCAGGCGGCGAATGGTGTCAGTGAGAGAGGGGGAAGGCGCCGGGGATCACGCGGGAACTGTGGGTGAGCAGTGACGAGCACAAGAGCCCGGTACGCAACGAGCACAGGGGCATGTGTGCACTGTTGACTTGGTCGCGCCATGCCCGTGCTCGCTGCAGCGAGCTCCGGCATCGGCGAGCGCCAGGGCAGGGTTAAGGAGGTGAAGACGAAGATGGGGGCGTGGTTTGGCAAGGTGCAGCAGCCGGGGCAGCGAGCACGCGTGCCACAGAGACGCTGGCGCGTTGCAGAGCGCGTCAGCCACATGCTAACCCCCCTGGATGAACATGGACACCGTGTGAACTCTGGCATTAGGCTGAGCTAAGCAGAAACTCCATGTCTGGCATGTAGTCCTTAGTGGTTTTTTTTTGCGTGCTTGGTTTGGTCACAGGTGAGCTGTGCGAGTGGGTTTGTTCTTAGCAAGTTTCTGGACAGAAACTTGCGAGCTTTACTAAGAAAAATCTAGTGAGAATTGCTGTGCTTTGGGGTTTAGCATTCTCTTAGGAAGGTAATGAGGCTCAAAAAAGATCAGCCCCAAAAGATCAAGGAAAAATATACTTGCTGTGTAATGTGGTCATTCTGTCCAGAATAGAAATGATTTTCTATAGCAAAAATATTCCAAAAAGTTATGCAATATTTTTGCTCAGCGAGCTGCCCTAGGGTTCAAAGAATATTTGTGAATTTATTCAGGATTTTAGGATCAATAAAAACAGGTGTTGCTTTGGAGTATACTTCTCTGAAGTGATTTGCAGGGAAGAAAATGAATATTTTTCTTTTATGAAAAATATTCCTTGGGATTTTGATGGAGTTTTTCAGAGAAGGAAAGATGAGCTAGGGGTGGATGGGTCACTTGGGTGAAAATCAAGGGTAGGACCAAGTGTTCAAGTCCATTTGAATTGATTCAAAACTCCAAAACCAAAGCAAATGCAAAAGAAAGTCCAGAAAAAGAGAGAAGGCAAATCTAGGCTGTCACATCTAGTGAGGGAAATTTCCACCATAGAGGTCCTTACTGTGATGGTATTGATTTTTCTATTTGGAAACATAAGATGAAAAGGAATATTCTTGGACATAACCCCGCCGTTTGGGCTATTCTGTGTATTGGTTTGCAAGGTGAATTCTTTGATGGGAGAGAACCGAATCATGAAGCTACCGTGGAAGAATTGAAGATGCTGCAATACAATGCTCAAGCTTGCGATATCCTTTTCAACGGATTGTGCCCCAAAGAATTCAACAAAATCAGCCATCTTGAGAATGCAAAGGAAATTTGGGATACTTTGATTGACATGCACGAAGCTACCGACTTCGTCAAGGAATCCAAGTTGGATGTACTTCAAAGTCAACTTGACAAGTTCAAAATTAAGGATGGTGAGGGTGTTGCTGAAATGTACTCTAGGCTTGCTCTCATCACAAATGAGATTGTCGGCTTAGGAAGTGAAGAGATGACCGACAAATTCATCATCAAGAAGATCCTAAGAGCCTTGGATGGAAAATATGATACCATGTGCACTTTGATCCAAATGATGACAAATTACAAAGACCTCAAGCCAACCGAAGTCATTGGAAGAATTGTTGCTCATGATATGTCACTCAAGGATAAAGAAGAGCTTCACAACAAGTCTAGTGGTGCTTACAAAGCCTCATGTGATGCTCCTACATCATCAAGTGAGAAACAAGCCTTCAATGAATAATTGAGCTTAATGGTGAAGAACTTCAACAAATTCTACAAGAATAGAGGCAAGGAAAGAAGTTCCAAGTCAAGGTCCTACAATGACAAAAGATCTTCTAGTCATGAGCGAAATTGCTACAATTGTGGAAGACCCGGACACTACTCCAATGAGTGTACGACTCCCTACAAAAGAAGGGAAGACTCACCTAAAAGGAGAAGCAATAGGAAGAATCACCTCTAAGAGAGATAAGGAGTAGGGATGATCACTATGATCGAAGAACCTCTCAAAGAAGCAAGGATTAGGAAAGGAAGGACAAGTCATCAAGGAGCTACACAAAAAGAAGACATCAAGCTCATGTTGATGAATGGGTATCCGGTTCCGACTCCGACCACCACTCCGAGAGAAGTTATCACTCCAACTTCGAATATACTCAAGATGAAGGTGTTGTCGGTCTAGCACTTTAACCAACTCCTAGACATATTTGAGTCACCAAGTGAAGGAATAGCAAGATGCTTTAGGGCTAAAGTCCCCAAGGTATCACACCCCGAGTATGTTGATTTCAATAGTGATGAAGATGATTTGCTAGTGTTAGGACCCCGACTAAATGGCACACCGATCTAGCATGTAACACCTCATATCACTTTGCGGCCTCATGCACGGTATTCCCACGGGTGTCGCCTTACCAGGCCCGGGACCGTCTGCGCCTTTTGGCACACATATATGATAGTGTCGCTAGCATCCATATGACAAGGAGCCCGGGCTGACATGGCTAGTCGTGAACCCAAAGTGGCACTAACTTACAGGGACAGGCATACCTGACCCAGCAACGAACGTGTCGATCATCAGCGAGTGAATCTGGGCTGTAGCAACTGGGCTAGCAGGACTCCGGTAAACCGGGCTGTAGCAGGCTAACAGGACTCCGGTAGACACCGCGTGACATTTCCCCAAAGGGAGAGACACAGGAACGAAGGACACATGCCGGCCAGCCTAAGTGTTCCGGAGCAGTAGCAAGCTACCAAGGCTCAGTGGAAACACTAGGAGACATTTCCCGGTAAGGGAGGCTACCAAGGATAAACAACTAGATAGTCAGATCCCACACATACCAAGCATTTCAATAACATACACACAATATGCTCGATATGTGCAAATACAACATGGCATCACAACATGACTCTACAACCCAAGTATATATTCAATAGGCTCCGAGGAGCGAGATGTTACAAACATGGGTCTCCTGACCCAACGTTTAGAGCATACAAGTCAAAGCACAAACGGAAGCTTAACATGTCTGGGTACAAACATCTATAAATGAAAAGGCTGAGAGGCCTGACTATCTACCAGATCCCACCGAGGGCACAAGATCGTAGCTGAGGTAACATGCTAAACATCGAAGTCCATGTGGAACTACTAGTGAGGCTGAAGTTTCTCTGCAAAACATAAAATAGGCAAACGTGAGTACAAATGTACCCAGCAAGACTTACATCAGAACTATCTACTTATGCATCATTATCAACAAAGGGATGGTGGGGTTTAACTGCAGCAAGCCAGCTTTGACTCGGTGGCTATCCTGAACTACGACTGCAAGTAACTCTTTTAAGGTCGCGTACACGAGTCCACATATTTTCACCATATCAATACACCACTATGGACCCGCTCCCGTCTCCCTACGAGAACGCCATCCATAGCACTCACGCTAATCTTGCGCATTTTAAAGTATCCACTTTCACTTGTCTATGAACTGTACAGGCAACCCAGAAGTCCTTTACCGCGGACACGGCTATTCGAATAGATGATGTTAACCCTGCAGGGGTGTACTTCTTCACACACGCTCTCGCCACTTATCGCCATGTACACGTCATGTATCTCGGCAACCTTCAAGCGGAAGCCTCGCGAGGGTGTCGGCCATGGCCTACCTAAACACTCAAGTCTCTAGTCTAGGTTTATCGCCTATTCAGGTTCCATCCGCAGGGAGTCCGACCGAGGTTTCCACATACGGCCCCGAACGATGTGTACAGGGTTCCGCGACACCAAATGGGCGCCCGGCATACCCGGCCACGTGCCTACCACATCACAGCCCACCCCTCCGGTCAGCGTTGCCCACGGCCTCCAGCATACAACAAACACGAGAAACTACTTGCAACTCCTGGACAGAGGACAAGGGTGGTCAAGACGCCGAGAGGGTCAATTAAAGATCCCAATGAGTGATAGTAGCTGTTCATGGATTACAAACACAGAACTCAGTTCCTGAGGACGGCTTCAATGAGACAACCCACCATGTACTCCTACATGGCCTCTCACCGCTACCTTTACCAAATCCTGTTCACACACTTAGCTCATACACAGTAGGACATATTTACACACCTCCGATTCATCCCCGATGAATCAGACCTGACTCAACTCTAAGTAGTAGCAGGCATGACAAACAAGCATGAACGAGTAGGCACATCAAGGCTCAAACAACTCCTACTCATGCTAGTGGGTTTCATCTATTTATTGTGGCAATGAAAGGTCATGCAGAGGAAAAGGGGTTCAACTACCGCAGCAAGTAACAAACGAATCGTTGTTGTCCTAATGCAGTAAAAGAGAGCAGGAGCGAGAGAGTGGGATTGTATTGGAATGAACAAGGGGGTTTTCCTTGCCTAGTACTTCTGAAGATAATATAGTTCTTCATTGGTGTCATCGATCACATCGTCGGTACACGTCTACTAAGAGGGGACAAGCACCGACAAACAAAGAAGAAACACAATCAATGCAATGCACAATATGATGCATGATCATGACATGGCAATATGCTGTGGTTTGAGCTAATGCATCTAGCAGCAGGTTAAATGGAGTTGGTTTGAACCCTGGGTTCAAATTCAAACTCCATATGTGAGGGTTTAAATGCCATTTAAATGGTTTGACCCAAACAGTAGTCATAACTTGATCTAACATGCATGAAAATGGCACAAATGGAAATATTGGATTTTTCTGATCATTTTTCATATATAATTTATCTCATTTGGAGTTACGGTTGAATTTATATGAATTTTAGAAGTTTTGGGTATTTCTGGAATTTTCTAAATTATTTTAAATCCAGAAAATTATTAACTGTGTCAGCATGACATTAGCACTACGTCAGCAGGTCAATGGGGCTAGTCCAGGTCAAACCTGACGTCTGGGGTCCACACGTCAGTGACACATGAACTAATCCCGGTCAAACCCAGCGCTGACTGGGGTTTGACAAGGTGTAGGGCCCACTGTCACTGGTTGTAGGGTGCTTAGCTGGCTGGGTTAGCTCCTAATGACAGAGCCACATCGGCTCGCCGGAGTTTGGCCGGCGGCGACCATTCCGCGCGACGGAGCTGCTACTGGGCGGCGCTAGGGGCTGCATTTAGGTGCGGGGAGACCACCAGGAGGGAGCCCGTGCTCTTCCGCATCCAACAAAGCAGGAAGGAGCGGGCAGGGTGCGCCGTACTCGCCGGAGTCGAGCTCGCGGCGGCGGCCGGAGCTCGGGCGAGCTCGGGGTCGGCGTCAGGGAGCACAACAGAGGGTTCAGAGGGGTGCTATGGCCTCCTGGGGGTGCATTGAGCATGGCTGCGCGCTCGGTTGCAGCTCTAGGCAATGGTGGCTACGACGGCAACATGGTCAGCGGTGGCCGGAGATCGGGCGCAGTGGGAACAGCGGCTACGGCGGCCAAACGAGCACGGGAGCTAGGGGAGAAAGAGGAGCTCACAGCGAAGCCGGAGGAGGTCTCAGCGGGATCGGGGACGCGTCGGAGACGACGAACGGGCACCGGCGATCTCGGCGACCGAGAGGTTGAAGACAATGGCATTGATGGCAAAGTAGAGCTCCCGGCGATGTGTGGCTCGACGAGGAGGACAAAGGCGACGAGGCGGATCGCTGGGGCGCATCGGAGAGGCGGGAGGGAGGCGGTGGATGCGGCTATGGCGAATGGCGGCGACGGGCTCCGTTCGGTCGCGGGAGGGAGAGAGATCAGAGGAGGATAGGGACGTAGGGAGAAGTGTACGTGGCGCCAGGGAGGTGCGTGGCATCTCCAGGGGGTCGGGGAAGTGAGCAGAGAGGCAGGAGGTGGCGGCATGTGCGCGCGTGCAGCGGCCACACACTCTGCCTACTTGCTCGGGGAGGAAGACAACACAAGGCGCCAGGTGGGCTGGGCCAACGAGCTGGGCTGCACAGTGCTGGGCCTCTGGGCTGTAGGTAAGCGCCAGATAAGCTTTCCTCTCTCTCTTTTATTCTGTTTGTTTCTATTTTCTAATTTTGCAGTTTGTTTCTGATTTAGTAAAAACACCAAATCATTTCTATAAATCCTGAAATTAATTATGGGCAATAACTGAATTATCTCAGAGGCCCTTAGCTATTTCCAGAATTGTTGGAGCATTTAATAATATTAATAGCAATTAAATGCCCCAATTCAAATATTTATGACTTAAATTCAGTGCCCAACTTGTTACCTAAAAATGTTCATTATTTTTGGTATGGATCAAAACCATTGCCAAAAATATCAAACATCAAAGAAGAGCATTTTGGGTTCTTGAATGCAATTTATTTAAGCTGGACCTATTTGGTTTTGAAAGTGCTTGGGTTTGATCATCCCCCATTTCAAAGTTTCATAGAATTTAAACATGATGCACACATGAAGCTAGCCTAGTGCATTGGTAGAAGCTAGGGATGTGACAACTCACCCCCACTAAACAAGAATCTTGTCCCGAGATTCAAGCGTAGGGTAAGATGAAAGGGGAACACAATCTAACACAATCTTCACGATCCAGGGTGCACTTTATAAGAACGTTGATTCGATCACCATCATTGTCTCGAAGTCTTGCTCTGGGAACTTCAACCAACATGGCAACAAGAGGAAAGGAAAAGCTTTAGAAGGATCAAGCTTCTCGAAGATCGAACAACTCAGGATCAACTCACGGAGTGAGACATTGAGACATCTCTCGAGCTGAGGCACGAAACATACATCTAGGGGGATGGCGTGAGACAAATGACGAAGGTTCACTAGGTAGGCAACAATCCCACACTTAAGAAGGTGGTGAGCGGTTGTCAACATAGCGAGGAGTTGAACTGTCATGATACCATAACGAGACATCTTAGAGGAAGGCAATTCGTAGATTATTACCCTAAGTGGCAAAAAGAATTACCTTTGAAATAGAGATCATTGAGACTCTCTAAACCAGCCTAGGGCAATTCTCGAGCAATCGTTTGAAAGAGTACGAAAGGATGACATACTCGGACCAGAATGGACGATGTGGATTATCTTGTTGAAGACAAAGCAATGGATGACTTGCTTATCATCGGAGATGGATGGAACCCATGGTAGAATGGCACATTGGCGGTGCAAGCTGGGAACGAAATGTAAATGCTGGGAATGACTCTGGTAGCTAGGGAGAACCCAACAATAGAGAGTGAATCCACAGTTTAAAGGGTTATAGCATAACCGAGGAAACTGAGAGCACTATGCAATTAGTGCCGACGATAAAACCTAGCACTTGCGCGTGCTCTCAAGAACTTGAGCATTTCCATATTCATCAAGGTTTTGCCAATATCCGTGACAAGGATCCTGGCAACACAACATCCTACCATGATGAATGGTGATGGACGATGCAGATGCAAAAGGAGATAACACTTTCTCAGATTTCACCTTAGCAAAGCCAAGGAAACAAAATCTAGATGGTCGACCGAAAAACATTTAGCACTCCGCTTCTAATGTTCTCCTTGATGTGCTAGCGCAACCCATATGTTAAAATGGTTTGGTACCCATAATCATCAAGTAAAAGGTCGGACTTCGGGAGCACAAGAATCCGTAAGGATTAACTATAGAGGTAAATCCTACGAAATCCTCGTGGGGAGGTGGCCAGCTTTCTTCAACCGAGATACTACAGTAATAGGTCTTCCGGCTGGGTGTTTTGGCCACGACATCCACTTTACCAGTTATCGAGAGACCAATATTATAGTTCTTGGAAAATGCTCCAACCGTCATATCTACCTGAGATTCAGATCTGGTTGATAACAGGATATTCCAGACTCATCAAGTCTAGGAATAAAAATGAAAGTTTGCAACACAAATCGACAAGACGACGTTGCGAGATTCTCGGGAAATGGACTATA
This sequence comes from Triticum dicoccoides, assembly GCF_002162155.2. Lineage (NCBI taxonomy): Eukaryota > Viridiplantae > Streptophyta > Magnoliopsida > Poales > Poaceae > Triticum > Triticum dicoccoides. Next base: position 322,656,901 of record NC_041387.1, on the reverse strand, counting down.
GTAGTAAGCTCCAAAACATGACCTGGTTCTACTAGAAACATGTGAACACGTTGTCCCAGACAAGCATGGCCATGTAGTAGTCTTATAATTAAACACTACCGAGTTCAGGTGGGAACCATCATCTAGGATATCGAAGTCCTTGCGTAAGTCTAGCTCTTAAGAAGGAACTCCTTCTCCTTGAACAAATCAATCAGTGGCTTGGTGTGCTAGGGATACATATAGAATGAAGGTTGCAAGTCTCCGAACCACAGAATACTTCGCACGTTTGCATGACCGATTTGGGATGATTCCAAAGGAAGCAACATTGACTTTTTCGAATTCACAGCGGCAAATTGCATCAAATGCACATGAACTGGAGGAAGTCACTCTTAGATCCGAGCATATGCTTTATGAGCGGGTCATGAAGAATGCTTATAAAATTTTCCAATACTAGCTGGATGTTCAACACGATTCATGGGGAAGATAAAAATGTTGTTGATGGGCCCGACAACAATTTTATCCAGGTTTCCATATGGATGAAATACCACAAATATGTGAGCAAGGTGATAGCATTGGTCAGGCCAAAAGATATAATGGTGTATGCTCAAGGGGTCAACCACGAGTAAGACAACATTATGAACATCGTTGGTTCTGATTTGATTTGATGATAGCCCACACTCAAATCAAAGACTGGGTAAGACCATGGCTCCAACAATTTATAACGAAGATCAATCGATGAAGATATCATCTTTCTCCAACACACACAATTATAACCCTTGAAATGAGCTAAGTCGGACAAAGCTTTTATCTTCCAACTCTCCAAATTATTGTTTAGCTTAACCAACTAGCTCAGGGGGTAACCAACACATATTCTTGGAGAATGGCTGGTTTACAAGAAACCAACTTGATCACGAACTCAACATAGCGGTCAGGTGACAACCTGGTAACACTTCCGAGAAGAAATTCGGAAAATCACGAACCACCGATATGTTACTAAGCTCGAGAACAATCTTGCTTTTCAGGCAAGATGATATGATCAAACGAGCAAGGGATTGACACAATCTGAACTCATTGATCGAAGAGTGCACCAGGGATATGGACTAGGTAGCACGATCAACCTTAGGATGGTGATTTAATAACCAACATGATAAGGATGTAATTATTGTCCTTTAACTACCAAGCAACGGAGTTGCTAGGAGTATAGATTTCACACATCATGATTCACTTGTCGGCACTCCGGTTGTGACCACGGAACCGAGAAATGAATAATGATGGCGAGAGGTATCACTACGTCGAGAATCCATAAGAGAAGGTGCAACCCTCACGACGTTCCAAACATAAAGTGGGTAATACTTTAGGGTAGAACAGAACAAAAGCTGGATTAGCAATTTGTTCTGTGGAATACAACTGCTTCGACCCAATCCTGGATATGGATGAGGCACTGGAGTTTGTTTCTCCTAGTCTTTCTGGAATAGAATGGCTTGACGGACCATAGGAATAATAGACATTTATGACCACGAATGCACGACTACTCCTAACTATCAACTGATAGACGGAGATCAAAATACAACTAAGGAGGGACAACTCAAAGGAATGTATCATTTTCTGAGTTGTGGATGCATAGGTTAGTATGTCGAACAAAGCTCAACATATTTCTTCCGGATAACCCATGCGGAAAGGTAGAACTGGAAGGGTCACAACATAGAATTGAGAACTCGTCAAGGGCACTCTGGTTGTGATCTTTCGATCAGCGAGGAACTTCTGCCATAAATAGTTCATGGTATTAGGAAGAAGGAAATACCACAGACCTCGAGGACTATCGCAAAGGTTACTAATAACCTAAGGGAACTAGCAACACTATCAACACGAGGTAAGTAGGGTGAATTTTGGGCTCAAAAACCCAGGTGTAGAATACCTACTACTAAGTAGCATCACGGGATGCTTTCGGGAATGATGGCCAGATTCATCACACTGGGAACAAAAAACATGGCTAGATTACTAGGTGACTCCCTAAAACACCTAGGGTCATAATAATAAGTCCAACATATATGTCGAGGCAATAGGATACCTCAACTCAGCAATTAGTGTGGTTGAACTGGCCCAAAGGAACATCGAAACCAGAGGGAAAGGATTTGCAAGTGCATTAGATTGTTTAGAAACCTGGGATGACTCGGATAGTATAACAGCTGTAAATGCTCAAAAAGATTTGAGGCATCCTACAAAAATGGTGGCATAACCACTCGATCATCACAATATCAAGATCCTGAGACCAATTATGAACACACGAAAGTAGTAGGAACTGAACTGAGGCTTGAATCCACCAATCCTATAAGTCTACAGATTAGTAACACGTGATCCTGATAGAAAGAAAAGAAAGCCTAGTTTCTTAACCCCGTAGGAAAGATAGGATGACTCAGATCAGAAGGCATAAGGTAAAGGAGTAAAAAGAGCCTTACGTTCCCATCCCACAATCAATTCCCCTACATATAACTAAAGCATTTCTAGACTCAACTTCGACCAATTTGGCTTGGTAATCCTACAAGCAGTCAGGCTCTGATACCAAAGCTGTTAGGACCCCAACTCAATGGCACACCGATCTAGCATGTAACACCTCATATCACTTTGCGGCCTCACGCACGGTATTCCCATGGGTGTCGCCTTACCAGGCCCGGGACCGTTTGCGCCTTTTGGCACACGTATATGATAGTGTCGCTAGCATCCATATGACAAGGAGCCTGGGCTGACATGGCTAGTCGTGAACCCAAAGTGGCACTAACTTACAGGGACAGGCATACCTGACCCAGCAACGAATGTGTCGATCATCAGCGAGTGAATCTGGGCTGTAGCAACTGGGCTAGCAGGACTCCGGTAAACCGGGCTGTAGCAGGCTAACAGGACTCCGGTAGACACCGCGTGACATTTCCCCGAAGGGACAGACACAGGAACCAAGAAGGACACATGCCGGCCAGCCTAAGTGTTCCGGAGCAGTAGCAAGCTACCAAGGCTCAGTGGAAACACTAGGAGACATTTCCCGGTAAGGGAGGCTACCAAGGATAAACAACTAGATAGTCAGATCCCACACATACCAAGCATTTGAAAAACATACACACAATATGCTCGATATGTGCAAATACAACATGGCATCACAACATGACTCTAGAACCCAAGTATTTATTCAATAGGCTCCGAGGAGCGAGATGTTACAAACATGGGTCTCTCTACCCAACGTTCAGAGCATACAAGTCAAAGCACAAACGGAAGCTTAACATGTCTGGGTACAGACATCTATAAATGAAAAGGCTGAGAAGCCTAACTATCTACCAGATCTCGCCGAGGGCACAAGATCGTAGCTGAGGTAACGAGCTAAACGTCGAAGTCCACGTGGAACTACTAGTGAGACTGAAGTCTCTCTGCAAAACATAAAATAGGCAAACGTGAGTACAAATGTACCCAACAAGACTTACATCAGAACTATCTACTTATGCATCATTATCAACAAATGGATGGTGGGGTTTAACTGCAGCAAGCCAGCTTTGACTCGGTGTCTATGCTGAACTACAACTGCAAGTAACTCTTTTGAGGTAGCATACACGGGTCCACATATTCACCATATCAATACACCACTATCGACCTGCTCCCGTCTCCCTACGAGAACGCCATCCATAGCACTCACGCTTATCTTGCGCATTTTAAACAATCCACTTTCACTTGTCTATGAACTGTATAGGCAACCCAGAAGTCCTTTACCGCGGACACGGCTATTCGAATAGATGATGTTAACCCTGCAGGGGTGTACTTCTTCACACACGCTCTCGCCACTTACCACCATGTACACGTCATGTATCTCGGCAACCTTCAAGTGGAAGCCTGGCGAGGGTGTCGGCCACGGCCTACCAAAACACTCAAGTCTCTAGTCCAGGTTTATCGCCTATTCAGGTTCCATCCGCAGGGAGTCCGGCCGAGGTTTCCACATACGGCCCCGAACGATGTGTACAGGGTTCCGCGACACCAAACGGGTGCCCAGCATACCTGGCCACGTGCCTACCGCATCACAGCCCACCCCTCCGATCAGTGCTGCCCACGGCCTCCAGCATACTACAAACACCAGAAACTACTTGCAACTCCTGGATAGAGGACAAGGGTGGTCAAGAAGCCGAGAAGGTCAATTAAGGTTCCCAATGAGTGGTAGTAGCTGTTCATGGATCATAAACACAGAACTCAGTTCCTGAGGACGGCTTCAATGAGACAACCCACCATGTACTCCTACATGGCCTCTCACCGCTGCCTTTACCAAATCGTGTTCACACACTTAGCTCACACACAGTAGGACATATTTACACACCTCCGATTCATCCCCGATGAATAAGACCTGACTCAACTCTAAGGTGTAGCAGGCATGACAAACAAGCATGAATGAGTAGGCACATTAGGGCTCAAACAACTCCTACTCATGCTAGTGGGTTTCATCTATTTACTGTGGCAATGACAGGTCATGCAGAGGAAAAGGGTTTCAACTATCACAACAAGTAACAGACAAATCCTTGTTGTCCTAATGCAGTAAAAGAGAGCAGGAGCAAGAGAGTGGGATTGTATCGGAATGAACAAGGGTTTTGCTTGCCCGGAAGTTCTGAAGATAATATAGTTCTTCATTGGTGTCATCGATCACATCGTCGGTACACGTCTACTGAGAGGGGACAAGCACCAACAAACAAAGAAGAAACACAATCAATGCAATGCACAATATGATGCATGATCATGACATGGCAATATGCCGTGGTTTGAGCTAATGCATCTAGTAGCATGATAAATGGAGTTGGTTTGATCCCTGGGTTCAAATTCAAGATCCATATGTGAGGGTTTAAATGCCATTTAAATGGTTTGTCTAAAAAGTAGTCATAACTTGATCTAACATGCATGAAAATGGTACAGATGGAAAGATTGGATTTTTCTGGTCATTTTTCATATATAATTTATCTCATTTGGAGTTACGGTTGAATTTATATGAATTTTAGAAGTTTTGGGCATTTCTGGAATTTTCTGAATTATTTTAAATCCAGAAAATTATTAACTGTGTCAGCATGACATCAGTACTACGTCAGCAGGTCAACGAGGCTAGTCCAGGTCAAACCTGGCGTGTGGGGTCCACACGTCAGTGACACATGAACTAATCCCGGTCAAACCCAGCGCTGACTGGGGTTTGACCAGGTGTAGGGCCCACTGTCAGTGGATGTAGGGTGTTTTGCTGGCTGGGTTAGCTCCTAATGACAGAGCCACGTCGGCTCACCGGTGTTTGGCCGGTGGCGACCATTCCACGCGGCGGAGCTGCTACTGGGCGGCGCTAGGGGCCGCGTTTAGGTGCGGGGAGACCACCAGGAGGGAGCCCATGCTCTTCCGTATCCAACGGAGTAGGAAGGAGCGAGCGGGGTGCGCTGTACTCGCCGGAGTCGAGCTCACAGTGGCGGCCGAAGCTCGGGCGAGCTCGGGATCGGTGTTAGGGAGCACATCAGAGGCTGCAGAGGGGTGCTATGGCCTCCTAGGGGTGCACTGAGCACGGCTGCATGCTCGGTTGTAGCTCTAGGCAATGGTGGCTACGGCGGCGACATGGTCAGCGGCGGCCGGAGATCGGGCGTGGTGGGAACAATGGCTACGGTGGCCAAACGAGCACGGGAGTTAGGGGGGAGAAAGAGGAGCTCACAGCGAAGCCAGAGGAGGTCTCAGCAGGCTTGGGGACGTGTCGGAGATGACGAACGGGCGCCGGCGATCTCGGCGACCGAGAGGTTGAAGACGACGGCATTGATGGCGAAGTAGAGCTCCTGGCGATGCGTGGCTCGGTGAGGAGGACGAAGGCAATGAGGCGGATCCCTGGGGCGCGTCGGAGAGGCGGGAGGAAGGCGGTGGCTGCGGCTATGGCGAACGGCGGCGACGGGCTCCGTTCGGTCGCAGGAGGGAGAGAGAGCAGAGGAGGATAGGGACGGAGGGAGAGGTGGACATGGCGCCAGGGAGGTGCGTGGCATCTCCAGGGGGTCGGGGAAGCGAACAGAGATGCAGGAGGTGGTGGCGTCTGCGCGCGCGCGGCGGCCACACGCTCTGCCTACGGGCTCGGGGAGGAAGACGATAGGAGGCGCCAGGTGGGCTGGGCCAGCGAGCTGGGCTGCACAGTGCTGGGCCTCTGGGCTGTAGGTAAGCGCCAGATAAGCTTTCCTCTCTCTCTTTTATTCTGTTTGTTTCTGTTTTCTAATTTTGCAATTTGTTTCTGATTTAGTAAAAACACCAAATCATTTCTATAAATCCTGAAATTAATTATGGATAATAACTGAATTATCTCAGAGGCCCTTAGCTATTTCCTGAATTGTTGGATCATTTAATAATATTAATAGCAATTAAATGCCCCAATTCAAATATTTATGACTTAAATTCAGTGCCCAACTTGTTCCCTAAAAATGTTCATTATTTTTGGTATGGATCAAAACCATTGCCAAAAATATCAAACATCAAAGAAGAGCATTTTGGGTTCTTGAATGCAATTTATTTAAGCTGGACCTATTTGGTTTTCAAAGTGCTAGGGTTTGATCATCCCCCATTTCAAAGTTTCATAGAATTTAAACATGATGCACACATGAAGCTAGCCTAGTGCATTGCCAGAAGCTAGGGGTGTGACAGCTAGGTGATGATGATTTACTTGTTGTCAACTCTAGTGATTAATACTGTGATGAAAATGCTATTATTCATGCTAATCAAGATGAAACGAATGACAATGATAAGAAGGATATTGAGCATCTAACTAAAGAACTAAACACTTAAGTTAGCTCATGAAACTACTTTGGAAGGTCATCGAGAACTTTTAAAAACTCATGAGAAGCTACGCTTCTAGGAGCTTAATCTTGAGCAAGAACATGAGTTCTTAAAGTCCATCAATGATGATCTTTGGAAGAAAAGTTCTTCTTACATTGCCAAGCGTTTACTCTTGTCTACTTACATGCCACAAGTAAAATCTAGCAACAAGAGTATGAAAAATTCTTCTTCTAGTAGTAACAATAATCATGCTAAATCCAATATTGTTGCTTCTAGTAGTTCTCTTGATTCCACTAATGATTCTCTTAGCCAATTTACACTTGAGCAAGAAAATAGCCTATTGAATGGAATTATAGAGAAATGTGTTTACAAGAGCCTTGCCGGAAGTAAACAATTTGAGGAAATTGTACGCAAGCAAGGAAGGCACCAGAAGAATCAAGGTGTTGGTTTTCAACGAAAGTTCAATGCCAATGGAGTTGAGTGGGAAGAAGATCAATACCCCAAGACGAAGTTTGTTCCTCAACAAGAGATGTATGATCCTACTCTCTTTAAGGGAACACGGGCTCAAGATGATCTTCCACTACAAGAGCACAAGCTAAAAGGCAAGGACAAGCTTCAAGAGGAGATTGATGCATTTGAAGATGCTCCAAATGCCTTGGTCAAGTGGGTTCCCAAGACTACATCAAGTTCTACTTCATCAAGTACATCTACAACCCCAAGGATTCCCATCAAGATGATGTGGATCCCGAAGAAGACGAACTAGAGAGTTCTTGAGGGTGACTCCGCCAACATACTTCACTCATATTTATTTTTGCAAAGACAAGTGCAAACAACTTCCACATCTTGCACTAGTTCAAGGAGTCACAAACCCTCTTGTTGGTAAGACAAGGGACAAGGTAATCTAATGCTTTCATGGACATCATCGTGTGTGTGCTTCACTCTATGTCTATGGATATCCTTGCTTGTTCCTTATGGGACTTACCCATGTAGGTATTGAAAGTGCAACTCACTCCAATGGATTGCTCCAAGTGATCTACATCAACAATGAGCATCCACATCTTCAACATCTACATCAAGTCATCATCGACAAAACCCAAGGTTAGTTCATCCCTCTTAGGGGGGATATCACATCTAGGGGGAGCTTTACTCTTAGAATTGAGCTAAAGCAACTCTAATGGTGTGAACACAACAATGCTTTACGTAAAAGTGGTAACCCCACTTGTGCTTAAATGATGAGTATGACCTATGATCAAATGTTTTCATTTGAATCCTAAGTCAATATACTCATACATAGATGACCTAGTCATCGCCAATTGCTTGATAGATGCGAGAGTGATTGTGCATGCTTTGCCACATATTTCATTTGCCATTTTATTGTGTGAGCATGTTGATTGCATACTTTTCTCATTCAAGGACATCCATTTGTTGCTTTGATTGTTTGGCTCTTCTTCTTTTGCCAAATGGATGGACAAGAATGCCTAAAAACTTCCTCTAGATATCTATGCTTTTCTCGTCTCAAACTCTATTCATGCTACATCGCAAAGATTGATCAAGTCAGATTTGAACCCTCTGGATGAGGAGCACTCAGAGTCACCGATTCATCATAGACTTAAACATCGAAAACCTCCCTGTGCATTTCGGTCTGGCCGATTCATCCTTTTCGGTCATACCGAGTTCACTGAGTTGATCTAGGTTTTCAATCTTGGTTCAACCAATTAGAACCCTTCGGTCACACCGAGTTGTAGTAACCGCTTGCGATTATGCATCTCGGTGCCACTGAGTTGTTCCACTCGGTCACACTGACAGGGTCAGGATATATATACCGGCGGGTCAAATTTTGGAAATTTCTCCGAAACCTATTCGCCCATGCGTGTCCTGCTCTACCGACTCAGGTCTCCGGATCGTCCTCTCGTCACCAGCGACCTCCTGCAGCTGGTCATTGTCGCCGTCAACGGAAATCTTCACCGCCGTTGCCGCCGTAGCGAGCTCATCACCGAGTTAGGTTATGAGTTCGACTCTTTGTGCAATCTTTTACTTCTGATTCTTAGCACAAAGACAATGCAATGTTTCTTACCAAGTATGAGATCAATCTATCCAGAGAAAACTTCCTTTAGATTAGTTTTGATTCGAAAATTCAGGGTTAGGTTTCCGCCGAACTCATCTCGGACTGACCGAGTTGTGGAAATCAATCTCACCGATTTGGCTTAGGACATTGCACTTGTAATTTTCAGTCCGACTCTTGCAAATCGGTGTGACCGAGTTCAACTCTCAGTGAAACCCTAGCAATCTTGGAGTCACCAAACTGTGTCTCGCTCTGACCGATTCCACTAGTTTAGACTCCAAAGTTGCTTTGGTGTCACCGAGTTTAACAAATTGGTAGCTCCAAAATGCTTTCTGTGGAAAACTAAAACTAAGTTTTTGACTCATTTGTTTTGCAAAAACTCTGCACTTTGTGATGCTCATCCACTCTATCTCATCTATAACTATTCACAGGGTCAGCTCTCAGTTTGCAGTGACAGAATGTCTGATCAGAGTGACAACCAGAGTAAGTCTGAGGAGCAAATGAATCTGAGTGAGGGCACCAGTCCCTCTGGCAGCTATGATGAAGGGAGCAGGAGCACTCCCAGCAACCTACCTAAAGCAATAACAAGGCATAGGAAGAAGAAAACTTTAGATTCAGAGGATGAAGATTTTGAAAGAAGAAAGTTCTAAAGAAGGAATACAGTGCTGCTGCTAACACCAAGCTTAGCTTGAAGAAGAAAGCTCCTGCCAGAAGAGTGCCAATGTCAAAGGCCAGAGCATCAACACAAGAGACAATGGAGTTTACTCTTGAGACCATAGAAGATGGAGATGGAAAGAAAAGAAAGGAAAGGGTCAGGAAAACTATTGCAAGAGTGATTGGAAATCCATCTATGGTGAGAGATTCTGCAGAAGAGGAGGAGGAAGAGCAAGATACACCTCCTGGCAAGTCTAAAAAGCTGATGGGGGATGCCATCAAGTCTGGGGCTGCTCCTTCAAAGCCCAAGACTGCCCCCAAAGCTCCAGCTCAAGCTTCCAAGTCTGCACCAAAGAGAAGCACTAGAAACATTCCTGCTGCAGAGAAGAACAAGGCCCCAGTGCCTGAGATTGAAGAAGAAGAGGAAGCCCAAGTGCTAAGAAAATTGAAGCCAAAAATACCTGATCATGATGACAATCATCCAGTAGCTGAGAATATGAAGGAGAGAAAGGATGCAGGTCTCAGATTGTGGAGACAAGAAGATTCCCATGCTGTGAGGGGAAGAACTGTTGTGGACTACAGTTTTCACACTAAGGAACATTAGGACTTCTATGAGATTGTGCTCCTAGATAACAAGCCCATTGTGTGTGACATGAAATGGGTGGACTGGAAATACATTGATGCCAATGAAGATCATTTTCCAGGAGTGCATGAGAGCTTCAGACTCAATGGAGTTGACACATTTGTGGGTCAGAAATTGACCAAGTGGAATGATGAGCTTATGATGCAGTTCTACTCAATAGCTCATTTCTATCCTGATGGCAAGATTGTTTAGATGTCTGAAGGTACAAGGTACCAATCTTCTGTTGCTGAGTGGGCCAAGCTCATTAATGCCCCTAAATAAGGTGAGAAAGACATTGATGTCTATGCTGAGCACAAGAAGGACCGCAACTCCATGGCCAACATGTACATGGAAATACCTGACAAGGCCTTGGAGACACATAAGCTAGGCTCAGTGTATTATCTGATGTCAGGATTGGCCACCATGAACACCATTCTTAGGCACACCTTGTTTCCCAAATCAGGAGATCATAGGATGATCAGAGGCCACTCCATCAACTTGCTTCATCTATTTGATTTGCTCCATAAGTTCAAAGTGATGAGTTTGATTGTTGAGACCCTCAAGAGAACAGCTGCTGACCAGAAAAGATCACGTGGGTATGCTCCACACATCCAGATGCTGATTAACTATAAGATGAGCAAAGGTGTGTATTTGCTGGACAAAGAGCACCTTCCCTTGAGGCCTGACTTTGAGGACAACACAGTTGTCATGAATGTTGAAGATCCCACATCAGTAGAGGCTCAAGAGAAGAGGCAGAAAGCAAAAGCTGAGAAGGCATCCAAGATGCCAAGTGTTGAAGAGTCTTCACGGGTTTTCCTCAAGTCAAAGCAAGACCAACTTGGATATCTTATTAAAGCTACTTTGAGGATTGAGAAAGGTTTGGCCACCCTGACTCAGAATCAAGAGAGCCTTGAAAGGATCATTGAAACAAAGTTCTATGATCTTGACTTGAAGGTGACAGAAATGCAAACAGTAGTTGAGAAGCTCCAAGAAGAGGCTTAAGAGAGGAAAGGGAAAGCAACCACAAAAGTGTTTCAGAGAGTGCCTAGGGCATAGAGATCTGCATCAGTGCCAGTGACAGACACAAGAGCTACTGCGTCAGCACCTGCAGCCACAGCTTCAGTTGCCCCTTCGGTGGCAACTCCACTAGCTCCATCAACTTCAGCAGATGTATTCATCCTTGGAGTCCTCTCAACGCCACCTCCTGAAGATCAAGCTTAGAGAGCCGCATAGCACTATGCATTTTCAAGCATTTTGGTAACTTGTTGCCAAAGGGGGAGAAAGTATATAGATCATAGGCTTCTCGAGAGAGAGAGAGAGAGAGAGAGAGAGAGATCTTTGCTTCTTTTGCTACTTATTTGCTTGCTTGCTTGGTTGATACTTCTTGATTATGTGTGTGAGATACTTGTATGGTCATGTGTTTGATCATATCATACTTTATGAATGTGCTTGGATGATGATATTCTCTATCTCTTATATATGATCATTCACTTTGCCTTGGTGATGAGTGCATGTTCCTCTTTATATCATTTTGAGCGCTCCACCAAGATGTATGTGACATGGAAGAGTAACCCATGATCCTAATTGTTTGTGCATTTGCATTCAAAAGCAATCTTAAATAATGCACAAATTTAGGGGGAGCTCTTTCTTATCACATACTTCTCAAAGCAACGATGTATTTCATTCTTATTATCATTTGTCGAAGCTTTGATCTATATGTTGTCATCAATTACCAAAAAGGGGGAGATTGAAAGTGCAACTAATCCATGGGTGGTTTTGGTAATTCTTAACAACATATAGCTCATTGAACTAATACTCTTTCAACATGATCATTTCAGAAACTACAGTGATTGGCATGGCATGGACTAGAGATGTGGACCCCTCAAAATGCTAAGGACACATATTGGCAACAAGCTCAAGACTCTACATTTTCTTTTTAGTGATCCAAAATCACATTGAGTCCATAGGAAAATCCAATACTATTAAAAGGGGATGAGGTGTTGCTTAATGGCTTGCTTGCGCAAAATGCTTAGTGATATGCTCCAAAACCCTCAGCCACTTTCTCATTTCCACATATGTACTAAACCTAAAAGTCAAACTATGTCCCATCAATTTGATCTATCCGGTGCCACCGAGTTCATTTGACATAGCCACTACCACAAACCCTAATTAGTTTGGTTTCATTGATAGGGATCTCGGTCTCACCGAGATGGGCTTGCAAACTCCCTGTTTCCCTTTGTAATGTTTCGGTCTCACAGAAATGAGCGATCGGTCCCACCGAGTTCGCAATGCAAACTCCCTATTTCCTTTTCGTAACATTTCGGTCTCACCAAAATGAGCGAATCGGTCCCATCGAGTTTGCCTGACCAACTCTCTTTGTGCCTATTACTGAAATCAGTCCCACCGAGTTCATGTGATCGGTCTCACCGAGATCAAGTTATGCCCTAACCCTAGCACATCGGTCCCACCGAGTTGATCATATCGGTCCCATCGAAAAGCCTAACATTCACATTTTGAACTGAATCGGTCTGACTGAGTTTCACCATTCGGTCTCACCGAGTTTGGGAATCTGTGTGTAACGATTAGATTTTGTGTGGAGGCTATATATACCCCTCCACCCACTCTTCATTTGTGGAGAGAGCAATCAGAACGTACCTACACTTCATGCATTCATTTTCTAAGAGAGAACCACCTACTCATGTGTTGAGACCAAGACATTCCATTCCAACCACAAGAATCTTGATCGCTAGCCTTCCCCAAGTTTCTTTCCACTCAAATCATCTTTCCACCATAGCCAAATCTATGAGAGAGAGCTGAGTGTTGGGGAGACTATCATTTGAAGCACAAGAGCAAGGAGTTCATCCTCAACACACCATCTATTACCTTTTGGAGAGTGGTGTCTCCTAGATTGGTTAGGTGTCACTTGGGAGCCTCCGTCAAAATTGTGGAGTTGAACCAAGGAGTTTGTAAGGGCAAGGAGATCGCCTACTTAGTGAAGATCTACCCAAGTGAGGCAAGTCCTTCGTTGGCGATGGCCATGGTTGGATAGACAAGGTTGCTTCTTCGTGGACCCTTCATGGGTGGAGCCCTCCGTGGACTCGTGCAACTGTTACCCTTCATGGGTTGAAGTCTCCATCAACGTGGATCTACGATAGCACCACCTATCAGAACCACGCGAAAAATCTCTGTGTTAACATTGTGTTTGCTCCCTGTAAACTCCTCCCCTTTACCTTCATATGCAATGATTTACATTCCACTGCTATACTCTTAGAATTGCATGTGTAGATTGATTGCTTGACTAGTGCTAAGTTGCTAAAATCTGCCAAGAATTAAAATTGGGAAAAGGCTAGGTTTTTATTTGGTCAAGTAGTCTAATCATCCCCCTCTAGATATACTTTCGATCCTACAGGGGGTCTCCTCCATCGCCTCTCAACTCTATAAATACCGAAATATTCCAAAAAACCCAAGGGGAGTCGACGAAACACAATTCCATCCGCCGCAAGTTCCAGAACCACGAGATCCAATCTAGAGCCCTATTCCAGCACCTTGCCGGAGGGGAGCATGATCACGGAGGGGTTCATCATCTTCATTGATGCTCCTCGATGATGCGTAAGTAGTTCACCATAGACCTACGGGTCTGTAGGTAGTGGCTAGATGGCTTCTCCTCTCTCTGTGATTCTCAATACAATGGTCTCTTGGAGATCTATTTGATGTAATGACTTTTTGCGGTGTGTTTTTTGGGGTCTGATGAAGTTCGATTTTATGATCAGATTTATATCCATGGATATTATTTGAATCTCCTTTGATATTTTGTATGCATGATTATTTATAGCCATGTAGCGAGGCACGTATGTATCGTTGCTATTAAGGATAAAAAGATGGGGTCTATTCCTACATGAATAGATCTTGTCTACATCATGCCATCGTTCTTATTGCATTATTCCGTTTCTCCATGAACTCAATACAGTAGATGCATGTTGGATAGAGGTCGATGTGTGGAGTAATAGTAGTAGATGCAGGCAGGAGTCGGTCTACTAATCTTGGTTGTGATGCCTATTTTCATGATCATTGCCTTGGATATTGTCATAATTATTTATTCTTCTATCAATTACCCAACACTAATTTGTTTACCCACCACGTGCTATTTTCTCGAGAGAAGCCACTAGTGAAATCTACGACCCCCGGGTCTATATTTTATCATATTTGCTTTTTGATCTATCTTTTACTGTATTTGTGTTATTTAGATCTATTTATCCAATCTACCACAAACTTATCTATCTTTTTACCAAGGAGGGATTGACAACCCCTCTTATGCGTCAGGTTGCAAGTATTTGTTCTTTGTGTGCAGGTACCATTTACATAGTGTTGTTTGGCTCTCCTACTAGATTAATACCTTGGTTTCACAACTAAGGGAAATGCTTACTATAGCTGTGCTGCATCATCCCTTCCTCTCTAGGGAAATTGTCGGCGTTCTGGGAACGGGGGTCCCCAGACTTGCCTGCCTGCGGCCTGCGGCGTGGCTCAAGTGGTGGCCCGGTATGGCCTATCCTCATCAGCACAAGATTCAAGACCCTCACGAGGGGCCAAGCCTCGCGGGGCGGACGATGCAAGGCTTCCTCGGGAATGGCCTTGCCAGGCAGGCTCGCGAGGAGGTGGAGAGATCAAGACAGGGTACCTCACGAGGTGCTCGTGACGCAAGCCATGATGATCAAGACCAGGCGGGCGCTAGGCGGGCACCGGCCTACGCAGTGTCCTTGTTTCCTCTTTGGTGCAAAGGGGGCAAGCACAGCCGCGGAGTACCAAGGCATCAGGCAAAGGATGCCATTTCAGTGCAACGAGACCAAGACCAGCGGAGCGTCAGGATGGAGGTCACCATGGAGCCCAAGACGGCGTCATCGCCAGTGCTTTTGGCAGCCGAAGTCCAACTTTAGTCAGGATAACTTGTACTAGATGTTCCCCTTCGAAATGGCCCTTGTTGGCGCCCTTCCCACTCAATATTTGGGAAGAGGCCCAGGGCCTCCATAAATAGAGCTAGCCACCATAGGGTAGGGGCATCGGGTCCAGATTTTGGAAGACAGAGAGAGAGAGAGAGAGAGAGAGAGAGAGAGAGAGAGAGGCGATCGAACTCGCACAAGCAGTTCATCGCACCAGCTCAAGAACACCTCTCGCGAGGCCGTTCTTCCCTTGTACTGTTCATCATCAGCCCCCAAGGCAATCCACCACACCACACACTAGAGTAGGGTATTACACCACAACGGTGGCCCAAACCAGTATAAATCTTGTGTCCCTCATGTTGTTCATCATTTTCAGCTTAGATCTCATGAGGCGATCGGACGTAGATCGGTAGGGAAGAGATCTTCGTGCGCACCCCAGAGTTCGAACCTTAAGGGTCTGCCGGAACCCAACATCCAACATTTGGCGCAACAGGTAGGGGGTGCGCCGGAATTTTTCTTCCGCTGTTTCATGTTCGATCTTCCGTCATGTCCATGGTTGACGCTCGTAGGGCTCGCGCCGAGCGCCGGGCTGCTCTCGCAGCCCGCGTCGCCCAGATGGCTCCGTCGGCGGGTGTCCCCGTTGTTCCCCGTCGCATGCCGCCAACGCCGCCACCGGCCCGGCGGGGAACGAGTAGCAGGCCTCGTCTCTGCATCCTTCGGTGCAGCGGGAAGGCCGCACCGCCACCCCATCGCTGACTCTAGCCAGTTCGTCGTCCCACGCCCGTTGCGCCCCCACGGACGCGCACGCCGCGTTGCTCCTGGCGCGTGAGCTCCTGCACTACCGTCCCGTCGACGACCTCTACAAGGACTGGCTCGCCCGCATCACCGAGCTCGTCAGTGCTGCAGGGGGCTCTCCTATGTCGTCCCTCTCGCTGCCTCGCCCTCCGTCCTGCGTAGGAGGCGCAGACCAGGAGGTGCCTCCGCTGCCTCCTCCCCAAGAAGGCGCCCTAGCTCCAAAGCACGCGGTCCCAGGACGAGATCCACCGCGTCCGGCGCCCGGGCGACCGGAGAGGAGCTGCCAAGAAATCCCTCGTCCCCAAGACGGTGCTCACGTGCCCCCGGCACCGGTGCGCCATGACCGCATTCCTGCACCACCACGTCAAGACCCCGCGCTGCTCCAGGCAGCGATGCGCGGGAATCCCTAGGAGCAAGCCCAGCATCAGCAGAGGGATCCGGTGGCCACCGCAGGCTGCCGTGCCTTCACCCTCGAGCTACGCAGTGTCGCCTGGCCAGGCAAGTTCAAGCCTGACCTACCTCCTCGCTACAACGACACTGTAGACCCCGCGGAGTTCTTGCAGCTTTACGAGTTGGGATCGAAGCCGCCAACGGGGACGAAAAGGTCATGGAGAACTGGTTTCCCATGGCACTCAAGGACGGCGCCCGCACCTAGCTCCTGAACCTGGCTCCTGGCACGATCTCCTCCTGGGACTAGATGCTCACCCGCTTCATCGCCAACTTCTAGGGCACTCGCGACCGTCCGCCGGCCGTGGGTGACCTCCGCCGCATCAAGCAGTAGCCCGGAGAGACCTTGCAGAAGTACATCCAGCCCTTCAACAATGCTCGCCTCAAGATTCCCAGGGTGACTAAGGAGGCCATCATTTCAGCGTTCTCTGATGGCGTCCACGATGTCAAGATGAAGGAGGAGCTGGCGATCCATGAAGATCTGTGTACGTCATTGGAGTTGTTCAACCTGGCGACAAAGTGCGCAAGGGCTGAGGAAGGACGCCTCTCCCTTCTCGAGCTCCCGGCAGCAGACCCAGAAGAGAAGAAAGCCAAGGCCAAGGATGTGAAGCACAAGGGAGCGGCTGTGCTCGCAGTGGAGCCGGACACAAAGCGCGGCAGGGACCAACCGGAGTCGTCCAAGGGCAGCCGATACTGTGTGTACCACGACCTCCATACTCACAACACCAATGAATGCCAATAGCTCAGGGCCGTGCGAGAAGGCCGCGTCGGTCGATGCCCCGAGCGCAATGACCGGGGCTACGGCCAAGGCGAGGCAAGAGGTGGAGGACGATGGGACGACCGTGGCCCTCGCCAAGGGTGGCGTGACCGACCTCACGAGGACTGCTGGCAGGACCAGCCTCGCAAGGGAGCTTGGAGAGATCAACCTCGTGAGGGTCGCCCGCAAGGGAGCTTGGAGAGATCAGTCACGAGGACTGCTGCCACCATCACAAACAAGGAATGAAGACCATCATCAGGACGAGGGGGCTGGGGGCTTCCAGGAGCCACGTGCAATCGTTTCACCTGGGCGGTGCTCAGGCCCCAGCCTCACAGTGCATCTTCCAGCAGTTTGCTCGCGAGGTGAATGCAGTCCTCCCCAAGCTTGAGGCCATCGCCCTCTCAGGTGGTCTGCGTGCGCCATCACGTTCAGCTCAGCGGATCAGCTCAAGTGCGCAGCAACGGCCGGTGTCCTCCCAATGCTCTGTTCCCCAGTCATCAGCAATGTGCAAGTTACCAGGACCCTCATCGATGGCGGGGCAGGGCTCAACGTCCTGTCCGTCGAGACGTTCAATAATCTCCAAGTGCCATATGATCAACTTCAGCCAACCAAGCCTTTCTCAGGAGTCACTGATGGTTCCACTGTCCCGATAGGGCAGGTCCACCTTCCTGTCACCTTTGGACAGCACAACTACCGCACCGAGCTCATTGACTTTGACATCGCCCACATTCGCCTGCCATACAATGCCATCCTCGGGTACCCAGCCCTGGCAAAGTTCATGGCAGTGACTCACCATGGCTACAACATCCTCAAGATGCCAGGAAGCGTTGGGGTCATCACGGTCCCCTGTGAAGAGAAGGATGCGGTGTGCTCCGTCGGGCGCGCCTACCAGGCCGCATCGATCGAAGACCCAGATAGCAACAGTGGAAACCTCCGTGGAGCAGCTCCCAAGAAGAAGAAGACATCACCTGGTTCATGGCCTCGGGAGGCAGGCACCTCCGGAGGTGCCACATCTGGACATGCGCCCGTTCAAGGGGCGCCACCCTCCATCGCATAGGAAGGCGTGCCCGGCGCCCTCCTCGGGCAGGGCTCGGGGGCTCTCTCCTGGGGATCCACCGACTTTGCCAAGATCACGAGGGAGGCGCTTGGGCACCACTTGGAGGCGTGCTTCACGGCACGCTTCCCTCAGGAAGGCGTAAGGAAAGAAGGACCCAACCCTCAGGAGTTCATCACCAAGGCCGCTCAGGAGTTGGAGGAATCGAGAGTCGTGCGTGGCAACCGCCACTAGCCAAGCGTAGCTCCCCATCCAGGCAAGGATGGCGGGCTGCGCGTCTGCATCGACTACCCAGGGCTCAATCGAGTCGCTTCTCAGGAGTGCTTCTGGCTTCGTGCGTGGGGCATTGCGCGGGCCCACTGCACAGCTTCATTCGCATGCCCTTCGGCTTGCCAAACGCGGCTGCAGCCCACCAGTGCTTGATGAGAAGCATTCTTGAAGCTCAGGTGGCCAAGCATCGCGCGTTCCTGGAGGAGATGGAGATGGATCTCAGCAGGCCGCTCGGACCTCCTGATCCTCCTGAGGCTCGGAGTCCCGAGGGCTCGAAGTCTCGAGGGCTCGTGAGGATCGGCTTCTTCACCCCGCACCGCCAGCTGCTCCGACAATCATTCTGCAATAGTATCAGGTGACTTCTTTTCAGCTTTTGTTTCAGCTGGGAGCGCCCCCAGGGCTGCATCATTCCCAGGTCGCGTGGGTCCGTCCCTGCGGCATGTATCCGTTTTGCTTATGTCTTCTGCTTGCCTTGTTGGGGGCGCCCCTCGGGTTGCATCATCCCCAAGCTGCTTGGGCATGACCCAGTGGCGTTTGTTTTCTCTGCATATATCCAAGTGGATTTGCTTCTTCATGATTAACCTGCTTGAGATAATCGCCTGCTCGATTGACACCTACCTTTGGAGCTGCTTGCTCTGGCACGGCGTTTGCGCATGGGTCTGTCCCTGCAACACCGACAAATCTGAGTGGTCAAGATCTGGCCGCGGTAGCCCCACATAGCGCTACCTTGCCAGGCCCTCAGTGCCTTAGTCACTCCTTCAGAGCAACCAATGGCTGGCTGGCAACCATAACGGCAGACCTTGTTTTCCCTCATGATTGGTGTGTAGGATCCGCTTCAGGAATAGCGCGGGGGGCATCGCGAGCTCTCTCTCCCTCTCTCCCATGCGATCCGCTCGCACGTTAAAAGGGGGGCACCTGAGCATCGCGACTCATGGGCTCTTACTGGCTCTCCAGCGCTCACCCCCTGGCCTTGACCCACGGCATCGCGACCTGTCATACCAGCGGCGGCTGAGCTTGCTCGAGGGCCGGGACCTGAGGACGTAGAGCATGAAGGAAAGTGCGGGGAAGAGGGGAGAAGCTCATGAGGGCCAGACCCAGCAACACCCAAGCTGCCGGCACGCAGGCCCGACGCCTCGCTGAAGAGCTACTCCAAACCTATGAGATAAGTCACGCAAAAGCTGAATCAACTCAATGCCAAACCCTCGCCTATTGCGGCTCTGTTACGGCAACGTTGCCTGCCTTTCTCGCCCAGCGGAGGCTTCTTGGGCGCTAAAGGGGACCACCTAAGAATCGCGACTCAGGGGCTCTTACTGGACCTTGGGACGCACCTCTTGGCCTTGACCACGACATCATGACCTGGCATACCAGCGACGGCTGAAGCCTGCCTGGGTGCGGGGACCTGTCAGCGTAGAGCACCATGCCCTCGTGAGGAAAGAAAGGGCGAGCTGAGCCGGGACAGAACACGCATCTCACATCGATTCATGATAAGGATGTACAATTCACAAAAGACATGGCAGGCGACTTACATACCCTCACGGGGTGCTACTATGATTCTTCGCACGGAACAAAAGGTTCTAATCCTAAGGAGCGTTAACTACGCGCACCTCCGCAGGAGATGCCATCATCAACAATGGGCCATCAGGCGCCGGCGCCAACCCCATCCAGATCAGTGGCGCCGACGGCCTGACGCGGCTGCCCTGCTCCGAGCGCGACGTGAGCTCGGGGGTTCATAGCTATCGTCGCTCCTCTCCGAAGTCGCATGAAGCTCGGGGGAGTCGCTGGATTCTCCGGTTCCTCCGCTGCTGCCCGAGGAGCTGCTGGGGAGGCGATTGGCCGGCATGGCCTTCGCCATGTCGGTACCCCGACCGCTTTCCTTAGGGCAGCACTCCAGCTAGCGCCCTTTCGCGTCAAAGACCTTGAAGAACATCAAGGAGGCGCCATCGTATTCCAGATGAATTACGAGGGCACCACCTGTCCGGCAGACCCGGGCGATCTCGCCCCAGCCCCGGGTCATGAAGACCTTGCCCGGAGCGACGACCGCAACCTCCGCTCCGGTTGCAAGGGTGCTGCAGTCAGCATGCTGTAGCCAGAGCTCATGAGACCCACTCGGTGGCATCTCAAAGGAGAAGGAGGGAGTAAGGCGAATCCAAGAGCGCGGGGGCATGGCGACGTGAAGCACGAACTCGCGGGGAGAGCCCTCGGCATGGACGCCAGGGGTGACGACGCGTACTGCCCTGACTCGCCGGCATCGCCGTCGGCGTCGTCGGTGTTGCTCGACATCTTCTCCTCCAGGGCCCTCGATTCGGGCATACATGGGCAGAGGAAACCCAGGCGGCAGCCGCTCGTACCAGGGCCGCGACGTCTCCTGCCATGCGGTCGCGCCGCAGTGGCCGGGGATGGGACGCTTCTTCGGCGGGAGAGGATCGGGACCCTCTCGGGGAGCCTTCCCCTTTTCTTCCGCAGAAAACCGGTGGATTGGCGCCATTGGCGTAAGGAGGAGCAAGGGCAAAGAAGAAGAAGAGTAGCAGGAAGGGATGGACTACGGGGGCTCTTGCCCATCCGTACTTATAGTCCGGAGGAGGCCAGTAGTCGGCCACCACGATCTCAGGTAATCATGACCCATTTTTGCATGCAGGGATTTGTCAGTCGAGCAGTTGCCGAGGGAGCATGGGGAAGTGGATACACCCACGTCCGATCAACCGCCACACGGCGCCCAAGGCCGCAGGCTGATGGGGCCCGCGGTGCTTCGCACTTGCCCCTTCGCTTCTCCGCTAAGCCAAGTCCGAGCGCGCCTTGGGCCTGGGGGCTACTGTCGGCGTTCTGGGAACAGGGGTCCCCAGACTTGCCTGCCTACGGCCTGCGGCGTGGCTCAAGTGGTGGCCCGGTATGGCCCATCCTCATCAGCAGAAGATTCAAGACCCTCGCGAGGGGCCAAGCGTCGCGGGGCGGACGACGGAAGGTTTCCTTAGGAACGGCCTCGCCAGGCAGGCTCGCAAGGAGGCGGAGAGATCAAGGAAGGGTACCTCGCGAGGTGCTCATGACGCAAGCCATGTCGATCAAGACCAGTCGGGCGCCAGGTGGGCGCCAGCCTGCGCAGTGTCCTTGTTTCCTCTTTGGTGCAAAGGGGGCAAGCACATGAGCGGAGTACCAAGGCATCAGGCAAAGGTTGCCATTTCAGTGCAACGAAACCAAGACCAGCAGAGCGGCAGGATGGAGGTCACCGTGGAGCCCAAGACGGCGTCATCGCCAGTGCTTTTGGCAGCCGAAGACCAACTTTTGTCAGGATAACTTGTACTAGATGCTCCCCTTCAAAATGGCCGTTGTTGCCGCCCTTCCCGCTCAATATTTTGGAAGAGGCCCAGGGCCTCTATAAATAAAGCTAGCCACCACAGAGTAGGGGCATCGGGTCCAGATTTTGGAAGACAGAGAGAGAGAGAGAGAGGCGATCGAACTTGCACAAGAAGTTCATCACACCAGCTCAAGAACACCTCTCGCGAGGCCGTTCTTCCCTTGTACTGTTCATCATCAGCCCCCGAGGCAATCCACCACACCACACATTGGAGTAGGGTATTACACCACAACGGTGGCCCGAACCAGTATAAATCTTGTGTCCCTCGTGTTGTTCATCATTTTCAGCTTAGATCTCACGAGGCGATCCGACGTAGATCGGTAGGGGAGAGATCTTCGTGCGCACCCCAGAGTTTGAACCTTAAGGGTCTGCCGGAACCCAACATCCGACAGAAATACCAACGTAGTCTTTAGCCACGTCATTGACTGCCTGTAGGAAGCCCCTTTCCAACTCCTTAGCCGAAGTTGAGTCTAGTCTTTGAAAAGATGTTTTACTAAAATGGCTGTGTGGCTTACCGGCCCAAGTCACCAATGGATGGGTTTAGGATCTTTATTCCTCTCCTTTAGTTTAGGGTTCCGATCTAACATATTTTTGGGATAAAGATTTTACTAACTCTATCATTAGGTTCTCGTGATCACATCCACTTGGAGATTTGAATTAACCCTTCTTTGAGCTGTAGGCCAGGTTCTGCTTCATAGTGTTCACAGACCGGAGGATCCTCTTATCGAGGGCACCCTGCGTTGTCACTTGCACCCTCACTCCATTAGTTTTCTCCGACGTTGATGTAGCCTTTGCTATGTGATACGTCTCCATCGTATCTACTTTTCCTAACGCTTTTCCTCTTGTTTTGGACTCCAATTTGCATGATTTGAATGAAACCTACCCGGACTAAAATTGTTTTTAGCAGAACTACCATGGTGTTGTTTTTATGCAGAAATACAAGTTCTTTGATTGGAACAAAACTTTTTGGATATTTATTTCAGTATAAAAGAAAAATACTGGGGCAAAGAACCACCGAAGGGGGCCCCTGGATGAGCACAACCAACCAGGGCGTGCCCCCCCTCCAGGTGAGCCCAGGTGGGTTGTGCCCCCTGGTGGCCCCGCAGACCCGGATTTCGACTATAAATACCTAGTTCTGGAAAAAAGAATCAGGGAGAAAGAATTATCATGATTCACGAGACGGAGCCTCCGCCACCTCCCGTTCTTCATCGGGGGGCCAGATCTGGAGTCCGTTTGGG